>NC_137701.1:34424372-34889372 GCF_964034855.1 Anser brachyrhynchus
GTTTTCAGTTAAATGATACAAAACAGCAAAAGTGTTTACGAGGGATTCAGCTAAAGGTCTTTAATTCATAATAACTGTGCCCTTTTAAGCCATTTAGTCTTAGGACATGTTACCTTGTACAGAAACACACAATGGCAGCAGACCCACTGGAGAAGACCCACATCACAAGCAAAGGCTGAAGCCTTCTTAGTAGCAGGGATCAGAGAAGCAAACACTTAAAATAAACAGAGAAATCTGCAGCCTGCAACTGATTCCCTGCCTCCCTGCAGCTCATCCTGCTTGCAGACCTGTGCCCCGTGACAGTGGGGGAAAGAAGCTCTAGGAGCAAGTTGCCACCTTTCCCTCTCCATCAGGGGACACGAGATGCCTCCCATGCGGGTGCACAGAGATGCAGTTCACACACTCGTGAACCTGTTCTAAAGAACACGGCCTAACAACTTCACAGGGAGTTTAGTTGGAGGAGGCCCACAGGGCTCATTCACTTAGGAAAAAAAAAAAGAGCAGGCCTGACTTTTGAAATTCATTTACACAGCCAGATCATAAATGCAGTAGTCTCAGCTGATCAGTCAAGGAGAATGGCTTGGGAAGGCCAGAACAAAAAAACAACACTTGGGAAGAGCTTAATTTCATTGTCTGAAGGTTTCTCTGCTGAGTTCAACCAGCCCTGCCCTCCGCTTGTTTAGGCAGCTTTTCTCAGAAACAAAGGCCGTTCACACTCCAGCATACACAAGCAATACAATTTCCAGAGGCACTGACATGACACGGGCTTGGCACAGGCCGCGGCCTGCGCGTACCGAATGTAACTGGGCCGTGGTCACTGGTCTGTGGGCAAGCACCAGCTTCCAGTCCGTTGATCAATTCATCTTCAGCCAGCACGCTGACGTCCAGAATGGACTCACTTCACACTCGCGGAGGGGATATTTGGAGGTTAGAAAATTGTACGTTATGATTTTTAGAAACTCTTGTGGTAAAATATTGGATGCCACAAATACACACAACGTGCACCCCAAAGTGAGGTCCCACAGAAAAGCACCATTCTACTCTTTGTGTGGTACCAACATGTGTATAAAGAGTAACTCACCCTATTTTGAGGTTTGTCAGTCATCTCTCACTTCCCTCTATCCCTATCTCTGCTGGCACCACTTCCTGAGCTTTGCTAATTAGTGCATTGAACCATATACATGGATATATAAATATAGATTAGATATAAAGACCTTGCGTTTCTGACTTCCAAAAATAACCCTAAAAATAGAAGATAATTGTGTCCAATACAAAGCACTGTCCTCCGTATTTCCTTCCTCACCTCCATTTTGTGAGCACAGTATAAACAATGATTTTATCATCATAAATAATTCAAGTCATTCCACAAGATATCAGCAATGCCAATTACACATATTTCTTCCCATCAGTGAAAACTTCCTGCTTTCTACTGCCTTTTGGGAAAAACACTCTTAGCCTTGATGCAAAAGCAATTGAAAAAATGTCTTTTGTTTCTCATTCACTGCCATCAGAGTTCATTGTGTACTCAGTGAGCCCAGATTCAGGTTCGTGCTTGCTGAAGTCCGTATCCTCACTTCAAAGTGCCGTCCTGCAATTCGCGCAGGGCTGGACAACTTATGGTACTTGATATGAAAGTACCATAATGCAAGTTTATTGCGCCCATAATTAGCACGTGTCCTCACAACTTCTGCCCTGAAAATCATGTCACATATTAAATAAAACTCAAACCATTTTCAATAACATTTGCTCAGTTTTAAAAGGTCATTAGAAGGTGAGCAAAGGTTGAGGGGGATCTTTATGCGGTGGATAAGAATAACATAGCACAGATGTAATCTTGCTTGGTGGATGATCCACCAGGTCTTTACAAACATTAATTAAGCCTCACATTTTCCATATGAGGTAGGTAAACACCATCACTCCCTTGCTCGCAGATCTGTAAAACAAAGCCAGTAAAAGACCTGTGACTCATAAGATATCAGAAGAGCCAAGAGCAAAATTAAAACAGCCTTAGCAGCCAGCCCACATTCAAGCAACTTGAATTAATTCAGCTGGTGATAGGATCCTTGTACAGGCTCAGATACTGTTTCCACTGCCAATGACAGCACATTTCTGGCTGTACTCAACTTCCAGTTTTGTACAATGATAAATAATCTGTTAGATTTCATTATTCCAGAGTCCAGTCATCTATAATTTCTAACATGATTTCTTTCCTCCTCCTCCTCCTCCTCTACTCCATTCCTTTGATACTTAACTCCTCAGTTCTTTTCTATGCAGCATGGTATTACAAGAAACCTCTGCAGAAAGGGAAGCTGTGAACCAAATGATGAACATGTTCAGCAGAGTCCACAGCTGTGAGAAATTCAATGTTAACAAAAGCCAGCAGGAAAGTGTTTAAATTTCCCCTTCTGTCCTCAGACATGAGTAACAGCAGGGTGTAAGTGGTTCACGGACATTGTACCTCTCATCTTCACCATGGGATGAATTTCACTTAAACACCGCAGTCATATCTCACAGTTTTGGTCTCCATTCCTACCCATTTTCAGTTCTGCGATATATCCAACTGAAACTATATCTAAAAATAAATACTAAACCACACTTGTGCTAACTTTCAAACGCAGTTTTATACCTGTAAGTGCTGCAACAGGCACGTGGAATCAGAGATGCCACAAGGATCAAGATGAATACATCAGCAAAAGAAGAAGCAAGATCATTCATTCCTAATGCAGATTTTCTACACTGCTGGGCTTTATATATTATATAAAATAGATAACCAAATTTTCTCTTTCTTTAGTTGGTCAAAGATGTCCAAAATTCTGTGCCCTCAAGAGGGCTTTTGAAATGAATTCACCAGCAAGTTGCTTAGGACAGAAGTTTTGACTAAGACTTGCAGGTCCGTAATCAGAATTAGGATGCTGTAAGGGTAATTGTATGTCCAGTTATTTAAGATGAGGTCACATTTGCCTATGTTATTGAGAAAAACATATTTTATTATTTTTAACTCTTTGAGCCAACAAGCCTACAGGAAGAGCTTCACTATGTGCTCTTCTGAACATTAACAAAACGACTGCCAGAAATTTTTTAACCGTAGCATTCATCCGTGCTCCAAGCACACATATTTTTAAGCTCTGAAATTAGATAAATTGTGCTGGTACTCAAAAGAATCAAAATGATGGTGAAGAATGGTGATGAAATAGATACAAATCCTTTAGCTGATTCAGGGCACGGTGGGCTCTAGAAACACCACTGTTTTAATTTCTCAACCAGATGCATGAAAACTAGCAAGTCATTATGGGTCATTTTTTGAAATATTGTGTTAGTATCTACATTCCAACATGAAGTTCCCATTTAACTCTGTGTAAATTCAGTGTGCACTGCTAAGAGCAAAAGAGGGTCAAGTCACCTCTTGACCTGTGCATTAAAGTCCTACATCACTAATGAGAGGAAAAAACCCCAAATGGAAGGACTGCATTTGGACCTCTGGAGGACAGCTGATCCAGCAGAGTAAATTTGTTGAGTTGGAACCACCTAGTTAATTCTACTGCATTAATATTTCAAATGCAGCAGGTTCAGAGGAATATATACTTGCCAAAAACAACAGTTTGGCTTAAAGTCAAGACCTGTAAACTGCAGTGTATTAAGTGCCAATGCTCTTGAAATACTTCCTGTTCTTATAAATAGAACCTGCAAGTCAAGTGTTATCACGTAACCAGTGTAAGAAGACATATGAAAACAAAGGTGTGAAATGCAGCATACCACAATGGCCGTGGCTTAAGAACACAAATATACAGGGAGTCACGCCATGACTCACAAAGCACCATTTCAATATTTGGAGGGAATGAACTCCACAAAGAGATGGCTTGTATGTGGTGCTAAAGATGCTACTATTTTAAAAGCTCACAAGCTTCTTTAAGACTGACAGTGTTGGAAATCCTGGGCTATTCCATGCCAAAGAGGGTTCTGTTTATTCACATATGCCAAGTTCTAGTATCTGAACAGGTGTGTTTGGTCTTCTGGTAGTGTTGACCATGCCTAACTTATTTATTTTTTAGTTAAATTTGCACAGAATTTTTATATACCTTTTTATACCTTTAATACTTTTTATTCAGGCTCTTCTTGTACTGGTGTGATAGTACATTGCAGTTGCCCACCACAGTAGGCATCTCATTCCTCTAATAGTCAGAAGACAAATTAATTTCAATGCCCGGAGAAAAAATAATTGAAAGCTTAAGACTTGGAATGCTGGATACCTCCCGTGCTTGGGACCAAAGAGCAGTCTGGACAAAAATGATGAACTGTGGGGATGCAACTGGAACTGATCATTTAAGTGAGGTGGAGATAAATGATTCCTGAATGTGTCTCACCCTCTATTTGTGTTAAAGCTTCCCCACTTTGCACAGAATACTTAATTAGCCAGAAAGAGTTTCTTGTTCTGTAGTGGGAGATTTGGATTCCTATTGCTGCACTAGTGGATCATCAATTATTTATATGAAGTAGACGAAAGTCAACAGGAGGGGCTGTGAATGCCCCATGCAACATAATGACCTATCGCTCAGAGGCTGTGATGCTCCTGAGGCAGAGGAGAGAACTGAACCTTATAAAAATAAAAGCAGGACAAAATCATCTCCCTCTCCCCGGATAATATAGCTCTTTACCTTTTTTTTTTTTTTTTTCTGAAATGAGAAGGAAAATTTGACCCAAATTCACAAGCAGTTTCCAGGCAACTGAACTTTGCCAGAGCGCATAACAAAGCTCTAGTCCTCCCTGAAATGCTCTTTGCCATCCTGCTGTAAAACAGAATGGAAACAAGGGAGCACGAGGTAAACTAAGGACAGCCACCTACTTCTGAAAAGCAGGGAGGAGAATTTTCTGTCACTGAGGAAACGTTAAATACTTATCACCAGGATGTATTTTCAGTTCCATAGGATAATGATCCAGATCTTGAAAGTGATAGGAATCCTTCCTCCCGCACCACTAAGAATCTTGTTTCCAGTTCTGCTGTATGAAGTTACTATTAATACCTTATGCTATATTAGGATCTAAAAGGCCCTTTTCTTATCCAGAAACCCCACTGGTTCAATGCTGTAGAAGCTGTGGATTTGGGGCAGCAGAATAAGAAGGGAATAGAAGCCACCCTGACCTAACCATTTTTTCCAATATATGGGGAGGGAAGTGTTTTAAAGGCTTTTGAAGGAGGGCAGTGAGGCATTTTTTGGCTTTTTATGGAGCATTTTCCCAAAGCGTGAAGAAGAGGCTGGGAAGCAGTCTGAATGCCTTTCAGTGCCTCTCCAAGCAAAGCGGGGAGTCGAGCCTGACACTAGCAGCTGGTCAGGGAGCCCAGCCGACCCTTCACAAGAGGCCACAAGAGGTAAGTTAGCGCCAAGTGTGCTTAGGGAAAGAAGAGCTAATGAAGGACCACAAAGAGAGATGATCTGACTGAGTAGATAGGAAAGTGAGTCCCTCCCTCTGACAACAGAGTTTTTCACCTCAAACCTGGCTAACGAAGGAAAACCAACCTGCCCTCTGACCAGCCCAGAGAAAGCTGTGTTCCAGTCAAGTTCACACATTGCGCTTGCTCATGCTGGGGTTGGCAGACATCTGGTGACAGTCTGCTGTCATCACTCAGCCCTGAGGACTGGTACAGACCCTCAGGACTTCCAGTGGCACTGTTCCTGTTGGAAGGGAGACGCGCAGGCTGCTGACAAGTGAATGCTGGGATTATCTTCTGGAGACAAGCCATGCGGTGTTTCAACAGAAGGTTAAACATCACAGCAGCAAGTAAAAGTGGTCTGAAATCTTAATAACTTAAACTTTAACCAATTTATTTGCAACTGGCTTGTATTCTCTTCTAATTCTAGATTAAGCCACGTTAATTAGCTCTTGAGTTAAACAATACGTCTAACAGTACCAGCTGTCTTTTCCCTATTCTTCCTCGATACGTGTGTATGGAGACAGAGATACTTAAGAGAATAACTGCACCCTGGGTCTGGGAATGTTCACAGGAGAAATCCCATTTGAGCTTGTGCTTCCTCTTGCATCGAGAAACCCAACAGAGCAGCTCGCTGCAGACCTGGCTAGGAGCATAAATAATGTATACAATTTAATTTGTTTGCCTCACTGTGTTTTCAATTATTGCTAGTAGCCCAGTCCCTAAACTGTATTCTTTGTCTTGGAGAGCCATGCATTTTGAAAAATGCACTAATCAGTCCTCTTCCACCGTGCGACTGTGCCCACAGACAAGATATTTTAATGATTCAGGTTACCAGTCATATTATTCCAATCATAAATCAAATCAAGGGGGAAAAAAACAACAAAGAACTGCATATGCTGATCAGAGTCAGAGAGTAGCCAGGCAAGAGAATGATACTTTTTCTCTCATTTTGGCCAATAAATACAGCTTTTATCTTTCAGTAAAACATCCAAAAATAAGATGATATATCATTTTTACAATGAAAACACTCCAGAAAAAATATTTCCCCTGGTTTTGACTTTATGATTTAAGTGAGCACTTTCCATACTAATATAATTTTACACTTACTTTAATTCCAGTTCTTCTACTGGCAGTGGTAAATTGCATCACTCAAGATGAATATTGTTTACCCCTATGTAAGTTTTATACTTTTGTTGCCCACACCCATTCAGCATGAAGGGCACAGGAGAAGAGGAGATCTCTCTGCAGTTAAATATAGGGCTATTTATTTTTCTGCAGTCAGTATTTTCTTTATGGTCTCTCAGATAAAGATGTGGGAAACGGTTAACATCCAGATTTGCAAGGCAAAACAAAACACGATATGACTACTGCCAAGTATTGCATTCTTCTGTATGTCACAGTGAGTGAACTTAATCATGGTTCATTAACCCCAAATCCAGTTTCTCATTCATGTACCCAACAGTGTGCTATCAAACCATCTCTCATAACTTCAGCATGATGTTCTTAAATCAATGTGGGCTTTTTTTATATATATATATATATATCAACATATCCTATAGCCCTTGCATTTTCATAATATTTATAAATGGAAACACAGCACATTATAATTAATCATTTCAAAAGCTAGTTTTGAAGGAAATAAACTGGGATTACCAAATCTCTTCCCTGAGGACAGAGACAGCCTGATTAAGTGCTTCAAAAAGTTCCTTTTTGATATCTTTTGCAGAAAATGCCCCTGCTGTGTCTGCCCTCTGGTTATTAGTTTCACCTGTAAACAGTTCATTGCCACTGCTGACTCCACTAAACATCTTCTTTGTACTTCAATCTGCATTTTATGTGAACTCTGGAGCTATTAGCCACTAATATCAACAGCATTGCACAGTCTAGGAACATTTATTGCTCCCCTGCTTAGTTTAATGTTTCTGCCTTAGTACCGTAATATTATTAATAGTCACCAAGTACAATAAAAGAAAATTAAGTGTTTATTTTGTTTAGGCTTTCGCCACTTTACCTGCAGCCTTTTTCCATTACATTTGCACATAAATGAGCATACACTACATTTTTTAGATGCAAATCAGGGTTTAACTCCCCTAATCATATTGTTCTATTTTCAGTCATCTTCCAGGCCACTTTATTTGTTATTGCAAATGCAAGTATATTATGGTAAATTTATACATATATATATATTATATAAATGCATAGCATGCATTTGGTAGCTATTCGCCTAGCTAATAGACTTCATTTGTGTATTTTACGTCTTTTAAAACAAATATTTTGTAAAAAGATGGTCTTCAGTAGAGTTATGACATAGCTTGCAGAACATGCTCACATCACATGCATGCCAAAATAGCCCGTTTGCTCTTTGAGATGCTGCTTTATTTTTCCCCTCAGTTTCACAGATATAAAACCAAAAGTAGGGTTTTAATGCCTGTTAAGACAGGCATCGATTCAGACATGTTTCAGACTGGTGTGACTGAGATCTGAAGACAGATGCCTTTAAACTGACAATGAAACTCTGAAGTGCCCACTCTCTAGAGAAGCGCTGGCCTCGGTCAGCGACGTGTTGTTAGAGAGCGAGCCAAATAATATCTGGCCACAAGAATATAAACCAAAGTGCTTCCCATGGACACACACAATTACGCGTTAAGAATAGCATTAACCGCATTCTTTCCGAAGACCAGCTCAAGTTCATAGTGCTGTTCAAGAAACTAGACAGTAGATAAAATTAAAGATTACATGGTTAATGAGTATGTAAAATTGCAGCTGCGAGAGGCCTCTCTCTGCGAGGCGCTGCCTGCGTGTGTGCCACCGTGGTGGGTCCAGCCCAGGCGGCTTCTCTGCTGCTGCCTGCATTGGAGCTGCCTGAGAGGTACCTGTAGGGGCACGGGGTATAAACCAGTCCTTTCTGGGGCCTGCACACTACCAGAGTTAACATTTAACCAGGCCCATATTCTCTTCAGCAGAGAGAAGCTAGTCATTTTCCCTGCCTAGATTATTTAGCTACACGCGTGTCCCAGTTAACGCTGCCGAACTTGCACGCTCTTGTGCATTTGCAGCACGAATTACCTAAACTAAATGTGATTTGAGCTTTGGAAGTGCAGGTTCAAAGCAGCCTGATGGGCCCTGATTTCCCAAATGCTCCTCAGACTGGCCTCCTGCCAGCCTGGCACAGGGACCAAGGATTTTTGGATCGCATCTCCTATTCAACTCTCTCTGGTTAAAGCAGCTTGCTGAAAAACAGTGGGTAGCTCACATTTTTTTTCTGAACCGTCTCTAATTTGACAGCATTTTTGCAGTATTCATGGGCTTAGATTATATGCCAGGAGTCCTGGCCCCAAAGGAAGGATATTAGATTTTGTATTCTTTTGCTCTGAATCTAGATTAATAGCCCTAAATTCCTACTCCCAGTGGACTGAAAAGAGATGCTTTGAAATCTATGCATTTGTTGGGCTATATTCATTTGTACATGTAACTAATTACAAAGTAATTAGTATTATCTCAATACATCTAAACACAGACAAGAAAGGGAAGACACAACCATTTATTATAGTGACAAAGGAAATCAGCATTTTCTTATCATAAAACTCCGCGTAATCTTGTTTTCTTGTACATCAGTGTAATTAATCACTGTATTTAGCATTCATAGATAATAACACCTAGTATCTGCTTTGATGAGATAGAAACAAGCATATTATGAATCACTTCACAACCAGACCATCTTAATTGCTAAAATTACTGTCTTCATGCCTGCCTTTTCTGTAACAGCGTTAGCTCAATGAAATGACTGAAATACCTGCATGCCTTGGCAACCAGATCAGCCGCTGCGCTAATATGGCATTTGTCATTCCTATTACAGAGCCATACTCTTCCCTCATTTACAATTGCATTAAGCCAGAGAAGTCAATGGGGTGATGCAGGGCACAAACAAGGGCATAATCAGACTTAGTACAGTGGATGACTGAAGGAGTGAAAAACGCTTTTAAATTCAGTAATCCCATCTAACTAAACCTCTCAACTGGATGGAACACAAAGTGAAACCCTACTTTTGTCTTTAACCAAGTAATAAAACAAAATTTGAAATTAAAAAAACTTATCAGTTAATTGAGATTGTCTTCCATTATATAAATACAACTGACTAACCTTTAGGGCTTTTCATTAACCAAGGTTCATCAGTTCTAATCATCTGACACTCAAATACTCCAATGGCCATGCCACCGCAATTAAAGTTGCCAGCTCTGCTAACAAAGTTCTTAGGTTATGCGCACAGTTATCAGTGTAAGATAAGCAATCCCTTACCACGCTGATTTCACAGATACTGTCATATCCCATTAATGTCTTAACTGGTGACAGAATTTATTAATGAAATTAATCTTCAAATATGTACTCATTCTTTACTTGCTGTTCAGAACCAGAAGTAGTCACAAGTCCATAATCCCATGTGATATTTTATCGCAGTTAATAAACACAATAGGACTCCTAGTAGGATTAATAATCATCTTTAAGCAAAATAATTAAGGCTTTAATCTTCTAAGGGTAATTTGTTTGACCTCATCCTACCAAATACATTCTCAACCCATTCTGCTGTATGGATTGTGACTGTGGGCAGGATGTGAGTCAAAGTGCAAGAAAACAGCCCAACAGCTGCTTTAGAAGGTCTTTCATATTGTAAAATTATCCACATGACAAATACAAAGATTTCTCATGGCTACCGTATGACTTTCCAGTTAAGTTGCTGCCCCTAAATATGCATAAATTAACTTAAACAGCATGTAATACTATCAATCAGAAGAATCAAAAAGCATTTGACAAGCTACTATGCAGCTGCAGACTTTCAAGGAATTGCCAGACATAACATGCAGGAATAGTTTCATTGACTTCCATTGGCTGACCACATGAGTAAAATTAACTACACTTAATTTTAAGTGTTAAAATAAGCGTTGCAGACCATACAACCAGATCCTGAGATTCTTGCTCCTAAAACTCTGCCCAAGCAATACACTTTGTGATGGAAGGAACAGGCATGTGACTTGATGGAAGGAAAAACACAGCTGTGGGAGACATTTTGTTCTCTTTGTGTTTTTTCTCTTCCAGAATTATTACAGGATGTTTAGGATTGCATTTCCAAGAAGATGTATCATCTTTCTTGCTTACATTCACCATTGTTTGATTTGTCTTTTCTGTATAGATCACGAAGAAAAGAATCAGAGGAAATCTTAGAGCATATGATAAACACAACTTATAGTAGTAATATGACAAAACGTAGCGTGACTTTCAAGCATTAGGTAAGGAAAGAACAGCTAAACTAGTCAGAGCAAGGGTTCTGAGAGGCCGGCAGAAGACGTCAAGGGAAGAATGTAAGAGGAAGGCAAGCATAAAGTCTTACATCCATGGGACACTTTCAGACAGTTCTGGTGTCAATTGTTTCTCTAATGCCTAAATTCAGTTTTCTTTTTTGACTGCTACTGAATATTGGGATGACATTTTCATTGAACTATCTATAGTAACTACCACACCTCATTCATGAACAGTAGCACTTAGTTCACATCCTGAATGTATTGAATATTTTCATTTAGTCACCAGTCCCTATAGCAATCAGAATTTTTAAAAATGAAGATACATTTGTGGACTATGCCTGAACAATAAATACATCCAATAGCTTCTTAGATGTTTTCAGACATTCAGAAACAGAAACAAAGAGATGTTCTAAGCACTCTGAGGGTTTGGTTTTGGTCTCTTGGGTTGCTTTTTCCACCAAAATCATACAGAAGGTATTAGAATTATTATTAATTCACAAGTATGTCCTGATGTGCACATTCAAGCAACCCCTGGCTTTCTGTATGTATACCATAAGCAGTTTTGAGACAACCAAAAGAAAAGTAAAAAAATACAAATAAAAAAATTACGTGCTAAATATTGTTTCTCCTGAGTCAGTGAAAGTTGTAGGTCATTGTCTCACTGCTCTGCTTCCAGAATTTCTTCTGGCAAAATGGCAGGACTGTGCCCATATTAAAAGCAATGATATTACTACTAATTTGCTAATATCTTAGAATTGTTGCTGAGAGGTCAAACTTATACTGAAAATTTGCATCAGTACTTGATCTAGCCAAGAGTAAACAGAAAGCTGAAAGCAGGCATTTGGTTTTGTTGTTTTGTGTATTATTTTTTTCTCAAATAAATTACTTCATTTACTACAAAGACATCTACCTACACTAGCTTGGGGCTGCACCAGTTTAGGGTTTAGCTTACAACGAATTACTTTGTGTGTTCTTTGACAGAGAGCCAATTTTGTTCAGAATAATATCTGTACAACAATGCTGGAGTCAGTAAAGCCTTGAACTTGCAGACTTACGCCCATGTTTTTTTATGTACTGCAAACAGGCTGGCTGATGTCAATGAGAAAAGGCACAATGGATAAGAAGTGAAACATATATAAGAGTTCGTAGGAGGAGAACCTACAAAAACGTCATTCAACTCGTAGATTTTTGGTGTTTGCTACAAAAGTACATTCCCACAAGCATTTCAAGAGTATCTGACACTTTGTAAACCACATTTATCAAAAAGAAGGTGCAAAAGCTACCCTTTAGCTTAAGTTTATGGTACAACTGCATCACATTAACTATATGCCCTACAGCATTAGGACTCGATGATCCTTGTGGGTCCTTTCCAACTTGGGATATTCTATGATTCTCTGTGATACAGTAGAGCAATGGGCCTCATTTCACCATGCATAGTTTCAAGCCACACACTCCCACAAAGGGTATATGAAAGAGCTGTCTCTATTCAGCCTGAACACTGGGGGAAGAGGTGCCCGTGAAATGCAGTGATGTCTCACAGAAGTGACTAAGATGTTCAGCGAACTACATGAAGAAGCATATGGAAAAGTCAAGAATGGAAGACTGATATCAAAATACAGCCTCACTTTTTTCCACAAGACCACCAAGTTGATGCACATTTCAAACACAGTGGAAAACACTTGGGAGTCATCCTGTTTCCTTGAATTTCCATCATTCTTATCTGGGCTGTCAAAACGTGTTTGGTAGCAATGCTATGCATGGGATTTGCCAACAGTGGTAAGAAAATTAGGAGCAATTAGAGAGCAATACTAGTTAAAGTAATCTCAATTCTCACAACCATTTCTTCCCACAACCCATATTTGAAGTCAAATTCTGGAAACTCCATTTGATCCTTATTCATCCAAACATGCACTCACCCTCTGAAGTGCCTGCCTGGGAGTTTTTTTCTGAAAAGCGCTGAACAACAATGTCAACTGTTGGCCCAAAGTCAGCTGGAAACAAGCCACAACCTAGACACAGTTGGCCCTCAGGATATGCTTCCAAAGACCTTGACAAACTTAGAATTAAATTTTAATTATCCCTGTTCAGTTTGATTTATACTAATTGTCAATATCTGTGGTTTGAAATAACACATTTTACAACACGATCAGTCAGACAAAATATTTTCCTAATGACTAAAGGGAGGAAGAGTCTGCAGTAAGTCCAAGAATTATATTATCAATCTTATTTATTATTTTTTTAAACCATAAAACACAAACATTTTAGGAGACATTGATCTGAAATTGGGGTGAAAGGCTGAAAAATACTGTTTTTCTGGTTTTGCAGCAGTCAGATTTAGGAGTCTAATCCTGCAGACACATTAGCAGTTGAGGTCTCAAGAGTTCACAGAGATAATTAATGGTGTTAGAAACGCTCAGAAATTTTGAAGAGTCCATAAAAATTTTACTTGCCAACTATTTTTCTTTAAATAATTCTGGTGTGCTAAGAGTTGGTAATTTATTCATTTGGACAAAGAATCTTGTGACATTCTTCACAGCAAGTAAGCCCACAACCTGTCTGTACCCATGACAAGTCCATTAAAGTATTCAACTCATTTCGTTCCTATAGAATTGCACAGAAAAGGTCACTTTAAACACTAGGCTTTTGGGTTTGTCAGATTCTGGGCAATACTTCTGAAATAAATGACTGCCATGACTTAAAGGATACCAGGCAGAACAACGAACAAACTCTTTCTGAAGTGGTGTCAGCATTTCTTGCCTTCCAGCAGTGGCCACTAGCAGGACTACAGGCTTAAGCTGTGGCTGTGCCATGAATTTTTTAAATCAATACTTCAAGTTGCTCAGAAATGATCTGCTTTCCTGCTTTGAATCATTTACAACAAAATTACTCCATATGGTGGTAAAAATCAAAAGCAGAGGGGTAGATTAAAAATCTAAGAGCAACTCAATTCACGTGAAATAAGAACTGCTAAGCTTCTGTGAAAAATAGATCCCAATAACATTAGCAGAGGAGCATTTGGAGGCCATAAACCACAGCAATATTGCAGATACTGTCCCTGCACCGAGCAAACAGCTTGCCAGAAACAAATCACATCATTTGCAACCACTGTATCAGTAGGTCACTATAACAGATGATGTACATAGACCTCTAACCTCAACGATACTTTTTTTTTCCCCCTGTATAAAATGGATAAAACTTATATACTTTTCCATTTGTTTCTTTCTTTATTTATTTTTGCGACTGGGCTCTGAAATTGCTTCTGCCATGGGTCTGTGAATTCCCGGCTGTTACTTGATTCATTCTTACCAGCAGTCACTTAAGCTGAAAAGACATTATAAGCTTTTGTGGTTTTGTTTGCTTTTTAAAGGTAGTCTCCTGTAACAACTCCTTTCTAATAAGCTACTTGTTTTTCATAATATCAATTGGATGAAACATTTCGCTTCATGCCTCAAATCTTGCCTCATTTACACCCATCATTCACTTGGGCTATAAATAAAATTATCATCGCCTTTCTTTTAAATAACTCATGTGCGTAAAACTTGCCCATCCTGAATCCCATAGACAATGCAAAAAAGGGGGGGACTTTCTAGCTTTTCTGCACTTTACCCTCGGAAACACACAGCTGGTGAGCCAATGGACTTCCTCACGCAATATCATTGCTCATTCACAAAGACAAGCTCAGAAACTCCACGTATCATCTGGGAATATTGTATATTAATCTTCTTTAACAACTCCTACCCTGCCCTAAAGCAAAATTTGTCCTTTAAGAATTACAGCACATTATTCTATAACAATATTTTTCTTCTCTTCTCGCTCAGGCAGCAGAAATATGGGAAGGTGAAGGAAACCTCCGTGGCAGCTCCCCCAGAGGAGGCTGAAGTCTCCATCTCAGCCCAGCTACAGACCTAGTCGGAGTCTGATTCTCTGCCTCTGAGAGTAACACAGCCTTAAAATGTTTCTGACAGCCTCTTCTAAAGTTAGACCATCAGTTGCCATCCATCTACATGTAACACTGGCAGCTGTGATGGGCTCCACAGAGGCCTCAAGTAATTCTGCGCAGAACCTGTCCTCCCGAATAGAGGGGAAGAATTTATGCCCAAGACTACTAATTTTGAGCACAGACACTTCTACATCCTCACAAACCATAAAAATCTGGGCTGCTAGCCAAATCAGTGTTTAGCAGGATGAACAGGGAAGACTTAAACAGCAATTCAAGGGAACACAAACAACTGTCGCTCCTGATGAAGACAGCTGGAATAGCAAAAAGTGTCAAAATATCACTGAATGTTAAAATTCCACTAGGTATTTTGGGGAAAGGATCAGTGGGGCTTTAGGGGAATGTAGGCAGGGGAAGATACACTTAGTCTGCGTCCCCCATCCTGTGTGATCTTATGCTGGGATAAGGAAGGCCGGGTCCTACCCCCAAATAAACTTCGCTGAAGGCCATGGTGTTTGCCACTTCTGCAGTTACCTGGAGGCAAAGCCTATTCGTTGCCTCTTCCAGGGCTGACGGATCTCATCACTGCCAAAGCTCTTGCCCAGTGCAGTGCTGGGGTGCAGGAGCAGAGGGAAAAGCACAGGCTTTCCGGAGCAGACACACAGGTAGCATCCCCCAGTTCTGGGACAGGCCATCTGTGCAGGCCTGGATTACCAGCTCTGCAAGGCTAGCAATGTGGATAACACGATGCCACGGTAGGATTAACACCTAATAATTTTGCTGTCATTTGCCATTGCATATTTCTAGAACTGTGATAATACCCTGAAAGCTGCGTATCAGCCATTATTACAGGGAAGGCTTTGTGAGAATTATCTCTTAAAGTAGAAGGTTTCTGTAGAATTGTTGTGCCTTTAACTGTATGTGCTCACAGTCCAAGGTTCATTAATTCAACAGACAATTTATCCTTTTGCAAAAATGATACTCCAGAAGCTACTATTTGAACAGAAATAACGTTTCATATGAAGCAGACTCCACAGGGAAGAGACTAACTACCAGATGTTTTATGTTCATTTAATAAATTTATGAAATTGTAAGCTTGACTGAAAAGAAATCTAAGAGAAAAAAAAAAAATCTGTTTGGAGAACAAATGTTGCCTTCATATAGCTGTTTATCAATACCAACAAGACAGCTCTACAGCACAGAGTTTAAATCTTTAACTGCTTAACATCTCCCAAGCAAAGATGGTGTTGTAATAGAGCAATGATCTCAGGATCTGTCCCCAGAGTTGCGAACGAATTAGAAAAAAACACAGGTTTGTCAACATAAGTTTGTCTGCAAGTTAAAAGAGTCTTCTAGGCAAATCTTCATTCATCTCCCATGGGCAATAATGAGCTTTTTCCACCACAAGTTTTCTAGTGTAACAGTAAGAGGTAGATTTACTGAATTTAGCTTTCAATTCTGTACCACAAATAGTAAAGAAATGATAAAACTTATATCAGAAAAGACCACAGCACAGCAGCCTTCTTCAATACAGACCCTGGACCGAAGCTAGGAGTGGCATCCCCGACACAGAATTCACCCAAATTGCCTCTGAGGTGCAGAATCTTTTAACAGGATGGGAGTAAAAATCTTCATGAAGAAAAAAGATCTAAAACCAATTGAGTCAAAAGGAGCGGAACGATTTTTGATTATTTGAATGGTGAAGGTGAGCTGTGTCTTGTGGAAGTCCATGCAATGTGTGCCATGCCGACACCATGTTTATTTATACGGAGTTTAAACGCCATAGGGGCTGGGGGCTCAGGGGACCGCTTCACCCTAACATAGAGCATCCGTGCTCCATTCCTTTCCATTTCATCAAGAAAGTATCTCTCCATGGGATATGGGTTTTCCTATCTGTAGAGAACATGCAGAGTTCTCATACACCCCACTGCAAAGCCTTCAACAGCATTTAAGGGCTGATGTGGGGGTCCTGGGGGAACAACCTTCATGGAAAGGGTCAACATTATGACTCCAGCCATCAGCCTGTGAATCACTCAGACAACTTCTTAGCACAGAGAAAGGCAGCGTGCCATTGCAACAGCACGTCCGCATGCACACACACATGAATAAGACTTCTTTTGGCCCAAAATGTCTAGTCCAGATTTCAACTCCCAGGCTATTGGCTTGGCATCAGGCTGTCAGTCGTACAGCCTCGGATGGCAGCCTTTGTTCTGCTAACTCAGTGCCTTCTGTTTCTAAGCAATGGGCGGTGGATCTTTGCGGGAGTTATGAATTATTGGATGCACATCAGGAACCCTTCAAAGGAACTTCAGGAGAGGGGTGGGAAGGAGTCATAAGAAATCATAAAAAATAAATTAGATGGATTTAAGTTTGATTCAAAAAAACAGCTTTTCTAAGTCCCAGCGGCTCCTGACTCACCGTTCCAGCCTGTATAGATATGAAAGGTGGGATGCCCAAACACAGATGGGGTGGTGTACGCTACATTGGGACGATAACTAGCACAGGGCACTGGATAGCTTCAGCTATCCAGTCCCACAGAGACCAAGATTTCCTTCGGTTTGCTTCCATTTCCCGCCTCTGTATCCCTTCCTTTATTGCAACTGAAAGCGGGAAACCCACAGGGATGTGAGGAACCCAGCAGCTACACAGATACATCCCACAGGCTTGGGATGCCGTCCCTACATGAGCACAGAGATTGTAAAAGCTGAGAGAACTTTCCCGTCTGTCATTTCTAAGCCCTCTTTTACTACAGACTGTAACACACGGTGCATGAAGGATACCAGCAATGACACTGCTGCGTATTTTCCTCAGTATGCAGCGTGCAGAGAGTCATGCTTATAACACACACAGGAACAGATCAGCAGGGTGCCACCACGTACCACACATTCATTTGATTTTCCTTTCGCTGTTAGACACTCAATATTTAAGCATTACCAGTCCAACGCATAAACTTTATGGATGGGTTCTCTTCAAATGAGACATTGTCAAAGATTTGGTGCCAAAACTACTATTTTCTCCAGTAAAATTAAGTCCTTTACACTTTCATGCATGCCTTTTATGTATATGAGACCTTTAACCAAAACATATGCTTCTCTTTTGCAGAGTAATTTCTTCCTTTGTCAACAGTACATGCACTGACTGCTGAGTGGAAGAGAATCCAAAAACTTTAACTTCAGCTTTCCTAACCTTATACAATCACTACAGTCATGTCTCACTTGCCAGCAGTTGACTCTAAATGTTTCTGCTTACCTAGAGAGAAAAAATAAAGGGGGGGGGGGGGGGGGGAGAAACAGAAGACAGAATATAGCATTTCAAAAGAAATATTATAGCCATTACTTCCACAAACACACTGTACCTAACTCAGAACCAAAATCACCCCTCAAAAAATCATGAGTCACTTACAATTATGTGTTTGTGTATGCACACAGAAAGTGATGGGGACAGGCAGAATGAGAGGACAGCCTAGCCCCTGAATTTTATAAAGCAACATATGCCTCAGGTGTGTGAGTGTTGTGGATATCCATTATACTGTTATCTTTGTTTAACAAGACTTTGTGTGTTTTTCAAATGGAGTTCATCAACAAAATGAACTAATTTTTTTCATAGAAAAAGTTGGTGGAGGGTGCATTGCCTTTTAATTTTAATTCAGATTGCTTCTACCAGCTCTAGCTGTCAACACCGGTTAAAATAAAATAGGCAAGCAGGAGATCTGGACCATTTTTAGCATACTTCATATGATAAAATATGTATAACTTCAAAATAGCTAATAGAAATCCAGCACAATATTCATACATTGCAATTTCATTCGAATATGATTCACAGATATCCCTGTGGGTTAAGTATTACTATTTCTGCTATATGAAAAGAATTGCTAGAAAGTCAGTGGCAGAATAAACTCCTAGATTGTATTTTGGTGCCCACCCCACTCGTGTCCTATAGCTCTTTAAAGGATTTTCAACATATATTCATAACATTTATACCAGTTCTTCTAGGAAAAAGCAATTTTCATGTTATGTGTCAGTGGCACAACCTAAGATGTCCCATTGTGGATACAAATATATAAAAGAGAGATGGACAAGAAATGTCTAAGCACACACTTTATAACTTTTCCATGCTGAAGTGGGAAACGACAGAGACCTTTCAACAGATTTCATAGTAGATGAAGGAAGTAGATGGTTTGGGTATCCACATGAAACATAAAAAAGCATGACTAAGCAGGTGCTGGTGTAGTCTGTCTCATTTCAGTCCAGGTTCTTTATCTCCGTCTTATAAATTCCACTCTGAGAGATTTATCAGTTTAAAAAATAAAAATCGGATACATTTCAGCAAGAAATGTCCTAATTTTAAAACGGGCATGTTACTATGAAAAGTTAAAGAAAAAATAATGATTATCCCTTTTATTTTTCCTGGCTGCAATATGAAGTGATAAAGCACCTAGCTTTGATTCATCCCATGATCTGCACTGGTTGGGACAGTCCTGGAGAACAATTTTTTGTCCAGTTCCCCAGGACTGGACTTATTCAGAATGCTTCTCTGTCTTGGAAAATCCGTAGCTAAAAAGCAAACTGAGGACCAAGATCATCTTGGTCTTTGACAGATCAATTTCAGATTTCCACTGGAATCTAAAAGCAAAAGCAAAAGCATACCCAACGCATGGCAAAGATGAAACAAATAGCTCTAAAAATTGCTGGAGGATCAGCACAGTGCTGATAGAGTAGTGAATCAAAAGGCACACATCCTTTAAGGCTTCATTGTGACAGTCCTGCACTGAAGGCACGACAACTCAGACGAGTCACACTGTGTTATAGCATTTATCATAAATCAATGATATTAATGCAAGCAGACAAGATAAGTCACTATCTGATGCGTTAGTCGAGAAAGAACAGGAAGAGACAGATTTTGTACAAACCAGTTGAGCACAAAATAAATACAAAAGCATTTTTGTTCTTTGAAACAGCCCTCTTACTGGTGAAAAAAAAAATCACTTGCTATTCACATATCGTTGGAAATTCTTGTTTTGAAATTAACATTTTGAATGTTATTTTCCTCCAGCCTAAAGGTCAAAGGGATTGTACGGGTTGCACATTTCTATTACAACAACCACTCTTCCCTCTGCCCCAAAGTCAGGGGAAGGAGAGGAGCTCAAGTCAATGCATTAGGAGAGGGTGAGACACTTCTGCCAGGGCTGCTCGCTTACCTGCTTGTGCCTCCCTTCACACATCTTCCCTTGCAACTTTCCCACACTGCTTCCAGCAACTCTTCATGCATTGCTTCCACGGGGGATGATGAAAGTTTGCCCGTGTGTCGAGTTATCAGTAGTCACTTCTGCCCATAAAGTCAGTGACATACCATAATGACACCCTGTCCTCCAGAGCGCTCACGCAAGACTGCAAAGCGCTTCAGGAAAGGTAGCAGCTATTAGCCTCAAGTTACTGGTGAAGGAATTGAGACACAGCATTAGCCACTGTGAAAACGGAGCCATGAAGTGGAAGCAGCCACTAATTACTGGTTTTTCTTTTCCACCGCCATTTTGTCTGTCATCATTGAAAAGTTAGTTATGCCAGACCTTGCCTTCCCTGGCTGTTTGCTTACACAGAAGAATAAACTGCAGCAAATCTTCTTTCCCCTCTGAGAACCAAACCAGTGATATATTTGCTTCGTAGCATCACCGAGCTGAATAACCAGAAAAGAAACTATGAGGGCATGACACCGAAATCTGGTTCCTGGTCCTTACCCCTCTCGAACTGCACTAGTACTGGATTGCATAGGCAGCAGGGCCATCATTATCCCCAGTCTGACCTCCTGCGTAATGAAGGCCCCAGAATTTCATTCAGTAACTGGGGCGGTGGAGGGAATTAATAAGGGGAGTTTGATTCTGCCTGCTGCAGGAGCTCTTGAGACAGCTGAGGCAGTAGGAGGTTACCAGGAGGGTGAGGTTATCCCTTCCATGCTCCTTCCAGGCAGTAAAAGCTCCGTTAACTCTGTACTGTCCAAACATAAAACTTCCAAGTATGAAAATACAGATAAGCCTTTATCTTCATTTACCTACTCATTTATCAACCTTTCCAAGCTGTATCTACCAGGACAGACCTATCACCCTAAAGCTACTGGTCAGCCACACAGCAGACCTTGCTGAAATGTAGCCTAAACTCTGTGTTATTCACAGTTACAGAAAGTGGAAAAGTTCAAAAAATTGCTGGGGATGCACCACACACTGCCTTTTCTTACTGCTTTTTTCCAGTTCTGTCATGCCCAGAAATCTCAGAAGGGAAGGGAAAAAAATGGAAGAAAACCATCTTTGAAAAGAAGTTTAGCAAGGCATTTGTATCTCAAATACTAGAAAAACATCACACTAGAAAAATATTGTACAAACCGTGCTTCTGGGATTTCTTTTGTCCTTATTTTACAGGGATAAAACTATGGTGAATGAGAGCGAAAAACTAGAACACACTAATAGCATTAAATTTACAGGAGGGAAATCCCAGTAAAAATCCCAGCAGTATCTCCTCCCTTCAAGCAAATTCAGAGACAGAAGTTTCTATGCAATACAGCCCAGAACGTGGCCAATCCATCAAATGATGAGATTCGGCACGAGCTGTAGAGCAACTTTTAAGCAAGTGAACAGTAACCCACTGCAACAGGGAGTACCCTCTGTTTCAGTCCCGTCCTGTGGAGCTTCCCCAGTTCCCACCTGAGGAGTTTCTTCTGAATCACTTCTCTGTGGCCAGGCTGGGGACTTTTGCTCCAGGAACAGGAGGAGAGGTCACTGCCCAGACACCCTGCATGTCCCAAAGCTGCACTGCACATCCAGAACAAGACAAGTCCTTCCCACCGCCCTGACCTTCCTTTTTCTGCCAGGGCAGCGAAGATCCTAAAAAGGCCTTTACCTGCAACCCATGCCACAACCACCATCACCCTGTGATGTCAGTAGTTCCTCTGACGGCCCTACGTTTTTAGGGGGTTCCTGAGAACACCCAACTTTGTTGCCCTTCAAAGAGGCTTTGATGATAACCGGTCATGCCCCAGGCGTTCTAACTTGACCAGATATCACATTCTACCACATCGAATGTGCCTTCTGTGCGACTCGTAGGCTTGTACCTGCCTGGAAAATTGTAACCTAATCACATATAAAATACTGCCATCACTTCCTTCTGTATACATACGGAAACGCTGCAACTTTACGAAGGTTCAGAATGGCTCCTTTCCTCCACCCCTGCCATGACGTGTGGGAGGTATCCTGGGGATGCCCATTTGGCAGGAACCGCCTTGGGTCAGTGGTTTATTAGCCATTTGTTTGCCATCTGAAAGCCCACACACGGCTGTTGGTTGTTTTGTTTTCTTTTCCTGATTGCTTTCACACATGAAGCTGCAAGGACATGTCAATTGATCAGATGAAGCTATTGCACACTTAAACTCACAGCGAGCGTGCCAGTTGAGGAGTCCGTGCAATCGGCTGCTGGGGTCAGTGCTGCTGCTGGCAACCTGTCGCCTCCTGGAAAACAGCTCTAGCGTTTAAAGGCTCCAATCCACCCCCATCTGTGCACCCAAAATAAAGCTCCCTCTCCAGGCTGCCCCTCGACTTATATTTTGAAAAATTTCAGGATGACAGACAGAATTCGCAATACAAGAAGTTTTCTCGCATGAACCAATAGTGGAATTAAAGTAAATAAGCATCACTCTGTCTCCTGTCTCCCCTGTTGTAACCATTTTGTCCTCATTTGGGCAACAGCAGGTTCCTCTGCTGACAGCATGACAAAAGTCTCCATTGACCGTACCAGTTTGGGTTCAGCTGCAGGTATTCTAAAGTGAAAGGCTCCAAGCTGGCATTCCATTATGCCATCTATAATACATTAATATATACACAATTAATTGTAAAAACTTTCCTTTTTAACTTTAACCTAACTCATATACTTATGTATTTTATCATTAGCGAAAAATTCTTCTAAAGCGTTGCACTTGTTACATACACTTTGCCATTAGGTTTAAAATACAAGTGCTTACAGAATCGAGCTATGGCTGCAATTTCTCTTTCTGCATTTTCATCTTCCGTGAAGCTGAAGGGACAGCTTTTGTAGCAAGGACAGTCATTACATTTTTGAACAAACGGAGTTCATTCAGTGACAGGTTTATTGCTTGTTTGTCTCAGAAATATTTGCTACAATGGACATCATAGAAAATTGCAAGAAACTGAAATATTGAATGTATTTTGAATTGCATTATATGGAATTCTACAGCTAGAATGGTATTTGATAAAACAATATTCTCAACTCAAATCACCGCACCCAAGAAGGATGCTTGGGTCACTAACAAAAGCTGGATCTTATTTGTTTTCTGCCAATATTTTTGCTTGACTAAAGAAAGGCTTGAATCTTCTTGACATCATAATTTCATTGTATCCCAGGATCTGCACAGAACTGAATAACTCTGCTTGCTTGAGCTGCCAATGTTATTACTTTAAAAGTTTACAGAAGCAAGGAGTGCACTGTAAATTTGACATTCTTGTAGGATAGAGAAATGTCGCATTTAAACATATCCCTCAAAATGCTTTTTCAAAATGGCAGGAGTAGGGACAAAGGTCATGTTTTTGACATTATTTATAGTCAAGTTGCTCAGATTACTTATGGAAAAAGCAGCCACGAGACTTATTATACCCACAACCACCCATCATTCAGATATATGTTATGGTGAAAAGATAAGACCAGCTCCACTGGGGGGAATGAACTGAGATGAGAAATGCTGGGTACTGCATGTGGCAGCATTTCAACCTGCAAACTCCCCAAACATGGAGAGTTCAGAGTCAGCCTAAGGTCTCTCCCTAAGTACTGTGTTCTCCTCCCCAAAGCAGGAGACGAACTGCAGCTTGTGGGAAAAGTAAGTCAGGGAAGAGAGAATACAAACTTTAAACGAACAGGAGATTTCAAGAGATATGAGAGAAGTTAATTCTGTTTCCCACTAGAACAGGAAATTTCTTACCTGACTCTGGAGTATGAAAAAGGAAAACTCTGAACGCTCTGTCCCTGTCCTTTAATTCAGTATAATTTACCTTATCATTTCTACAGCGTTCCTTAAAACTGATTTTAATGGGTACCAAAGCAGCACTGCTACATAAGCTCTTGAGAAGTATCAACAGAGCATGTTAATTTAATGCTACACTAACCAGCGTAATGTCAAAGCTCCTGGTTCAAATTTAAATATGCTTTCCCTCCTCCGGATCCTTCCTTACCGCTCATCAAAGACGAGCCTCAGTAAACCAATGTGTTATGTAAATTCCTCAGACAATCACCTGCACTTGCAAGTTACAGATGAGCAAATCCTCTCCCCCATCCCCTCACCCCCAGGAGAGAGCCCCAGGCCCAAAGGCAGCACAGGGTGCCCAGCAGCAGCACGGCTGCAGAGAAGAGCTGAAGGAAATGCTGAGGTACAAAGACCAGCCTGAGCCGGGGATGTTTAGGGAAGGCAAGTCAAACTCCATTCAAAACCACAAAATAACAAATTGTAACAGTATCTGACTTGAAAGGATTCTTTTTCTCCATTATTTTGTTCTGGAACTTGTAATAACCTGACATTTCTTAAAATACCAAAATTGAAGTACAAAGAGTCCAATTAAGTAATGCCGAGATTATGAAACAAGCCAGGTGCAGCACAAAAATTCAAATTAACGCTCATCGCAAGCTTCAAATCAAGTGTCAGTTTGCTCCTTTTTATTTTAATTTATTGTAGTCAACATTAGTTAAAGCTGGAGACATTTGTTCTCTTGCTAATGATACACACGTAACTCCCACTTCCATCCCCCTGCTCCTTCCAATTAAGAACTTCTTCAGAACATTTCAGCTAGGAGGCTTATCTGGCACAGATTATTCACTGCATCATATGGATCCAGGTTCTTATGTCTGCAAGCTCTTTAGAGCAGCAATTTGTTCTTTGTTTAGCATATTTTGCAGTGCGCAGTGCTAAATAAGCTTAGGGAGCTCTAGTCACTGAGGCATGTTTGTGCTCAGCTCATTCGGCGTTGCCTCGTGCTTTGTTGTTGGAGTCTGTGCAAAACCCTGCCTCGGTGCCATGAATAAAATGCTGGCTGCCTCTAAGTGGATCTGTTTCTTGAGGAAACCTTCAGACTAAACACACAGAAATTAGTGGATCTGAGAAGCTCTGTAGGTGGAAACAGCACACATTATATTACCTCGCTGTTCTCTGAGTATACGAAATGAGCACCAGCTCACTGCTTACCTCCCTGCACAGCTAATTACCTTCCTTACCCATGCTTTTGACACCTCTTGCATGCACCCTGGGTACATTTAACAGCAACTGAGTAACAAAACAACACCAGCTCCTTCACTTGGGAAATTCAACACAGCTCACCCAAGTTAACCCTATCACTTTTGCATTAGCTCCTTACTTTTCAGCCTCATCGAAATAAACTTTGAGAAGTAAAAAGACCTGGCATGGTTGAGGAGTACAGAACAGGTTTCTGCCACTGATGCTGAGCATGGAACATGCAGTATTTTATAAAAGCCTTACATCTGTTAGCGTGGACACCAGAGGGGCTGGACAGACCCAGTGGCTGCAGCTCCTGGTCTTGAAATTCATTTCCAACAGAGTGCCAAACATTTTGGTGTTTGAAAGCCCTATGTCCTCCGTGAGACATGCCTTCCTCCCAGACGATATAGGGTATGTCTTCAGTTTTGTTTAAATAAAGCTTTCTCACCGTTATTGTTAAGGGAACTGGAAATGGGCAATCAGTACTTTGCAGTCTTATAGGCTTTCCCCGAAGGAAAGGGAAATCCAACAAAACATTATCTTCCATCTCATGCGACTCTCATCCTCCCGGCTCACACATCGGAGACTGAGCAAGGGGTGTTTAGATAAGACACCATAAGTGGTTACAGGGACTGTGTTGCCAATATTCCTGCTCTCAGCTGACAGGAGACGACTTGTAATACCTGCAGGTTATAAGACATCTGAACCCAGGCTGAATCCCTCCGATGGCAGGAAGGATACTTAAAGTGAACACTTGATTTCCAAAGCTGCTACACAACCTAAGCAATCAGTTCAAACACTGAGAAAGGCTTAAGTGCTTAAGCTATCAGCACTTCCTTCTCTGACAGAGACACATGAAAAACAGAGACAAGAGTATGCTGATGAGATTTCCACTGAGGGAAAAAAGCAATCTCACCAAGCTACGGGGCCAGGCTCCTGCTTTCACTCAGACCAGCATAAATCTGTAGAAACTTCACCAGACTGCCCTTCACCAAACGACAGCAAGCCTTAAGCAGCCTTAGCCAAAGGAAATATTTCAGGTTTCTGGTCTCTTGACCTGATTTTAGTCACACTTGCTTGATTGCTAAGCTCTTAATTCCAGCTGATACCAGGTTAGTATAAACTGAAATAGTTTGATTAGCATCGATGCCGATTTATACCACATAAGGGCTCGGTCCACTAGCTTTCTTAAAAGGCTTCTCAATTTACTCCAGAGCTTATGGGGGCGAAATCTTTACATTGGAGTTTCAAACTGCAAGCCTAATTTTGAAAAGGAGGTTGACAGAAAAGTTCTTCTGTAATATATAGATTAGAGAGGCAGAAAGTGTGCCAGTTAGCATTAAACTTCACTGTCCGCCCCTCCCTCTGCTTGTCTTAATCTACCAGAACATTTAGCTTAGCCTTTAAATAAACAAGAACCGGTTCAGGTTGCATATTTTATCTCACAATTGCATTTGGTGCTCCAAAAGCACATTAGAAGTGATTTTAAACATATATATTTTATATGTTTATATGTTCTCTATCTTGCCTGTAGGGATTGATACTTTCCTAAAATTTTACATATTATTATATATGAATGAAAATAAGAGCGAGTTCAAAGCCCAACTAGTGTGCTTAGGACTTTGTATTTTAATAAGCATAACAGGCAATGATAAAAACACCTATCAGTCTCCAGTCCTAAAGGAAGAAAAGGATAGAAATTGCAAACTCAAACAGTCAAAACAAGGTAAACAAGAGTTAGAAGGCCTCCCCTTGTTTATTTTCAATGAAATTTGATATTTTTTCTACTCTCAAATATTTCAATATTTCAAACACTTGTTTTGAAATTGGAAACCAGTAACCCCAAACTTCTAGATGCTAACACAGCTCCCAAAACATATGTTAGGTTTTAACTTTAATATGAGAAAAATCAACCTAATATTCATTTTAGTATTAAACTTAGTTCTAAATCATACATATTAAAACACTGAACACTCTTTCTTGAATATTTGTTCATATTTTAATCCTATAGGAATGATAAAATATAGATCAAAGAAGCTGCCTGTTTAGCCAACTACCTTAGTGAAAGGTAGGAAGCAGAAAAGTACAAACTCTTTCCCAGTTTTACAGGAGACCATGCTATTCCCTGCAGCAAGAGATGCAATTATGGTCACCACCATTATCCAAGGTCAGAAAATTATTGAATACTATTAAAAGTTCATCCAAAGTACTTATACCTCGGTGACCTCCAGCAATCTTGAATCCCACTGGGTGACAACATATTGGCTTACTTATTGCCTCTTATTTGAGACGGGCCCCAAGCTAAACTTATTAAGAAGTGTTTGGATCCAAGGATTTGGGTCAACACAGTTTTAATTCACAGCAGTTCTTTCATTTCAGAAAGTGTCTTATTTCCTTCTCTCAGGCATCTGGGCGCACACAAAGCACGGGGAGCACACTTTGCTAAAAGCCCAGGGAACAGCATCATTAACCTTGATGCTGATTACACCTCCCGCCTTTGGACTGCGGGCTGCCACTGCAATAAATACCAGCAGCTAGTTCTACAAACGGAGCAGACACATTTACAATCGTTAATAATATCTGCAGCTCTGCAAGGTAGGTTGAGGCCTCCCAACTCCTCACTGAGTTGAGTGCAACAGGCACGTTGAAACCCGTACGCTGAGTCAGTGCCAGCCGACGGGGCACCCCAGCACCACCCCTCCCGCCGCAGCTGCACCGACTGAGCTTTGCACGTGGGAGCCGATCTGACGGCACGGCTGCACAGAGCCACACAGCCACGCCAACAAAATTCTCAGTGTAAAAGGGCTAAAAGTAGAGCTGACGCTATCAGCAGAAAATTATTTTTCCGTATTTGTTTATTTTCATTTTAAAACCTCACCTCTTTCTGGTCGCATCATGTTATTAAAGCACAGGGATTGTGAATGCACCAAGACTACCCTGAATCCAGGCTCAAGTTGGTAAAACTCCCTTCAACAGAAGCCCACGTTTGTGGGTGACACTGGGGACATGGTGGGTAAGAAAACCACGGCCTGTGTTGGACTTCCCATTCCATCGCCTGAAACTGCTCCTGACCAGCAGCATGGAGTTGGCCCAGATAGCAGCGTCACATCATCAACGATGGGCAGACAAGTCAGCATCCTTCTTACAAAGAGCTGATGTGGTTACTGATGAGGTGGGCCAATACTATATAAATTATGCCTTAACAGCCCTAGGAGTGCTGTAACTGACCTTCTGTCTTGTCCATCTTCCACAAGTAGCTACGGCAGAGTGCATATGGACCAGCAGCGAGCATCTTTTCAGTCCTGTCCCATCCCAACACGATGCCTTCCCATGCCTTCCACTTTAGGCAAATGGAAAAACATCGAGAATGTATTTACCATTTGGAAGGAAGGATATTGCACATTTCTCTTCTGAAGAAGGAACTGTCAGATACAAAGAAGTGTGAAAAAGTTTTAACTGTACTTACTGTAAGTTTTTAATTAGTTCTGACTTTTTTTGAAAGTTTAAAGAGTTAGTGCTATTCCTTTATTCATAAAATGTTTAAAATTATCTCACAGTTCTGAAATACTTAAAGGATTTATTTTTTAATTAATCTTAATGTATAAATGAATTAACTAACATAATAGCTCATTTCAGAAAGTTAATTCTGTACTCAAAGAGTAGATGCTATAATATTGGTGCCACATAAACTATTCTTTACAGATATTAAAGTAGCTGAATCCCTGTTTTAATTGTCAAATCCGGATTAGGAAAGTTTTTGGCCATGGAGAATTCTTTGATCTGTGTATAATTACAAATCTTTACGTTGGCATGGTTTGCACTTCTGCAGCTAGCATTTCCCTGCCTAACATGTCTTCGTAAAAGTAACGTCTGGGTAGGTGGAGGTTTAATGGCTGAGACCGTCAGAGGAACTTACGGAGTCTGAAAGTTTCCAGTGTCCCACTTGATGGGATCTGTTTCAGATTTCCAACATTTCTGTAATCAAGGTACCCAAAGTTGAATGCCCCAAAGTTTAAACAAAGTTTAAACAAAGCCCCATTCAGAAATAATCCCATGCCTTGCATAGGCGTGGTGTGTCGATATCTCGCCATGTTTAATTGTGTGTCCTTTAGCTGCTGAATTTTGCACAAACTTACCAATACCGCATAGCAGCCAATCTGAGAGGCTGTGAGGCAGCTACTGCAATAATTCAAATTGTGCTGTTATCCAGACATAAATCAAACCCTCTGTATCCTGCTGAGACAGCAAGACCCAAGCTTTGCTGAATTCCTACACTGATAAAAAAAAAAAAAAAAAAAAAAAAGCCCTGACAATGTAGTTGATGTGGTACTCAAAGGAGAGCTTGAAGTCGCAGATGAAACCAAGATTACAAGGTGGTTGGAAAGTAAATAACAATCCCATCAAACAGAACCATACATGGAAGGGGGTTAGGAGGAACCTGCTGCTTAGCCAGTGACAGCCCGTGTGATTCAGTATCACAAGACAATCCAATTTACAAAGACAAAAAATGAAAGAAAAGTCCTATCCAATCCTCAGGAACAGCAGGAGAAACAGATATGAGATACGAATTGAGAACTGAAAATGTCTGAGTCAAAATAGTTACGGAACAAATATAGGATGTTAGCTTTGTTATTGTCTAATTTAGACAAATGTACATGAGGAACAAGTCCATTGACGTTCCTGGAGTTTAAAGGGTGTAAAAGACACACAAGTGAACTAAAGAAGCAGACACTTGCAACATCAGATTCTGTCACCTTAGAGTATGCATTTTTCTGTCTGAGGTATCTGTCTAATCAGTGCCACTGAAATTTCTACTTTGTGGAATAATGCAATATATAGACTGCAATATATATATCATCATCTGGTATATCTTTAGTAAAGCTGGTCAGGATTTTTGTATCTGGATACTCTCCTGGAGACTACAGTTTCTTCAAAAAAAAATCTGAATTTTTGAAAGAAAATGCCAACATCATTCTTAAAAATCAGATTTCCTTTAAGATAACAGAAAATGTTTAATTTCTGGGGGCAATCTACATGAATTAACCCACACACATCTACACACACCCTTCCTTAAAATGAGTCAAAAGGTTTGGGGTTGGTTTCCCTCCAGACAGAGCACCTCAGCAGATGACAGCTGCGTAACCTGAGGCTGCGTGCGTGCCACGGGGTAGCTGTGCAGCAGGGGAGCACAAGGTGTGTAAATGGTAACTCTCTGAAGGCAGTACAGCAAGACTGGGAAGAAAGTAAAAAGATTTCAAAATTCATTTTAAGAGAAGACATATTAAGAATTTCTAAGTAAATAAACAGTTCTAGCTGAAAAGAAAAATGTCAAAATAATTAATCAAATTTCCCAGGATGGAAATACCCATTCTGATTCCTAATTTCTGCTTTCTCCTTTCCAACTTCTAATTTCCAATTTCTAATGCTGTCCAGGTCTGATGAATACCTCTCAGAGGAATTTTGCATTGCACCTAGTGGAGTCTCTTGATTAAAGCTCTTGTCTTCCAGTAAAGATCTTGACAAACGGGGATATTTGAACCTTCTTACAAAGCAGTGGAAACAAAAGTATTTTCATTAAGAGTCAAATCTTGCTCTTTTTTGACTAAGACTACAATTTATGCTTTGAAGGAAAACAAGACATAATTACTACTTCAAAAAAACTGTCCCATTACACCAGCGAATAATATGCAGGAGGCAAAAACAGACTCGTGGGATTTTGGAGGGCCATGTACCATGTGCATACATCACCAAAGATGCATTGGAGCCTTACGAGCAGTTATACTTTGGTTTTGGATTCAATGAGAGAAACCACTACCCTGAAACATGATCACATTGTGAGTTATCTTTGCCAAAACTCATAAATTCAAGCAAAGGGAAAACATATTGGGTGTCTGGAAACAGTGGAGGTAATTTTTCCCCTCGGACCTAGCAGAGATTTTCACTATAATGAAAAACTCTGAGGCGTAATTACAGAAATACGTTTTCTAGAAATGAACTGAGAAAGTGTTTCCCAGCCCAAATTATTTGGGTCTGCTTTATATGCTAGAAAAAATACCCATTGACATCACACAAACTCTCTGGATTTACACTGTCACCTCCTCATAATGCCTCATAATGCGAGAGTTACTCATAATAGGGTAACTATATGGGTAACTATATATCCCAATAATACTCTCCTCATAATAGAGAGTTACTCTAAATGCTTCACGATGTTCCTAGATCACTTCCTATCTGGGTCAAATGAGGCCCTAAAAACCAAAAGCAGAGAGGCAAGCTCCGAGATACAAGAGCAGAAGTAACTAGAAACCAGCAGCAAAGCCAATCACAGCAATTAGAGCTTGAGGAGCACTTACAGAGTACTTAGAAAAGCGAAATGTCTGGTTTCAGAGCACCTATCCCTGAATGTCCCTGCCTCCAGGGGTGCTGAGCAAAAGCCATATTTAAGTCACACTGCACAGTTCTATGTAGCTCTGTTTACAATATAAAGCAGAATACTTTCAATTTGAAAATTTAGCCAGTTTTTTGGAATGTTGGTTATTAGTCAGAAAACATTTATCCCATAAAAGCAAAACATACAGCGCTTTAACTCAAATTTTCAGGAGGAAACACTTCATGTAAACATCAAAGCTGAAGACTCTTTGAGCAAAATCATTGGTTTAATAAGCACCAAAATAATAGCTAGAGAATTAAATGGGCAAAAAAGCCAAAAGAATATATATATATTTTTAGAACAAAACCCAAGATATTCTAACTGGGTCTAAACCAAGTATCAAAGTCTCAGAATTTCCCACATAGGATGGAAATTCTGGTTTTGCAGACAGTTCAAAATAGTTTTGATCCAAGGCTATCCCACAATCATTGCAAGTAACTGAACTAAATGCACAAAACTTGAGAACAACAGGAAAACTTTTTTTTCATTAACCATAGCATTTGTAAAATAAATCTACCTGGTCCTAAGATTTCTATCCCTTCTGCCCTTTTTACAGTTGCATGGACACAACTCCATGAGAGAAATGCAGATCCTCCCAGGGATGTAACAATATTGAAAACAGGACATTTGAGAGGATGTCAGGCCATGACTGAGCCTGCAGGAGGTAGACTCACTGCTCATACTCAGTCTCACAGGGCAGGGAATTATATCAACACTATAAAACAACACAGGACATAATTCCCCTCTCTCTTTTCACCAGGACTGTATTCAAGCAAAATCAGGCAACTGTGAGAGACAGAGGAGACCTGTCCTTCTCAGGGTGTTATGTTTAATTGCTGAAGGCAAGAAGCATTTTTAAAGGTTTGTCAATAAAATCCCTATTTAGTTAACCCCAATCTCCTCAGATCTCTTGTTACAGACAGCCTTCTGCTCCCAACATCTGGGCAGGCAAAGCCTCCAATTACACTGCTGGATTTGGTAGCTTAATAGACCCAGATAAGGGCCCCTGGTATATCCATTTCCCTTGGTAACAGCTTATCTGCAGCCAGCCCAATGATACGCAACCTTTATGCCCCGGCGCGGCACGCAGTCATGCGGCAGGCCGCGCAGCGCGTGAATATTCACGTGAAACCCAAAGCTCTCCGCGACCTTTCCTCTTCTGTGGCTGGGCCTGCATCTGCCACAGCCATGCCGTAATTTATGGGGAAGGGGCAGGGGGCAAGGAGAGAGAGGCCCGGCAGCACAGCCGGAGCAGGCCCGCACCGCTCAGGCTCTTCCCTCCTCGCCCTGAGGGGCAGCTGAGCTGGGGGGCCTGGTGGCAGCCACCCCCAGGGCCCAAACACCAGACCTGCAGGCTGCGAATCGCCCCAATGCCTCCAAATCCTGGACCCTAATCCAAACCTTAACACGTCCTTGGCTGAAGGATGCTGAGAAATCCTGCAGAAGTCAGCTCAAGGCACACAATGTCTCTTCCACGCTGAGGTGAATCCATGACCGTTTTCTTCTAAGCATTGCTATGAGCTCCCTTCCTCCCTCCCCTCAAAATATATGCAGACATTTGTCTTGTCTTCTCCTTTATTTTCATTTTCAGTTCCTCCTCTGCAATCACATCAATTTCTTTAAAAGTTGTTTTTTTTTTTTAAGTTGTCTAGGATTTAATATTTTCATGTTGAAAGTCTGACAGAGAATTTGCTGAGACCCTGTCGTAACACAGTCTGAATTTTCCTGCTTCTCTTAAAGGCCACAGAATTTCATTGCCCTCTGTTTTTCTCAGCCCATCTGTCAGCTAATTTGCAGGAACTCGTTAAATCACCTCTTCTCCATACTTCTTTCTCAGTTTTCCTCCACTTTTGCATTGAGTTCTGTGACAATGAACAAGGGCAGATCAGCTACAGAAATTTCTCTTCAAGCTTTCATTTTAACCTTCGAGTCTCATGTTTGTCGCTTGAAGTTTATGTGCCAAAGACAGGAGAAAGCACAAGCCAGCAGTTTGTCAAAGCATGCTCTCTCGGGATTTGTGTTCTGTTTCAGCTGTCACCATGTCGCCATATATATGTACTGATGCAACTTCTGATGTGCAGCAACAAATGGTAAATAATTCCCTTCTCCAAGTGCACTTCTGTCTGTTGTTGGTGTCAGTGCTTTTGATCAATAAACCACTGAGGCATCTTCCAGCAGGAGTATTGTTCCAACTGTTGCTTGGGAACAACAGGCTCCATGCCCTATTTCCTTGGTTTGAATGCAATATATGAGGCTTTTACTTTTCCTCTCTCTTCAGGAAACATCGTATCTGGCTTGCTATGCAAGTACTGCTCGCTGTTTATCCACATCTCCAGCTCCTGAAAAGGCTCACTGGTTTCTATTGGTATAAAGTAGTTTTAATTGAAGTAAGAGGTCACTACCTGTATCACTCCAAGCAGGGATTTCAGCTCTTCCTGGGGCGCTGGCAGGTAACAGTGCTGTTTCTTCACATTAGGCCTGACGCTTCTTTTTCCTCAGAAAATTCCAAATGCGCTGAGTCCCTATGAACTTGCATATTTTTTGACTTACCTTATTAGTCTGCTCCAGACTCCAAGACAGGCACTTACTGTAACTGCCTGCCACTGGGACACCCACTGCTTTATACATTTGGGTTTTGAACCTCTTCCTCAATGAAATCCAAAACAGACATCTCCACCACTGCTACACCATCTTCCATCTTACTTGGTGATACTGGTCACTTTACGCTGTCTTTATCCAAGCTGGTGTAGATTTTCTTCTAGTACCTTGGATGTACTGCCGTGCTCATAAATGATGTCCTTAAACTACCCATGCAGACCACAGCGTTTCCCACACCAGTGCTAGTGGTACGCTGCCGTCAGTAAAGGCATTCCTGCCCGACTGGTGTTTTCTCCTTTCTCGCCAGCTGCTGCTGTGAACTGCTCCATTCGGATGGTTCTTTTTGTTTGTATTTTCTAGTCCCTGACACTCTGGAATTCTTCTTCTGATTGAAATTAATTAAAAATGCAAATGCAGAGAAATATATGCTACTGGCAATACATTTAGACAGCTCAGTTTTTGCAAAATCCTGGTGCGTGCCCAGTGCCATTAAACACAACAATCTGTTCTTACTCTCTTCTTCTGTCTTTACACATTCTATAGACATTAGGATTTTCTTTTTATATGATGTTTCAAGCAAATTACAGGGCTGTATATTATATAGACAGCTAATAGCACTTTAGTTTATGCCTTTAAGGCTGCATTTGCCCAGTCTGTGGAGTGATGTCCTTACTGGCAGATTTGCAGAACAATGCAGGCGTCACTAACGTTGCCATAAGGAATAGACTTTTCCAATATTGCCTTGGTAATTCAGTTTACCGAATTCTTATGTCAGTTCTAATTTTTAAGGTTTTCCCTATGAATGTGCAAACATTAATCTATTAAGTTAGTACCACTTCATGGACTTCATTGCTGTTCTCTTCTGCCTTCTACCCCCAAACAACGCTCTTGTTGACTTCATTAAACTGTTCTCTTTGACATATGCTCTTGCTGTATGCACTGAATGTTATGGATATTTTAGCTTGCTTCTCCAACACACAGTGAAAACTGCGTGCTTGAGGCTCACATTCTGCATGTTTTTTCCAGTGCTGCACCACACTTTTGCAGTGGCTGACTGCCCTTGGTAGATGCTTTTCTTCTGATGCTGTATGCAAGCAGAACTGAATAAAACTTTAATTCACATATACAAAAAAATCCAAGTTTTGAGAGTACTGAAAGTATTTGCAGATTCATATGGAATTTGGCAGCAGTTTTAGGTGGAAAAAATGTAATTAGGGTGCAAACATTAAAACATTAGTGAGCATATGACCAGTAAATATTTTTAGTGACACCTTTCATTTAAAAATGCTGGAATATGTTATGCTATATAGTAATGCTAGACAAATTGTGAGTGTCACAGTCAACTAGTAAAAAGGTCAGGGCTATTCTCTTCAGTGGATTTAATTCCTACATATGAAGAGTCCCCTCCATGCGTTGCTGGTGCAGCATTCTTCACAGCTTTGCTATACTGGTGTTCTCTCTGTGACACATTTCATCTGAAGAAACTGGAGCAAGCTGCAGACGCATGCTAATAACAGAGCACTCCCAGAATACTTACAAGGTAAAAAATTGTTATAATCTCCAGTTTATTGATTAGCAAACTGGGTTAGCAATTTGTTGGTGATGACAGATTTGGGATTTACACCCCAAATAGGTGGCTCCCAGCCCCAGGCATTACTCACAGACAACACGTGCACGCTTCTCAGCAAAGGTCTCCGATAAAACTAAAGGATCTTGCGCATGACGCTAACGCAACCGTGGGCAGGCTGGGTACAGGTAGTACTCCCATCCCCATGTACGATTCATTACATTACACTGCTACCCTTATTACAACCAAGTGCTGTCATTAAAGCTAATGCTACAGAGACCCACGGGAGCGTGTGACCAGAATGAAAGAAGCAGGGCACAGTTCATGAGCCACCAGAGAGGCACTTCCCTGCAGCTTGCTTTCAGAAGTAAAACCCTCATTTTAAATAAAACAAAAACTTTTACTTTGATAAATGCTGGCTGCTTCTAAAAGATATTCTGTTCTCAAATCTCCCCGGCTAAATGCCACCACAGTTGTAAGGGCCAACCACGTGTGTAGTCAGGCTGGGAATTATCCACACAGATAAAGAGCACAGCTTGAAACATTGACTTTTTCCTGATCAAAAGGGTCTTGGAGACAACTGGACAGTTTGGATCAGGCAAAGGATAGGGCTTTTATTATTTTCAAAGAGTGCCCCAATGAACAGAGTAGCCAGTGTGGCCCTGGTGGCAGTGATATGTTCTAACACTCTCCTCCTCCCACACAAGTTATTGAAAGCTTGGCTTTGGATCTGTTTGTTGGTATTTTTTTGCCTTTTTTTTTTTTAACTATTTATTTTTGTTGAAGAAATTCTGTAAGGAAAATGTGATATACAATCAATCCTTTCATTAGCTTTTTTAATAGCATTCCCTGTCTAAGCTGCTTCCCCCCTACATACCAAGTAATAAATTGCAAATATTACCAAAGAAGCATTGTCACCCAAAAAATGTCTTCATTATACCAGTACAAAGGAACTATGTGCTGTGATCTTATTAAAATCAAAATTTTAAATAGCATTAAATGTACTTTTCTGTGTTCTCATATCTATTTTCTTTATGTACTTTAGTCTAAAGTGAAAAAACAATGCATATCCCTTTCCATCTTGTTTTTACCTAGTTTCATTCATTAGAGTTTTTCAACTATATATGCTGAAATGAAAGATTTAACATGGAAAAATTATTTATGAAAAATTTTACAATCATGAAATATTCACACTAGTTAACTTTGTAAAGCTGTTCCTTTTAACAAAACCTAAAGAATTTAGGGATTTAAGCTGCATGATAAGGTAGAATGTTCTTCAGAAAGATCTGTTTCTCTTTTACTAGTTATATACTCCATTCTAAATAAAAAACAATCCAGCACTGTGGTAGGTGACAGCTAAGCAACATGTTGCAAATAAACATATTTTACCACCATTACAATTTTTGTGATTTATTTTAATTCCAATAGGATGTACTTCAGCAATCATTGTAAAGGCTTTGGCCTCAATATCTATACACAGCAATCCAGAAGAACATAAGCTTCCACCCTGTTCTCTGATTGTTGTCTATCTGTTCATCTTATAACTGGTTCACATAGGGTAAAATATATTTACTAATGCCATAATGTGTTATGGGACAGAGATCTATTACATGGAATTCAAACAGAATCGAAGATCTTTAGTCCTCCGTGTTTATGGTGTTTTGTTTGTAAGCAATTTGCATAAGACCATTTGTAAAACTAAAACATAGTAGAATCACCTTAACAACAGATGAAACAAAAAGTTATTATAAAGTTATTTTGAAACCGTAAAAAGTATATCCTTCTTGTACAGTGTGTTTCCACTTAAAAATATCAGCCAGAAATTGCAAAGATATGATTTTCTATAATTGATCTTATAGGATTACCTGTATGAATTGTTAAGTTAAAATGTGTAATTGCTTCATCTAAATATAAAGCTACAAAACATCATTGTCTCTGCAGACTTAACTTCTTTGTCTGCAAATGTAAATGAGCATCTTTGTGTATAAAGGTTCTCCAATACTGGAATCCTACAGAGCAATAACAGCCATTAGCTATACTTGGGATTTCAGGAGTAATAGCTGTGATATTATTACTAAATGCTGATAGGAATCTAATTCCATCGGAGCGAACAGAAAGTCTCCCCTTTGACCTGAATGGTAGTTGAACTGATTCCTCTGTTGGATGATATGAAAAGTCAGATTAAAGGTAGGATTCTGAATCTTGTTAAAATACGTGGCTTCAAACTACTTACTTCCTGCGAAGCATTAAAGAAAATATCCATTGGGCCCATAATCAGTCATTGAAAGAATATGTCCTATGACGCTCATTCTATGAGCACATATGTGCATTTATATTTTTTGCTTTTTAAAAGGTTTATCTGCCCTCATTTTAAACCTTATTTCCCCAAGACACAAGCAGGAAAGAGGTACAGTGGTACACGAAACAACTGTGAACTCTTCTCCTTTATCTGAGGTGATCAAGAAGCAGTTACTGTGCATGTGTTGTAAGGAGGAGTGTTTTAATGTCTATGAAATTTCTCACTGGCATGTCATTTGAAGGATCTGGTTTCTGAAATTGATCCACATCATTTGAAGCCTGACACTTGCTGTTTGATGGGATAGACCTGAATACAGAACACTCTGATGAAATTCATATTCATATTTTGAAGGCCCAGATACACATTCTAAGCAGGTTGAGGCCATCTCTATTGTTTAGAAACATCTCTTTCCTCTTCTCCCACTTCTTTCAAATAGCATCATAGCCTATATACTCAGAATCCAAGAGATAAGGGAGGCAGAGGGAATTTTTTGACTTTAAGTATCTCTAAACAATTCTTGTAGATTATATCATGGCAAAAACATTCGAGAAGAAGACTACAGTCTGATGCAGATGGGAAAAGCAGCATAGCCAAGCAGGGTGGGGAATGTTATCAGAAACGCCTGTTTGTAACTCATGGTCCAGAATACAAAAGCAGAAATGTGCTTCATTTAAACACACAGAAATCAGAATTCTTTCAAAGATACGAGAATGCTGGAAGACTCCACCAAACAAGGGCAAGCCATAGTTTACAAGCAAATCAGAGCCAAGTTTTCCAAGCAAAGTGTCCAGCCCTGAATGCCTGAGAGGTTAAACACAACACCTTTGGGAAAAGACTCAAGAAGAAAGAGATGTAAAGACCTGAGTGGGCAGGAGCAGGAGTGAAACATGGCACTTGGATGGAATTTGGCAACAGGAGTAATGAAGACAGACATATGATACGAAGGCAACAATTAAGAAGTTACAGACAAAAGTAGGATAGAACAGGAAATTGGGGAAAATGAGATGAGTGCTTCGTTTTGCCTGGTTGAATTTCATGGGACAGGACATACAGTGTGAATTACTAACGTGCTGCTGAAGGCACTCTAATCTCAAAATGTCTCTGTCGGTTTGTTAAGAAATAATAGCTGGCAGTTAACTACGAACAATGGTCACATGTTTCTAATTAAATTTATGGATGACACTCTTTAATCTAGTTATATACATTCTATTCAATACAAACTTTCAATGGACACTGACCTGTAATATACAAGTACTGAAAATGGAAGTTTGCACTGACAAACTATGCAGGCAAGCATAACCTTTAACTGTCACGGGAAGAAGAAGCCGTTGTAAAAAAATGTGTCAGCCTGATGGTGTGATACGTTTATATGTTCAAAACATATCACAAAATAATATCCCTTTCATCTTTCCCTTATACATTTCCTTCAACACCTTATCACCAACATGGTCTAGTTGAAGACAAATCTTCAGCTGGCACACTCTGGCATAAATGCATTGACCTCAAGCCAGTGCCTGAATGCTGGTTTTAATCTGTGCACAGTCTCCCACCCTACTTACCGCTTGCCAAAGAGCAGGGAGGAAACATCACCTTTTCTTAGAGCCACAGGTTCATTTTTTTTCCTCCACAAGCAGCATTTTAATATGCCGACAGCATTAATTATTACACAAAACACTTTTCATGGTGCTACACCCACAACATTCGCTATGACAACAATAAATGTCTCTCTCTACTCCCCCCTTACTGATGCGAAAGGGTAAGAATTAAGCATGGGGCACTAACCTGGCTGTAAATTAAGCCCAAATTAGCACTAGAGGGGTTTGGAAGCCAGAAATACCTAGTTCCTTGTTCCCATCCAGACAGCAGACCATGCTGTCACCTCAGGGAAAAGATAATTCCTGTCTTAATACATGAAGGAAAGGCTGAATCTAGTCCATCACCCCAGTGAAAACAGTACTGATTTGCCATACTAAGCATTATCTTTGTGCAAAATTCACAACTGCTAGCATTTCCGCTAGCGTTCACTACCCAGTTTCCGTAAGCATTTTTCTTTTCTCTGTATAAATATTGATAGTTCATGGCCTGCGTTTGGACTGCTGAGGGCAGGTCCTGCCACGGGCCTAGCTCCGCCGTGGTGAGGCCTTGCTGCCCGGCGTGGCAGGCGGGGCCCGGCAGTCCATTACTGGGTGCGAACGGTGTTACTGGATATGAGAAACCTCAAGAAATCAACAGAGAAGAGGGCTTCACATGACTGCTGGAACACTCTGGGAAAGGAGTGCTTGATTATTCTCTATTGACCTGTTACCTTGCTGCTGTCATTCCTCCGTTTAATCAAGTACTGTTTCGTGAATCATTTGGCTCATAACTCATGAGTGAAGAAGGACTGTTCGTTGAGCAGTTTTATATTGTGTGGCTTTTGTGTGAGGAGCCAAACTATCATTCATTGGTGACCCCCAGAAACCGAATGCAACTCTTGCTGCTCCCAGTGCCAAACCTACCAGCTCCCAGCACTTCCAAGCATCAGCCCAGCAGTATGAACACTCAAAATAAGAGGCAGCTCTCTTAACAAAAGCTAAGGACACACTTCTTCCGCAGAAGACACTGTCTATGGAAGTCAAAGAGATGGCATGGGCTTCCTCAGACCTCTTAGCTTTGCTTGTTTCAGTGTTTGTTCCATTAATAGTTCCACTAGCATGCTGAGTACTTGACTTTGGCATGTTTATCCACTCACACAACTGTTCAACATCTTTGAGCATTTTCCGGTCATGTATCCGTAGTACAGCTATAAAAACCCCTTGTTAATCTCAGTCATCATTTGAAAACATTACCTAAATATAAATCTAGAATATAATCCCAATAAATTCAAATCCCATATATATCAAAAACAATCACTTTACAGCATGTGGCATTTACATTTCTCTTTCAGGTGATATTAGAGTAGTTTATACATTCACTGCGGTGAACAAATTTTTCCTGGTATCCTCAACAGTAAAACAAGCATTTCTGATTAGATGACCTCAGCTACCTACAGCTCTCATACACTCAGTATAAAGCAACAGAGTGATCCTACAGAGGCTTACAGAGGTAAGATTTTAATTACAAGTTTGGTAACTTGTCTGGATTCCTTCCTAGAATCCAGTGAATTCAAGGAGGTTCTTCTATATGATGACATGTTTCAATTTAGGATGCTTTAAAATTCCTCCACCACTTTTGCTCTGGAGAATCTTAAAAATCAGGGAAAGTTGTGATACTGTGATGAATAAACATCTTCAAAATGTACATCATTATGAATACTGCTTCTTAACAACTGTATCTTTATGACACAAGATATATTTAGTAGATACGGTAAATATTAATTCTTACCACAAGACTGCTGTCCAGAGAAAGTCTTTTCCCAAATTCCCTTTTCTGCAGCTGTCTTTTTCTCTCCATAGCTGAGGTTATTTTTTTTCCTTTTCATCTACTAGAAATGTCAGACTCTTTCCAGCATCACTGCAAAAAAATAAAAATAAAAATAAATGCACATTTCAATATGCTACTTAACAGTTTCAGTCTTTCATCATTAACTTTGTAATAACCCAGCAGCTAATGACTTTGTGTCCATAGTAGGCTGTGCTCCAGGAACGAATTTTCTGTGCCAGAAAAGCTAAACTCTCCAGACAGAAATATCACCAAAAAATAAAATAAAAAAAAAAATCTACTACTACTACTGTCTTTATCAATACACCCTGTGTTTTAATAGTCTCTGTTTAACCGGGCTGGGAAATGGATTTGCAGAGCCAGCAAACTACCTGGGGTTTGCGGGAGGGAAACAGTTCGTTTCACATTAATTGCACTCCTCAGTAAGCCCTGCTTGTTGGCACATCTGTGCTGCTACTGTGATGTACAAATTTTGGAACTAATCCTGACAAGTTCTAAAAGCTTTTCAATTCCTATTATCCTTAATGAGACACTAATGCCCTCAGCACTTTCCTTATATTTTTAAGGTCAAATATTTGGCTGTGATAATCAAAGAGTCCCACTGACTGTGCAGAATGGCTGGGGAACTTCACCTAAAACATGGAGGGAAATAGTCTTACTGATTTGGTAGGATTCGTTTATTCCACTGATGATTTCTACTAAAATCAAGGCATAATTTACACATAGCTACTACCAAGTCTCTCTTTTACTACATGGTTCTGGTGAAACATGTTTGAAAGTTTTAGCTTCTATATTGAGGTAGTATTTGTTGTGCGTGATTTGGCAGCATGGGCAAAGCTAAAGAAGTTATTCAGGATTTACAGAAAATAGTAACAGAAATCAGAGTTTAAATCGAAGTGGGCAGATAGCCCATGAACGCTGAACCAAACAGAGGAATTTTCTTCTACACCTTGCAGTCACTGAATTTACTGTATCAGAGGGAACATCCTATCTCTTACTCTGGGATAACTCTCATTAAAGACGAAGAACTTTCACCATAAGATTTTGTCCACTTTTTTTAGTCAAGACTTGATATGGAAGCCTACTTAAAATCATAATTCTAGCAAGGTTGCAATATTCATACAGCCCTACTTAATTCTACACCTAGAGCAGTTCATTGCATTTAACTGACAAAGAAGATGAAAAATACAAATCTGTATGTTTCTGATCCCTGGTGCTCATTGTGAACAGCAACATCAGTTACCAAGAGCCAGGTGACTACAACAGGCATGAATACCACTCAGCTTGGCTGCAGGGTAATGCAGCTGGCGTCCCCAAAAGAAGCCTTACATTTGGCCTCCAGATGTGCTTACATGCCTGTGGATAGCCTCGGCTTCTCATGCACCTGTGAACTAGACCATCTGTCACTGCGGTGATATCAAGCAGATAAATCCACCCCAACTCTTTCTCCCAACTGCCCCCAAATGCTCTGCCACAAGGGCACAGGGGACTCAGCACGTGGGCCGAGCACGGGCTGCCTGCAAGGAGATCAGGATGCTCCGGGCTAAGCCCCAGAAGGCAGCTGGAATTCAGAGGGCTCCCAGAGGCACACAAATTGTGATAATCAATCAGGTACAACGTGGACATCACAACTGGGACTGCTCTTGTAAAGCATTTCCCATGGGGGATCCGTAATTGGTCCAGCTAGCAAGAGATCGAATGGTAAATCAGTGGTCTAAGAAACAGCACCTGGTCTCTCTTACACTTTGTATTTCTGGTTTGCACTTCCACAAGGCCAGTATTCAGCCCTTTTTCTCCAAAATGGACAAAAATCAGCTTCTATAACATTAATCTAAATAACACACATGATGGTAGGAATATCTGTTATAGCACTGTGATCATTCTTTATGTGTATTTTGTTCCAGTTTTACCTGCAAGCTCCTGCTTCCCATCTGTAGCACCAATCCTAAAGCTACACCCACTACTTAATTCAGCTAATAAGGACGAACAATGGCATGCTATCGCACAATTACCGTTGCTTCCTGATTAGCTATCATGTCTCAGAAGACATACCACAATCCTTACAAACACAGACGCAATGTATTACATTGTTCTTGCGATCATGACAAAAATCAGCGAAAGAAAAAACTTAATGTAATCTTTGTGTCATTTTTCTGTGCATTTGTCGTGCCTGGAGAGCAGGATTTCCACCAAGGCAGTCTTTGTTGATCAGTAAGCACAGCACTACAGATGAGTGAGCCGGTGACAGCTACAGTTGGAGCCAATTATCCCGGCAGAAGGTCAAGTATTTAACTTCAGTGCCTGAAGTGCCTGTCTGCAGGTATTTGGCAGAACAACCCCAAATCCTAGTTCAGAAGGAAAAGGAGAAAGGATTATTAGTTATTCCAACAGCTTATACACTGAGCTGCCTTGGGCACTTCAGAGAGTGGATTTACTGTCCCTTTGTAGCCCTGGCAGGTACAGCTCACCTACCTACGTGAGCAATGGTGAAGCTGCCTCCGACCTGCAGACTCCTTCCCCATGTACACCACAGGAGCTCAAATCTCTGGGCATGTCACTATTAGCAGGCTGCCAGAGATCTCTCCTGAAAAGTTATCAACCTAAGGCTGAACCCACCCAAACTTCTGAATCAAAGGTAATTACCTTACAAGATAACACATCGCCTGTATCAACATATGCTGGTGGCTCAGGGCACCCAACTCGGGAGGTCTTAAAAAAAAAGGATCATCAGAGCGAAGTACTTCACAAAACCAGAACAAGTTTCCATGTGGAATGGTCATTTTTGTGCAGCATGCTTCTTGTCACAGAGAAAAATGACCTTCCTAGGTAAATCTGTCTTCCTCTGAGACCAACCCACAGACTAAAATGAATTCAAACTGGAAGTAATGCATCTCCCGGGAAGCTCAGCACCGGAGAACGGCCATCCAGACAAAGCAGTCTTGAAATGTAAAAACACTGAGAATCAGTTTGCCCAACCATCAAATACACTATGTTTGTGTTATCAAGAGAACAGGCTGTAGAAATTTATCAGCCTTCCTTGACCGTTTGTTTGTCGATATCTCTCAGATGATGTCTTCCCAGCAGAGACCCCAGTGATCAGCATTCAGACCCTGACGATCCCTTTTGGCGTGGCTGAAGTGGGACCTACACTGCAAACGCACTTCTGATTTCTGGTGTCTTCACTGATACTGCGCTCACATTGGGAGCTGAGTATTGGGGGGCATACCTTTGTGCTGCAGGAAGCTTGCCCACTGTAGGACTCTTCCCTGTGGGACTAGAGTTCATCTACACTGAGCATACCAGGGGAGGCACTGAAGTTAGAGGCACTCAGTGATTACGCCCGTATCCTGAAGAGGTACGTGGGGATCAGTCTGTGAGAATACAGGTCCCAGATGTTTGCCTACTGCCTGCTCAGTTTTGCACTGAGCTCAGAGATGTAGGTTTTGTGTGGATGCAGAAAAAACGTCCCATGGGAAGCCCTAAGTGGGATCTTGCGTCAATACTGTGTACCCTCACCGTTCATAAAGCCAGCAAGCCAGAGGCATCAGCTTGATTACGTATCTTAAAGTGCAGCAATTTTAGTACTCAACACAAGCATGTTCATTACTTCGGGAGATGGTCTAAAACTATGCCCTGGAGAAATGGTGTGATTAACATAGAAAAGCACTCTCGATAATCTATGCAAGAAATTCCTCGGATTATAATACCTTCTTCATTTCCAGTAGTAACAAAGCATGATTGATGCCTATTGCTTTAGCTGATGAAAACGGGTAATATTACATCCCTTAGATAAGCAGCCAAGATATTTTCAGACAGTTTGAAACTGTGCAGTTACATTTCAACAGAGCTATGCCAACACATACCAGCTGGGAACTAACACGTAGTAAATCTTTTTGGTAACTGGAAATGGACTGTATTTATTTTTCCGTCTCACAAATTAGTATAAATTTAGCAGTTATGACAAGTGACACAAATGACAGCTCTGGAAACTAGCATCCTTTTGTTTAAATTCAGCGTAGATGTAATTCAGCCTCCCCACCCTCTGCTTACCGTAGCTTACCACTGCCAGAAAGCACAATACCTGGCGGGCACTAACACATTCTCCCTCTGCAATTTGTTTGTCTGTCTGAGCATTAATGAGAGGACAGCTTCTGTGATGTGGACATCAAACTCTCAGGTAATGGAACGAGGCCAAAGTTACACAGTGATCACCTTTAAGCCCTTTTTTCTACTTGGCCAGTTGTACTTTTTCAACAGCCATACCTGAAAACTGAAAGGTAATAACCAGAACCAGTATTACCCTTTAGCAAGGAAAGGAAAATGAAAATAATATCACTAGCATAGGTCAGGAGGCGGCTATGAGAAAGTACAAATTTTCATCAATGCAAATGTTAGTTAGAATGAACAGGTGACCTAAAGGTGAAAGATTTTATAGCTCATTACCAGCCTCTGGAGTGATTCCGTTTCCTGAGAACCTAATTGAATTGAATTGAGTCTTTCACTGTACAGCTGGGTTCTTTTGCCAACTCTGGTGCTAACACCGATGTCTGAATGCCTGCTTTTGTTGTGGTCTTTGTAGGAAAAGGAGCAGAAGTAAGTGCAGCACAGCTTGTCCAGGCCTTCTCAGAACTGGAATAACAAAAGGCTCCAGGATTATGAACTTGATGTACATTCAATGGATCAAAAATTGTTCAGTCCTACAAAATCACTACATTTATTCTTCCTAGGCCTAAAACGCTAGGTCTGTACTAAGTTTTTGAGTGTTTCCTGTTCTTTTTTAAATGGCAGAGTGTTAAAAACACCAGAGCAGTTAACAGCAGAGAACTTCACCTTCGCGAGAGATGAGAAAATTCTGCCTAGTGACTAAAAGTGAGCCATGAAACCAGTTTCATTACCACACCCCTATCTCTCCCCGTCATAGTATTCAGCCTGGTCATGACTTTAAGTGGTGAAGTGGAAAAAATAATTCCCAAATTCTCTTATGAGCTGATATTTCTAACTTCAACATTTGGGAACTAGAAAGCTACAGCGACATCTGCATTTATGCAACCTGAAACTTAGCTAAATGTTTTTTATTTTGCCCGCAGTGCATTTCAGAGCAACACCATAAGCATGGCCTGCCTAATGCTCAATACACTCAGGTATTTGCTGAGGCTGGTCAGCAGTTTGTTAGTGCTAATGTATGCATTGTACATGCACACCCACTGGATTAGGCTGCTATTTAGATAAGCAAGCTGCATTTTTGCAGAGAAGGAGAATGTGCCATGTGCCAGCATTAATGAGTTAATTAAATTAGAAAAATTCCAATGCAAGACCCTAAAATGCTTAGATAAGTGGAATACTATGGGAATTGCAAAGCAGCAAACACTGCTGTACCATTCTGCCTGCAGACCCAGGTATTCTGACCGGCTTCAGAAAGCTGTGTTAAAACAAAATACATCAAGCCAGTCAGAAAATATCCATATAGAAAAAGGCTCCTTGCTAGTCTTCTTCCCATGACACTGATGCATGGCAGTCTACAAAGAAACTAAAGGTTGACTTATTTGAGAGCCAAATTACGTGGATCCCTCTTGCTCTGATCCCAGCTCTTGAAAGGGAATCAGCAGAGTACATAGGATTGTCTAAAGCAAATTTTTAATGGTGATCACTTGCCAACACTGAACAGACTCAGAGCACGGTGTCCTAGAAATACAGCGTTTAAAACAAAGCATCTCAGCTGCTAAATTCCACATTTGAATCTGTCTGAACCACAGTTTTCAATATACATTTATGCCTTTTCCACGCAAGATAATCTTCCATTTATTTGGCAAACTAAACAGCCAGTAAAGCTTTCTATAGCATTGCCTCTAGGATTTAAACAAGTTAAGATTAGGGGCTTAAATCTAGCAGACCTATCAGTGTGCTCAAAATAATACCAGGAATTTCAATAAATCAGAAAATAAAGAATATGGCATTAAAGATGTTATTACTCTGACAGCTGTCAAGATGAATTGCATGAGAAGCATTTAAAAGATTTATATCTCCGAATCTCACCAGGTTAATTAAATGGATGCATGCATTCATTTAAGAGGATAAGGTGGGTTGCAGTGACATAAAATGAGAGGGCATAAGATTACGTTCTTTCAGCATTAACAAGAATGGGTTGAACCGATATCATTTCCGTATTCTGTAATAAGCGTGATTCATCCACTGCCATTTTCAGCTCTCATCTTCTTTCTGGCAGCAAAAAAAAAAGACTATGAACATTTATAGACTAACATAATCAACGCCTTAACCTTTTCAGCGTTTTGTGTTTGCATTGGCTGTCCATTTTTATCACAGAGCTCCACAGGCCATGCTGCAGGGAGGAGAAGAATCGCCAGTAAATTACACCAAAGAATGCTGGAAAGGTCAAAGGATTACCGTTTGCTGATTTTGCTGATTACCTGTTTGCTTTTATGGAACATATGAAGCATTCATATCATGCAATAAAATTACCGAGACAAAAATGATGAAAGATAAGCAGACAGAAAGCATGAATCTGTTGTCAGGACAGCAACTGGTAAGGATGGAAAAAAGGATTTATTACAGCGTTATCATCAATAAGAAATAGGCTATGACAATGATGGTTATGTATCCCTGGTTCCTGCACTGAAATCAAATCCTTCTGCATGCCCTAAGACCTATAACCAAGAACAGGTTACCCAAGTAAGATCCAAGAAGCTATTCAGGCTGAAGGAAACACTAGGCTCAGAGCTTCCATTCCTTGGGTGCATTTCTAACCACTCATTATCATACATTATTTATTACCATATACTACTATAAATTACATAATATAGCTTATTATATGGTAAAAATGGATTCCCTCAGCCATTGAAACTCCTCCAGCAATGTTTTGCAATACAGGCTGTTAATCTGCAGAAGGCACGCTCTGCAGACAGCTACAGCGACAGGCACCTCTGTAGGCTTCAGCGCAGATTTGTCTCCTTTGTGAAGCACTGCCAAACTTGGGGAGCTGTTGTTATGCACCCACCTAAAGGACTATGCGGAGATTGTGAGGTTCAAAAACAAATGTCCCTTTTATATGCCAATAAAGATGCCTCTGGCATTTTGTGGTTTCAGGCTGGTAAGTATGAAATGCTGGAAACAGCTTCCCTAACTTACTAAATCATTCTTAGGGCTTGTTGTTTCTCATGGCTAAATATTTTGATTTTATCAAAATTTACATGCTGTAAACGAATGGGAAGGTCTTAGCATGCAACACGATAATGTGGGTACATCAGGGGATAAGGTGGGGAAATCACATTGAAACTCAGCATTTAAATAACATTTGTTTAAGTTCAAGAACAAGTTTCAAACTAACAGAGCAAATATCCCAAACCTGGCATATCGTATATAATGGCCAGGTATGGGAAACTCATGAAGAAGTCACAGTCATTTTTGGTTCTTCGCGTGCCAGCAAAGAAATCAAAAAGAATCTTTTCACTACATTTTTAATATAGAAGACAAATCCGTCAGGCATAGGCTTCTTCATAGGACATCTTCAACAGAGGAAGTAGCATCTGGTTGAGGAGGCCAGTGAAGTTAACATACCAAATTCGCACGTGTTCATATATGTTGCAAGGTTCAGAACACTGCATGCAATTAAATCCAAAACCTGAACTTTTCTGACAAAGTGCAAGGAAGAATTTAAAACATACAGTCAAGATTCCTAGAGTTTGCTCAGATTTTTTTGTTTCCTTTGTGTTTTTCTTTCATTAATGTAAACCAAGACACTACTCAAGAAAGCCCAAGAGTTGCAAACCCACCCATAAGACCTCAGCTGCAAGCAAACTGCTGAATTAAAAGCTCAGTGTTTGAAACTAGACCTAGGAGCTTGTGAAACATGCTTAAATACGGCTTCTTCCCTGGAACAGATGCATTTCAGCCGGCATCTCTTCTGCCTGCCCATCTGCCCTAATTGTATTCCAGAGGGACCACTAAAACTCGCAGTCCTTTGTGCACGTTCCACCCCTTCCACCTGCATCACTGAGAGGGACGATGGCAGCAGTGGTCGCGGGATGGCCGAGCGACCTGAGTGCCAGCCCGACAGACACCAGCGAGCCAACATAGCTAGGAGCCTTTGTCATAATTACCTCTCATTCACTCATTTTCCACACCCTGAATAAAATATTTTGCTACAAAACATTTTCTAATAGTCCATTTTTGGTGAACGAATGCAGTGTTATGAAATTAAGTGTCCCAAATAAATGCTACTTGATTTGGTCCTTCCCAGCCACGGAGGTGAAGGGAATCAAAGACCATTTCCTTACCGAGGCACTCCAACCCATTAAAATGAGGAATTATTAAAATTATCTTAGTGATAATGCCCAGACCACTGGCTTCACTCCACAGAGCACTGGGTAACACTTTAAAATGTTCATTTGGCTCCATGTAAAACTCTCAATATTAAACAAGTACTGTAGAAATATTTCTGCGGCTACTAGTAACATCTTCAGCACCCAGCTGTGCATGTCATCCTTAGATAACGAAAGGTATTTGCAGCAGAAGGAATATTTCAACATCTAGACTGCAGAATTTGTGTCTAATGAACGTGGGTTGCAATGTGCTGTCTCACATCTCACCTTGCCGTACAGACACTCCCGGAGGGCCAGGGCCTAACCTTACATTAAAGGTAATATCTTCATAATGAAGATACTCACTCAGTAACAGCCCAGAAAAGAAGCTGAATCAAACTCATAATCCCTTTTTGTCCTATGAAAAATAAGGGAGGATAAGGTACAATGAAACGCGTGTGATCCCTGCATCATCTAGGAACAGAGTAACTAAGAAGAGGCTCAACTTGGCTATCTGCAGGACCTGAAAATAGCTCCTCCACACCACCATGAGGAAAGGCAGCCCTGGGGAGGAACAAGAGAGGAAAGACGGTGACAATCTCTTCCAGCGCCAGGAAAACCAAAACCAAGCCTATGGCTTGAAAGAAAGGACTGTAGCACGGGATTGAAGCTTATTATGCTGTGCAGCTCCGGCTGCTTCCCACACAGGCTGCCACACACATTTCTATCTGAAGATTTCTCTATACATTCCTTATTTTGCTGTGCTCCTCCACTGAGTCCTGTAAATGCGTACAGTTAGGCCAGCCATAACTCCAGCAGCAGCCCCTTGCAGTCACCTCTGCCCACTGGTACAGACACGAACCAAAAGCCGGGCAGTACCCGAGCTGAATTTGGAGGTGCCTGCACTAACAGTAAACCCACTAGCTCCAGTCCTTTGCTCATCTAAGTGTGGGCACTAAAATCCTTCAGCTGGCTCCCCAGCTGTTCAGCCTGCAGATGTTAGACCAAGTCTACGCTAATTTCAGCCGACATAACTTCATCCAGGGATCAGACCAGAGAAATTCATCTCCGTTGTTCCCAAACACACTTCGGGGACGTCTCTTCTCTCCTTCATGCTCACAACAGAAAGATAACAGGGTACAACTCAGCTCTACCTCTTCCAGTTTTGTAGGGGGATGTACGCTCCATAAATCAATGGACACAAATTAAGAAAAAGCGCAGAGAGATTTGCCCAGCCACTTCAAATTCGCTTTATTCTTGTTACACAACAGAGCATGTAGGACTGTGGGACATCAAGGCTGTAAAATTAAAAGGAACAGATACACATTGATTAAGCTCCATCTTCAGCTTACAGCCAAGAAAACTATTGTGAAAACGTTAAAAATGAAAGATGTTATGTCCTCATCCATATATCCTCAGACAGTGACAGAGCACTGAACAGCACCGGCATACTGAACAGCCCTGCAACTTATTTCTCTGCAACTCTGGAGAGATCTCATCTCAAACACTGACTTCAGTTCTGGGCCAAAAGGATATAGACAAACTTGATGGAATTCAGACAATAGCTGTAAAGACGATTAAGATATTGATTTGGTGGGAAAACGATTAACAAGTCTGTTCATAGTAGTTTCAAACAATGTCAAGAGGACTCTAAGATAGGAAGGAATGACCATATCTACACGGGTTTGAGGGACATGTACTAACAGCAGAGACAGGGAGGAATTGATTAGGTTATTGACAATAGGCTGAAAAGAAATAAAGACAGGGAAATGATGCTGAGTATCTGAAGAAATTACCTAAAGTGAAATCCAATACAGTGATTCCCAGAGAATCAGAGCAACGCTTGTCATATAAAAAAATAAGGTGGGATAAAGTACAATGAAATGCACTGACAGTGAGGATACTGCCAGGAATCAGTTGTCTGAAGATCCTGATGGGAAAAAAAAGGGTTCTCCCTTTCTTCTCAGAGCCTATACATTGCCATGGTTGCTCCACATTAGAGACTATTAGAGTGGAAGGCTTTTCCTCTGGGGAGAAAATAAAAAAAGAGCCACTCCGTCCTACCCCCACGCAGTCAGCTGCCTGCAGTGCTTACTTCAGTTTCTCACTGTGAAGACTGGCTGTCACACACTGGCTTCAGATTTTTCCATCTGTCAGAAACTTAATAAAAATGTAAATTAAAAACATTCACAAATTTCCTACTTAAAAGGTTCATAACTCTCCTATTTTTATGTCATCCTACCGATCTTTAACTCATCTGCACTCAGTTCTACCAAGCGAAATGGAAAAGAACATATAGTCTGCCATCACAGATAATATTCCAACACATTCGGGTTATGGATACAGTAATATCCAGAAAATATTAGAAAGGGAGGAAGCATACTATTAAAACCCTATAGTATTTCTCTCTCTCAAGTGCCTGCCTGTTTAGAATGCAAAGTAAAAGTCAAAAAGTGACACAAAAGAAAAAAGCACTCCACTGATGTTTCAGAAGTTCATAATTCATTAAAATCTGAATTATATTTTTGCTTGTGGTAGCAACAGTTTGTTAGGTTTATTTTTTACTTGTAGAATTCATGTTAATTACTCAAATAGGATTGTCTTCCTTGAGTTGTTTCTTGAAAGCAATGCCATGCAGGTTCAGATAATTTTTTTTAAGATTATAGTTTATGGACTTGCAGCATTGGAATAACTGAAGTTATTCAAAGTTATTGCTTTGCCTCTGTTCTGGCTGGGGAAAATAACAACAGAAAGAAAAAAGAAAAAAACTAGTACTTTTAGTGGGGAAGGGGAAAGAGTTAATACACTCATACATTTTAAAGGAAGCACTTTGAATTTTAAAGTTTATTTTGAGCCCAAATATAACCTTTTAAATTACTTTCCTCAGCATGAGGTTTTTTTAATTGTTTTCTTGGGGGGGAACAGCCTAGGACATAGGCACTGAGGAAAGAAAGCATACTTGGCTCATTTCGAGAAAGTGCTAATCACTGACCCATATTTTGAGTCTGATCCTGGCTCAGGAGGGCGGTTTAGGTTGGTACCACAGGACTCCTCACCCCAAGGGTGAGCCCTAAAGCCTCATGAAAGTGTCGCATCCTCCCTCTCTTCCCAGGTGAGGAACCTCTGAGTTAGAGCTTCAGCTCTGCCCCACCTCATCCCTGGGTGAGCCACCCCGTCTCAGACGAGTGCAGTGGGAGCTCAGGGCATCCAGCCTCCTAGGCCACCGCGGTGGGTATCTACGGAGCCGAGCTCAGCATCCCCCCTGTAACACACAGGATCCAAAGCTGGAGCTCAGGTAGAGAGGAATAAGTAAAATGAGGAAAGAAAAACTTGCTTCCACAACCGACAATAGCCAGTGGGGGAAAGCGAGACTGTGTGCGTGCTTTACGAGCGAGACGGAAGCCATCAGTAAAATGACCTCCCTGCCAAGAGCAAGGAATAGTGGCTAGGAGTGGTGGTACCTGCCTCTGCATCGTCATGATGCCTGGGGCTGTGCGTGGTCATCTCGTGAGCCGTTCCCCTCTCAGGGCTGCGTCAAAAACCATAATCTCGTCGCTAAATTCTCATCAATGTCTGTTTAAAGCTTTTTCTTGGGACAGAGATTTTTGTGGTAATCGAGAAGAAAAGCAATTCACTTGATTAAAGATTGGTAAATACAAGTGACAGAAATGGTTTCCTACGAACATCATGATGTATTCCCAATCAATAACCCCATGACAGACCTGGAGCTTAAGGGAAGGAAGTTATTAGTTTTAGTAAAGGCTCATATAATTAAATATAAGTCTACAGATTCCCAAGCAGAGAAGCAAGGAGAATGGCCAGGCAAGACTTTTCAGATTGCTCTACTTTTTTCTCTTCCTTTCAGTTGATTTGGTGCTTTCATTTAATTGTGCAATTTGAAGATAAAGGCGAAGATCTTAGTCTCACATGTTAGGGCAAACAGCCAGTGACATAACAGAGAACTGTTTATTAAAATGTTAGGCCAGGTTTCACCTTAAAAGTGTCCTTCAGTAGCAGCCAACAGTGGATGTTAAAAATCCTTAATGATTTAGCTGAACTTTTAGTAAGTCATTAATTTCTAAACGTTTCCCATGTGTAACTGGAAAGAGCAACTAAGACTTAGCACCAGGTTTATCCAATCCCCATATTGGGCTGATTTCTGGTAATTGGGACTTTAGCCTTTCACCTCTGGATCAGTGTTTCAAACTCATACCAGGTTGGTATTGAATAAAAGTCATTTCCATCAGCAGGCTGTTCAGAGACCTCTGTGAAATATTGCAATTTGGTAGTGGACAGGTGTCTATATAATTTAAATATGCTTTGCAAGCACAGTTGGCACCCTGGAATTTTCTTATTATGACTCTATAATTTGCTCCCCCCAGCTCATAAATGGGAAGCATTCAGGAGCACTGATATGTCATTTGAAAACAAGGAGGATACAGTGTTCTTCATTAATCCCGCAAACAAAGTACCTCTGTTTCTAGAACAGTTTTGAATCCCCAGACAAATGCTTTTGTGCACTGCAAAGATTATTATTCAGTCTAGTAAAACTCATGGACCGTAAGTAAAAGATCAGCTTTAAAAACTGATAAAACCCCAGAACCCCATAGGTGTATGACAAGGTCTCCCAGTTGGTGTTCTGTCCAGCATTCACTGCAAAGATGCTGTGTTTCCACGCTGTCAACAAAGCAGAATAACGCCGCATATCCCATATATCTGTGAATCTGCATTAATTGAGTTAGCACGCCCAGATATCCACACTGAATCAGAGTACTTTTTGTAGCAAATAATACAACGAGGGTCTCGACAGGAAAAGATATGCCCAATCTCAACTTGAGGCGGTTTTGCTGACTAGGAATCAAGGCAACAGTTTTGTGCGTTATCAAGATTTGGAGGATAGGCAGAGGAACAGCACAACATTTTTTGACTTTTGACTAACCAAGCCATAATTCAAGCCTCAAGCCTTTACCCTGTTTCTCTTCTTTAGCCTCCTTAAGCAGAGGTTTTGTCGGAAAACACGACATACTGATCTCCTCGTGTAGTAACGGAGAGCTAAGCAAGGCAGAGCGCTTCAGGCTGAGGCCGTGCGACAGATGCAGCTGCACAGAACTCGGGGTGTTTAGAGGCTGTCGTGGGGATCTTTGTGGATTTACCAGCAACTCACATCTGTGCCAATGAAAGAAATAAGGAGAACGTTATACGGAATCCAACCACCAAGGAAGGATAGCTAAGCACAATACACGTACATGACGTTTCACACCTCTGAAAAGAAACATCATTTGTTCTGACCTCGTTTGAGACGTTAAAAGATTTATAAGAACACCGTTATGCATGGACTAAGGACCCACCTGAAAAAAAGAGCCCCCATCTCAGGGTGGGAACAAAACAGAAGAGATTACTTAGCTCAAGAACTGAGTAACTTTAATTTTGTGAGAAGGTGAAATGAAAGCATACACCCACCCCCACACCCCCACCGCCCCCAAAAAGCAAAGCCAAGGCATTACAATGGTCCTACTGGGGACCTCTCTGGGGTTCTACTTAAAAAGTTCTCTAGAAATTTTCTCCTACTAGAAAGTTTCTCCTTAGATTGTTTTCCTTAGTCACTCATTTCCTCTCCACTTGGCAACTGAAATACAGAGGCAAACACACTGCCAAACAAATCTCAGCATTCACCCCTCATTCCCCAATTTATATTCATTAAAACGAGTCTGCTTTTTACATACATTTCAGAAGGAATGTTTAAGACGAGGAAGAAAACAGAAATACGTAACCAAAACAAGTATCACACACCCATTTCAACACATTTCCATCACGTTGTCCAGAAGAACATATATAGCCTGCTCAGACTGAAACACAAAACCCAAAAGTTACAAACTGTGAAGATGGCCACTGTTAACAAACTGCAGATGCATGAGACCTATCCAGAAAGACCTCACAAATCAGCAATGAGGGAGAAGAGAGAGCAAATCATGCAGAAACTATTTAATCAATGAGTAAAGACAATTATAACATCTGTTAATCTTTTGTGTAGGTTATAATTAGATGCTGCGGAGGAGTAGCCTTTAAGGGGGGAGGCAGGGAATCCTTTAACATCTGCTAGAAGGGCAAACACTGTGCAATAAATGACTTTAAATGCAATCAGCAAAATGAGAGCTGTGCAGAGTTCACAAAAGGCCTGTATAAAAGATTGAGGATAACAAAATATTTTGCCAAAGGTCAACTCCTGCAGCACAAGAGCCTGAATAATGACAGCTAGTTTAGAGGCCACATCAAAAACAAACGTGATTGTACCTCTGAAAAACAATTCTTTTCTTATTTGTGTCATTATAGCAAAAGCACATGCTGCTGCTGTATATCACGTCAGCTTAATGACTTATTAGAGCTGTATCTATCAACCTTGAACAGTTGCGAATAAACAGGTAGCTATGATGCATTTCAAAGATCAGAATTCAGTCTAATTAGACTGACACGGAACTGTGGTGTGCTGTAAAAGTGATGTGAGTCTTATTTTAAATAATTATTCATTCGGTAGCTTCTAAAAAATCTAATTATTTACTCATTTTGCCCTTGAAAACAACCATATGCTTTAAGCTGCTACTCACTGAAAATGTGAGCCCAAGAGGGAGTTACTTTATCCAGTTTAACATGGCCCTCTACTGGCAAAATAACCCCCAAAATCTTATCGCTATGAACCATTTTGTCAGATCCAGGGAGCTAAGCAGCTGAAAAGATCCTACATTTTACAGCAAAGTTACCCCATATTTTAGAAAACAGCAACGTGGGGCAGAGCTTTTGGAACATGTAGAAATTAAGCCATTGTTAGTGTCCTCTCGAGTTCCCCACTACTCCTTTTACCCAGCAGATGCAGCTCTGGTCATCACCAGAGCACTGGAGAAAAAAAGCCAAGAGATCATGTCTGGTGGGGTAAGTCATTTTAGAAGCAAATGCAATCCTCTTACTCGTGTGTCAAGTTGTGCTGTATTCCTCAAGGAGCGCTGCTGATTCCAAAGAGGATCAAATCACACATGAGTTCAGTTTGCACGATTAGCTAATACTTAGTACTAGGAAAGTAAGCATGATACAACCCAGCTGCAAAAAGAAGAATAGCATTCAAAATACAAATGGTAACCACCACCAAAAAGCAAATCCACTGCACAAGGAGTCCTGCTTCTTTTTTTTTTTTTCCCCCACCATTACTGACAACCCACAGTGGTGATTCAACACAGCTTCAATCAAAGTGAAGCAGACAATGAAATTCGCCTCTGTTGTTGCCTGCAGTAATTAACTCTTCCTGTTTGCATTATGTCTGAGCAACAAAGAAACAAAAGGATACGGTAAACTGTTGAATTTAACAATTTAGATAACAATGAATTATAATAATCAATTAGCACTGTCAAAGACCAGAATTTATGGCATATTTGCTTCTGCACAGACCTATTGTGTGCACGCTATCCAAGGCTAGTTTGGCTCTGGAAAACAAACACTGTCGTCTTGTGGGCAGCTAATCAACCCCATGGTTTACCAGTACCATTTGTTCTGTGTCAATACCAGTAGTCCATTTTTTAGCAACATTATTTTTATCCACCGTTTTATAATCTAAGCTACTATTCAGGGCCTACATCATTCACAGCCCAGTGTCAGTGCCAGCTTCCAGAACCCACTGCTGCAGCACAGACCCCATCCCTGGGATTCACCCCAGCTCTGGATGCCAGTCCAGGGAATCATACAAGATTTCTAAGTATTTTTCAGATAATAACAGTCTAACTTTCCATCCCCAAAACACCGTGACCAATGTATGCAACCATCAGGGAATACTTAATGCACTTCAGGTTTCTGCGTGGTACATGGGAAGTATCATCAGGCAGCACGGAACAGTACAAGTGTTAATGGTTCGTGTTTTAGTTACACTGTACATTTATCCTATTTTAGTAATAAAACTTCTCTTCAGATGCTAAAGCTTCCAAAGGTGTATTAGCAGTTTTGGTAGGGATTTTTGGGAAGCATAACTCCCGTCCTGCCAGGAGCTGAACACGGCAGAGCACCTCACCGTGCCTGGCCCTGGACAAGCGGCGCTAAGCTCCGCAGCCAGCTGTGCTCCTCTTGGCACCTTTGTTCCGTGGCTTTTATCCCAACCTCAGTCCCACTTGTCGGCTGATGACAGGCTGGAGTCTGCACTCATCCTGCTTCTTTTCAGACGGCCAGAAAGCCCGAAGAATTGCCATTCTGCTGGCAATTGTCCCCTTTAATGCCATCCCACAATGTTATCAGATAATATGCGGTGTCCTTGGGCTTATTTCTCAGACCTGTAGCCTCTACCCAGGGAAAATCCAACCAGGGGATCGCTCGACTGAAAACCGAGCTTGCTCTGTAGCCTAATTTGCTACATCGAAATATAGGAAAGAAAATGTAAATGTGAGAAGGGAAATGTAAGAAAGAAAAATGAAAATCAAATGGCCTCAAGCTCATCAGGTTTCGAGAGTCTGCTCCTGCTCTTAAAGCAATTATCTGAAAATTTGCTCTTGACTGAAGTGGAAGGGGAATTGTACCTCACCACAGTGCATTTAATGGGGCAAGATTTCTACTTGTTTAAATCTAAGCCTCAAAACACTTGTATGCAACTCACGCTATGCACCAGAATGAGAGCAGAAAAGTCCATGAAGTTTTCTTAAAACGAGTGAGATCCACATTTGTAAGACCAAGACTTGCACATAAAATTAATTTAAGTGGGAAAACTAAGTGGGCCCTGATTTTTTTTTTTTTTAATCTCAGTTTTTGTTATGAAGGTCTTGTAGGCATTTGCCACCATGATGCCTGAACTTTGCAAATGTAAATACACTTATCAGCTCACAGCAGTAGATCATCATTACTGACCACAGGCTGACAGAGGGAAGGAAAGGCTGGCCACAGGAGTCAGCGTGGTAGGGCTCAAACCACCTCGCCTTCAGCCTGTTCCCTCTCCCCAGCGAAAGGCTCTATCATGATGCCCTGTTCTTCACTTCTAAATTCAGTGGCAGGTTCTACAAAAAGTTCTTTTAAAGGAAAAACTCTTTTAAGGAACATATAAACTTTTTTATTTATACTATTTCTGAAGGAAGAGGATGAATACACAGAATAAAACTCTATGCCCTCACTGAAGCCCCTATTTAAAGCCCCCCAAACCTTTGCCATTCTCATGGCATGGCATCAATGCAGAGCTAAATTTAGGGCTCTTTTTTTTTTTTTTTTTCCCCTTCCAAGAGAATATGCTTCAATTCCAAAGACAGAACAACGGGTCCTAAGTTGCACATCTTGACATGCCAAGCCACATTAAAACATCAAAAGAAAAGACAGACAGGTTTTGATCTGCTATAGAAACAAGGTCACTTGAGAGAGGCATCTGCAGTTGCAGCCACCCAAGCCTTAGAGTGAAGCCCCAGTAATCTGTTGCTGTGTGTGACTGAGAGGCCTGATAAACAGTCAGTGGCAGGAGAGGCAAAAAAAAATAAAATAAAAAAAGTCAGTGCTGATAATTAAGGAGGAATCCTCCTGTTTGATTGATTTGTGCTGGCTTAGCCTCATATACTTGCCCATCAGAGTCATAGATTTCTGATTTCATTCTTTAGAAATGTGCTTTGTCTCCTCAAAGATCATTAAACAGAGGTAAACAGTAATAAAAGAGATCCTCATACACGGTCCTGTGATCAGGTTACTTTCTGGAAGAGCCACTGCAATTGAAATTGCAGTAATTTAGAACGGGCTCCTGTGAAGGGCTGAAATGCGAAGCAGGAGAGCTGTGGTTTGTTACCAGCTTTTGAAGAAGGTAAACTAAGTTTTAATAAATCACTGCTCTGGGTCAGTTTCCCCCTCCGTAAAATGGGAATAACAAGATGACAATCTCACCTGGTTGTCACGAAAATGAGTTAATTGGTGGCTATAAACATAGCTCTGTCCTCAAACAGCAGGCAGTGCAGAAAAAGTTTATTTCACAGCAGTTACCAAAGTAGTAGTGTTTCTGTCCTGATGTGTCAGGATTTGTTGGATTTCTAACATAAATACTCAAAACAAAATAAAAATGACTGTTTCTCATATAATTGACAATTCATTTAATCCAAAAGGCGTCAGATTTCAAAGCAGTGTATGACTCTTTCTTTTAAACTTAACTACCTCCAGAACCTGAACAAGGGAAAAGAGTAGAAATAGCCAAGTTTTACTTTAAATCTCTGCCTGCATAAGCAGCAAAACAGTTTTAAAAGAAAATGTATTAAAAACTATAAGGAAATGATATTAAAAATCCACACTAATTTTGAGTATTCAAATAAATGCCATGAACTGATAAAAGAACAATGTTTAAAAGACAGCCTGCTTTTTTGTTTGATTAATGACAATATGATATTTTAAGAACCTTAGAGTTTCACCAATTATATTAAGAGAGTCACTTCAGTGCAGTCTCATGCAAACAAAAGCTAGATTCAAGTTTTCATTTGTCCTTTATCCTATTACAGATACATGGCTGCAATTACTAACTACATACTTGCTGCTCTTTTAATTAAAGTTAAACTACAAACAGCAATGCTGACAAATTCCTAGAGAAAAATAAGCTTTACAGAGATGATAAAAACACTAAAACAGCAAAAGTCTTACTTGCAGCAGTTCAGTCAAAACATGCCAGCCCTGGAGAACTCAGAACCGTAAGAAGTCTTTGCAGTCCAGAAATTCTCCCGAGTTTATCCAGTGTTTATTTACCAAGCTTTAAAAGTCTGTGGTTAGAAGAACAGAGTTAGCTTTCTGCACCATCCACAGCACTACAGAAGTCCTCCAGTAACAGCAGACATGAAGTTTGCTGATAGTTGGGTTTTCTGCTGCTATGTAGTTGCTCAGTACTTGTAAATACAAGCTCTGTGGACAAAGTCCCAAATGACATCACAGGCAGCTGCTTATTGTTGAGTCTTTATTAACTGACTGTCAAAAAAAGAAAAGAGAAGAGGAAAGAAAAGCACAAACTATCTTCCCTGCAGCACAATTTGCATCTTAGTAGGAGTTGCAGTGCTACACACATAAATACTTCTGTTTACCCAACTGATGTTTTCTTAGAATGAATAAACAGTGTTTGCAGGGAAAGCACAAAATTAAGAACAACTTAACCAGAGCTGCAAAATGCAAAGAGTGCAGGGAGAAAAAGAAAAATTAAAAGTGTCAGCAGTGCCTTTTTCAGAATTTACCCCTGCATTCTCCTAATTCTTTTGTTTATTTTAAAGATATGCAACTAGGGGTGCAAATCTGCATGGATTTAAAAGTACAGAGCAAAGAGTTTTAGTAAATTGAAATGAGTATTTCAACTAATGCCTAATTTTAAAAGTTACACAATTACAGACTTCTATCTTTACAAGATTTAAGCCAGTTCAATGTCAGTTACAGTGTGTTCTGAAGAAACTCTCCTCACTTTCCAAGGGTGAAAATATAAGAAAGCAAGAGACAGCCTCAAACGTTGTTTTTCACTCGGTGATGAGGGTGTAAATACTGACCTTTCCTCCCCTGAGTTGGAGGTCCGGGACTAGGAGGTGTTTTGGAGCTGAAACGCCCACTCAGCACCCGGGGGGCAGGGGGTACTCACCTGAGCACTGGCACAGGCACTCATCTCAATCTATCCCCTGTCATTGAGAGCTCCTGCTGAAAGAAAGGGGCTGGGAGCCTGTGCCTTGGTTTCTCAGAAGTCTGTGCTTTCAAGTCAGAACTTCAAACGCTGGAAGGGCACCACCAAGAGCTGTGACAGACAGAGCTCTCTCTTATCTGCACGCTCTTCCACACAAAGAGCTTCAATATTGGGAAACGCCTCGCCACTCGCATCCAAACACCCTTGATTGCACGTTCCACACACAACAAAACAGAAACCTGAGCTCAGAGATGAGCTGAAGCCAAGTTTTTACGATGTTCTCAACTACTACACATAAGAGTAGTAACCTGCATTTCTGCCTGGATTTACAGCAAGCAAATCAACCTGAGGCCAGATCCTTAGCTGATGTATGAACCGTAGCCATATCATGCTAGTCGCAATGACACAGCTGAACGACAGCGGTTAGCACCGGCTGAAGATCTTACTCTTGCCTGCAAGAGCATCATTAAAAAAAATTTTGCGGCCTTGATGACAAACTGCCTCATTTCCCCGGTGCTTGCCCTGAGTGGCAGCGACGCCCTCCTGCCACAGAGCCACGGAGCTCGCTGGAACCACTCGCACCAGCACGCGCTGCCTCTAAACCTAAGCTTGTGCCTTGAAGGAGCTGTGCTGTAATTCCCCTACCTTCGCTCCCATGGCTCATCAGCCCAAGCACACCAGGAACAACAGCAGGCTGTACCACCAGGAGCTGCATTCACCGCCCTGCCTCATGGGGCTGTGCTCCACCTTCTGTCACAGTCAGCAAGGGTTTGTGTCTTCTCCTTAAAACCTGGTCCAGGAAACCTTCCAAATACTTTGAAGATGACATGGGCCATGGGAGTAGTGAGTACTAACACGTAACATGCAATAACGTGCGCTTCAACACATGCAGCTTTAGGCCCAGCTGTGCAAGTGCTGTGCTGCAGCTACTCCTTTTAAAAAGAGAAAAAAAAACACAAAAGAGACTGCATGCTCACACGTACGGCTCCACAAGACATCAGCGGGAACAGGCCCATCCTTAAGATCAGTAGAAGGGGCATGTTCTGTTTAAATTCAATGCCAGCCTGCAGTGCAGCATCTCGAGCCAAGGATAAGATTTGTTTTTTCACCTGCCATTACAAGTACTGATGAACGTTAAATAACACAAAACACAGATTACACTCAGCTCTCTTGACAACAAAACTGGTTTGTAGCATGATGCTCATGCAGGCACACACTTGTAGAAGAAAGCAAGATTCATAAAACAAGAAAAACCCTGATTTGATAGAAAAAGCCAGATACTTCATGAAATGAAAAAGGACAACCCTCAAGAGAAAATGCAGCCTGTTACCAGGAAGTATTTGTAGTATTTAGCAAATTTATCGTTTACTCAACTTCCTAAAGAACTGTGATGTGTTTCCAGGCTAACTACGCCCAGCCGCAGAGGATCAGGAGAGCAGACACCAGGCAGACCTCTCTGGTCAGGCAGCTCTGCAGGGCAGTGGCATCAATTCCCCGAAACCAGTTTTTTGGAGACTTCCACCAAAATAAGTTCTCTCTTAATCCTTTTCAGAACTGGTGGATCTTGCAAAAATAAACGTGCGAAGAAACCAGTATTGAGGCTTGTAGGGTTAAGCAGTAGGTTATTCTTCCCAAGATGAGAATTCCCATGCGGGGGGACAAACAGATTCTGCATTCTTCACATTACAGCCCTTATTACGGGAGTGGCCATTAGCTCACCCTCCAAGTGCATTTATCCATCTAACTTCTATTCTAGGTCATCGTAAGATACAGTTACTGGCTGCGCAGATACAGCTTATTTTTGGCAGGAATGCCATGGCTTTTGTTAGAACAAAACTCACAACACAAGCCTGTCCTTGACGAGCTACAGGTTGACTGCAAAGATAAATGAGTGGAAGTCCTGAGCTACAGCAGTCGCTCCCGGGCTGAACATCTGAGGACTGCATCAAGGGACTAACTCCGCTTCACGCTGCCACATTTTCAATGGGCAGACAGCTCAGATGAGACATAATGAAGTGACCTAAGTACACGCAGACATTAGTAAAGCTTGTCAATTCACCTACCCCAGCGTAGGCAGGATCTGTTAAAAACCCAGTGTCTCATGCTAATACAAATCCATACTATCTCCAATACCGCTGTTTGCTTCTCACCAGCACGAGATCAGAAAACAGCTGGGATCCCGGATGCTTGCAGTCCCTTCTCCACAACAGAGCCATAAAGCCGTGGTGTGAGCTGCTCGGCTCCCATCAGTTGAACAGGAGGTGGGAAGAGCTGAGAGGATTTCCAGCCAGGGCCACCTAACAGCGCAGGGAGTTCTGCGTGCTTCAGGACAGCTTCACGCGGTGAGCCCGCGGGCCGTGCTAAAGCCTTTTTGTACCCGATGCCTGGGGCAAGGGCAGGCAGGCTGGCAGACTGAAGAACAGCATAACCTAGAAGGACTAAACTGCAGGACACTCCCATCCCAACAAATTGCAATACAATACGATACAAGGTTATGTAGCATAATGTAATACAATAGCTCATATTATATAGAATACAATAATCCCAATATGTTATATTATTATTCCACAATAAATACTCAGATCACTGGAGGGCAAATTTGAAAAATAGTAAAATAAATCACAGGCTGCAGAATTTGCCCTCCTTGGAGTTGCATACGGTTGGAAGTCTTGGGCTGATCCTTAAAATATCATAGAAATTTCCCCAGAATGGCACCAGGGAACTGGAAGCAAAATGTTCTTTGAAAATTAAAATTATTCTCTCTTACCATCACAATTAAGTATCAGTTTCATAAAACAAATACCTAAAAGCATGTGGGATCATCACATGTTAGCACAGTAAACACTTTTCTAAGCCTGGGGTAGCTGGCAGGGAGGATAAACAACAGAACCAAGTAAAAATATGTGGAGAGAATAAAAGGAAATGTGTGGAGGCGGTGTATGAATCTCCTCAAATACTCACTGTCAAAAAAGGGTCTTCAGCTGAAGCAGTTTGATCAGGCTGGTAAGCTTTTGATCACAGAAACAGTTTAGGTTTTAACCTTACTAGGTGATTTTTCAAAGCTTTTTACCTCCCCTGCATGTCAAGAATAGGGGAAAGGTCCTCAGCAAAGGAAGGTTTTATTGCTGGAACAAACAATAGATCTCTCCTTTGTCACATTTACGAATTTAAGCTTCAGAGAAAGCAGCAAGTAAGATGTAAGAACAGTAAGTGTGCCCAATTGGCCATTCTGCCCCATCTGGGGTCACGGGACGTTATCCATCTGGTTTGTCCTTCCCAGCCCTGCTCTGCGCACGTACTGCTGCACGCTCCCCACCACCTCGCAGACAGCTCTGTGTAATGGGCTGCACGCTCCCCTGTACCTCGCACTCCGGCACCTAAAAAGACGATATTCCACCTCCTGGAAGAGGACAGTTACACAGAAACATTTCCTCTACCTCACATCCTACGCTACGGGAATCCCGTCCTTAAGTGCCAGGATAAACTTGACTCCATATACTGACAGATAAGAAAAAGAATGGCTAAAATGAAATGTTTTATCTAACCTTTCTAGATGAACTGAGAACTAAAATGAGCACCTACCATTTTTCCAGCTGTAACAGTGATTTGAAATCAATTCCTAAGTCTTTTTCGGTTCCATAGTTTATGCTTCAATAGAATTCCAAAAAAGCATTCACAGGTGAAAATTGATGTGATGCCTTCAAAGGACATTGACTTTCACTATAAATTGCCTCATTGTAAAATACATTTTTAAGCAAATCATACCAAACCTATTTTGAGTGTTGCCACTTGAGCCAGGAAAGGGGAGGCAGAAGCTGGATTTTTAACTTGCAAAGGAACTCAGAAACATTTTAAATGTGATTACTAAATACAAGTACCTTTGACTGGCTTTCATTAATTTCCTGATTTAAGCCATTATTCTTTCTTTGCCTTTCCTGTTGTTTCTGGAGTTGTGAGATTGATTCAGCCACCAGTGACCTCAGCCAGAGTTAATTGAAATCAATGGCATTAGTGCATTCTGGAGCAGGCCCAAAATCAACCTGCATTCAAGGGCTTTTGTATATCCTTAATCACACGGGTAAGTCTCTGAAAATTTAGATTCCAATGGGTCCAATCATTAAATCAGTTATGCAATGTTTGATTTCACATATGGACAGTGGTCCCTCTCTGGTTATCAAAAGCGGTATCTACTAAGAGGAGAAGGTTATTTCCATAATTTCTTTCCGATGAAAATACCTATTTCTGCAGGTGTTGGCGTTCCAGCAAGGCTGGCAGCTAATGGGAAAGCTGACTAAATTTTTACACTCTCCTCCTGCCTTTTCGGACGTGTCCCTGTGTGTCAGGAAGCAGAGGTATCAGCTTGTGAAACACACATTCCTCTGATGTGAGCATCTGGCCTCTTGGCAGCCAAGTCGTGACAGGTTCTGCAGCAGCTGTGATGGCTCCATGCTCTTTCAGATGGTTAAACAGCCTTGTTTTCTAGCCTAGCTGTTTGTTTTCTGCTGCACTCCTGGATGAAAGCCCATTTGCCCTTTTAATCAATGAACTGGCCGTTGGATTGGAGCAATCAGTTACATTTTTGTACATGTCAGAGCAGAGATTCTTGCCCGGGGAATGCCAGCTACACAGCCCTGAGCTCTCGACTCGATGGTTGCACTCCTCCGGCTGCACCCTGACACCCTCACCCACCAAAGGAAGGGCTGGTCATCTTCCCAAAGTGAGGGCGAGTGCTAGCATATCACCCTCCAGCCCTCAGTCACAGAATTGCCTCGCTCCTGTTCTATTAGAGGACCTGGTAATCAGACCGAGCAGAGGAAATAAGGAATACAATTTATATATTTCAGATGGCTTTATAAACCATCCTCCCATGTGCACGCACCAGATGGAGATAAGGATCTGGCTGGAAGCTGTACCCTTACGCTGTGCGGCACAGAGGTAGCAGCACATCAACGTACTAAGGGGAAAACTTCCTCAGAGAAGATTACACAAATCAGAACTAAATTTTATGTAAATTGCTTTTAAACACGTAATGCAAATCCATAATACAGCAAACAGCTCCAAACAGTTCCCTTGAACGAACAAGCACTCGCACTCCTAACAGCTGGGATGGTGTTAGGGATAACACAGCATCTTTTGAAAGCTCTCACAGAGACCAGACCTCCTGAACGCTGGGAGCTGGCAGCCAGCTCCCGGCCATTTGTAAGCCTCTTTCTGCCCTTTCACTCCCAGTGATAACCCATGTCTCTCCGTAACAGATGCCCGCCCTCTTTTCCCCTTGTGCATTACTGCTTGTGGAGGAAAACTAAGTAATGAACTGACTGGGGCAGCCTACTTTCTCCCTTGCCAGGCTTTTACTCCAAGTTCTTCTTGTACTCGCCACGGGAAGCTCTTTTTGTGGGGTGCCACTGCTCCTACTTCTGCCTTTCTGTCATGAAGAGGCCGATTCCTGCTCCTGCCCCAGCAGGGTGAGCTTGAGGCGGGAACACAGCTGCCCACTATCTACCTGCATGTGTTTCATCGATCCCTTGATGAGGACTTAGTAACCATCTGATGGGCCCTATCACCCACTCTATTTGCCAAAGGGCACACACAAAGTTAATCAGTACCCACGAGCAGCTGTGGTCACTGGCCAAAGCGCTGCCGTGAGAGCAAGGCAGCGGCATCGCCACAGGGCCCAGCCACACCAGGGCCTGTGAGGCCCAACACGGTGACCAAAACGGGGCCCTCAGCTCCGCTCTCTCCCAAAGGCTGCAAGAAAACTGCAATCCTGGGACTGTTTGAGAAACATTTATATCATTTAAAGCTCTCTTTGGGCCTTTCAAATTCTGTCTTCAGAGCAGGACGGGGAGGAGCCACTACCAGCATATGACTTGTCAAATCAGAGCCACAACAACACGCCTTGTTTTAATACCACATAATTCCATACTGTGACACACCGCTGGGCTGATAAAAGCATCCCGTTTTCCTGACTGACTATTATAAACAACAGTCTACCCGAAACACCCTGCAAGTACGCTGCTCCCACAGCACCCCTGGGACCCACAGAAAGCTGATCCAACGGCACAGGTAAAACCCCAGGGGGTACGCTGCCTGCTTAAAGCCAAAATGGAGCCACCAACACATTAAAGTCTGGGAGTTGCTGCTCTCTGTACTGCCAACAGGCCCCTGAACAACAACATTAATTCTTACCAAAAAGGGCCTCAATTCAAGGCCTCTGGCCTCCCTCCGCTGCCCTCTTGAAAAATCCTGGGTTGTTGTAGAAGATGGCGATAAATTGCACACCCACTTTCAACACACAGGATTTCAACAATATGCTATGATTACCTTAAATCTGTGAAATATAACAATTCGTAACAGCCAGCTAAACAGTTTTCAGGGAAGGGGACCAAGTGTGGCTTTGCAAAAGGGATGATGAAACAGCCAGAGATTATTTTTGTGACAAGAAAAGTTTCTCAGTCTTCCTGCAAAATAAAGCCCTCCGTTCTGTTTGTCTGGCTCGAAAGGGGCAGGTATATCAAATGAAGGCTGTTCTGGTTTATCACGCTGCCTTCTCTACTACACTACTGAAGATTTTATGGCATGCTATAAAGAGAGGAAAAACTCATCTTGTAATCATATAAACACAGTGAACAACACAGAATAAGTATCAATTACTTTTCAAGTTTCAGTGATAGCCTCAGCCCCTGAGGATAATTTCAAATGGTATGATAAAGACTTCAGTTAGATTAAAAGCATCAAAAGCAAGCTAGCGTTCAAAAACAAACAATTCACTCTCAGCTACCTAAGTTACAATAAATTTCCTGAACTGGCAGATTTCCCTCCTAGCTGTTCAGCTGTTCCTTCCCCACAGGTAAAACAAGTCAATCTGCTTGAGAAGACAATTTGCCACCCAGCTTACTTAACGCCACACATTAAAATAAAATGAATAATTTTGATGTCAAAGCGCTGTTTTAATGTGAACCCACGGTTAGAAGAAACAACCACAACGGAGAAATGCAATCAGCTGCTGCTGACTTCCATACAGATTGGATCTAATATGAAATAACTGTCCAGCTTTTGGTCTCATATTTTACACCGAACTTTCCTCAATTCCTGCAGCAGGTCGCTGCAGATATGTTATTCTCTGTTTGCTTTAATCTCACGATCCACATTTTTCTCAGTGACATTAGTATAAACACAAACGTGACTAACAGAGAGCAGTAGATCTGTGATAAATTTTTATTCATCTGGAACCAAACCAATGATCAAGTCGTGTAACACGCTAGCGACTCATCATAGCTATTGACTTTGTCCCAGCGTATGTGACGGGAAAGTGCACAGTAGTGCAGAAGTGCAGAAAAGCAGTACTAGGTGATATTCACACAGTGCAACGCAGCGACCTGCAGAGGGGCTTGAAGTGTCTTTCAACAAGCTACCTGGGTTATGGGAAGCAGCCCCGTAACGTCAGCTCCCTGCACTGAGCAGAAGGAAGGGAGCACTTCTCAGCATCGCTGCGGTCGCGGTCCTCCACACACACAGCCTACCCGTGGATACATGATTAATGAAATGGGCTATCACCAGCCAGAAGCACTTGCTTAGTGTATTTGGCACATCCTAAAAATAGAAACCCTTTACAGTTTTAACTCGGAGATTCTAGCTCTAATTTGGGTTCTAGGCTGCATTACCAAACTACTTGGATCAAGTCTTGTGTACCAACTGAGAGGTCGGTCATCACAGACACATGGGACAGCTTCTCAGGCATCTCCCCTTCCTTCTTGCTGCTTCCTTACCCCTCGAACAGGATGAATACAGCAGCCCCCAGAACGCAGAAGCGTGTCTCACTCTGCACAAGTTAGCATTACTGGTTGGTATTGCTCATACCATACCACAGGTTTATGGACAATGTCTAAGAATTTTAACTAAGGCCCCAAACATTTCATTCACTGCCGATAATATTGACAATTTCCTTTCAGAGCTCTTCCAAACATCCCAGAAGCTTTGACGTGAATAATTTCTCCAGTGCTCTAAGTTTGGCACATGTCTTTAAACAGATGGAAATTACTGTTATGCAGCCTTAGGACATATCAAGATCTCTTTTTGTTTCCGTAATGAGGCCCAATTAATACCTACGACTTTCTGCCACTCAAATGATTTCAAAATATCAGGATTTCAGCCAGAACAGCCATGCTGATGTGCGCTTTCATGATTTAATCTAACTGTAATTATCTAAACCAATATCAACGTCAGTAATGATAGTCATTCTTATTCTACAGGAAACTTAGGTATTCTGCTATATTCAAAATATACCTCCTATAAAAGACTTCCCCTTCGCATTGCAGAGACAACATTACACCTTAGTGAGGCTTCAAATTAGAGTAATATTATTGAGCTAGATAATCTTTGGGGAAGCCTCCATGGAAGTTTTGCTGCAAAATAGGATGGGACAGAGCAGTTGTCACTGTGTGCAATCTTACCACATGGCAGGCATTAGAAACATCTGCACAGAGAATCAGTGTGGAATAGCTGTTCTGTAGTGTGATTCACTGCTAATGTTGCAGTAACTTTTCTGTGTAGACAAAGCCCTAAAACTAGGTTTCTATTTTTAAGACTTATAAATTTCAAAAGCTTTTACAGAAAATGATAGCCATGAAAATGCAGTATTTATAAAACATTGCAAATGAATAACTTAATTATAGCTTATTTACCCGTCAGGACCAGGGTTACCACTCCCCCCTTAAAAAGTCAGTTTATGAATGCTTGAAATGCTCATGGCAATTCTGGAACTTTGTCCTGTTCTTGAAAAGTTTGCTGTGATTACTTACTATTTTAAAACCAGGCAACTCTAGGCAAATAATAAGATGACATTTCTTCCTAATTAACCATACAGTTGATGTGTTTTTCTCCACCTGCAGCACACTAGAAACCCTTTGAATTAATTTTCAGCAGCTTTGCTTGATCCACTAGGACTGTTCACTCACTGTGGTTTCCAGCTGCTACCTAACATACCTGAAAATTTCCACCAACCTCAGAATCCTGGCTGTCATATTCAAAACAGATTGAGAAATATTTTATTAGTATACCCAGATACATTACAAAACAGAAATGCTTTTCAACCAGGACAAGGCTGAACCAACGTTATTAAAATATAGGTAAACTGAACATAAGCAAACTTCTTTCTTCTCTCCTTCTTTCCTTAGAAAGATTCAATGACAAGACAGTTGACAAGATAAACAATAAATGCCACTGTGTCTTCATGGGCACTATGTACATACAGAGCAGAAATGGTAAATATCACGGCAGGAGTTGGTTTAATATTATATGCTATGATTTTTAAAAATATATTTAATTACTACTGTCAGAAGCTGTGCTAAAAATAGGTTATTGAGCTGCATTTTTTCTAAATGACAGATAACTGTAGGAATGCAGCATTCACAAGGAACTGTTTGTACTAGGCACTGTATTTCTCCTCCACCCAACAGCACTTCCAGCAGAAGATCATATGAATTCTGCAAATATATCAAGGAGAGAATAGACACCAAAGGCTGTAAAAACCAGAAGATCATAGACATGCAAGTATATGCAGGTGTTATAAGCAAACTACATTTTTGTCCTGCCAAAAAGGCCTCTCTAATCTCAAGTCAGTGAGAATGTCCTCATTGCTCCAATATTTTCCCCCTAGCCACAACAATTATTTAAGATACATGTATGCAGCCATTTGATTTTTTTCACCTAGAACGATAACCTCATGTACACATTGAAAATCAGCCTACATATTCGGGCTATCTGTACAGTTATTAAAATACTACCATCAGTCTTCAAGAAGGAGAAGAGCTTGGAATCCAGCTCTTCCTGTAGCCCTGACTCAAGCTAATTCTCCCGAAGCTGAGTGGAGAAGTCGGACCCTACGGGGAGGTTAACTGACGCCAAATCTCTGCTCCGCTGCCCCAGACCTACAGAGCTGGTTTGTTTCGGAAGGGTTTGGTGCTAATGGCTAAAACCACAGCTGCCTGTTACCCAAGCAGCTGCGTAGGACGTGCTGCCCTGCGCTGCACCAGGCTGCTGGCATTGCCAGCGGCCGCTGGAGCTGGGCTCTTGCTTGTGGTCCGCTCCTGAGGCAGAGCCATAAATCAAGGCATCTGCGTCAGCACAGCTTTAATTTACTCAAAATAAAGGCATTATGAACCTATATAAATGCCCCCGCTTCCACTGGGAACAGCACTCTCTGCCAGTGCTAGGAACTGGAAACCCAGCTTCCCAAACCAATGCCAAAGCAGGGGAGAAGCACGGCGGTGCCCGCATTACGCTGCCTGCTGGTGGCCCCGCTGACCCGGGCAGCAGGTAACGCTGCCAGGCCCCCTGAAGTGACGAATCCCATGCCTTCCAATTATCAAGTATTCGTTTTCTATGGACACCTGGGGAAGAGAGTTGCCCTCCCTCAAGATGGCATGTTCTGGAAATGTTTGTGAGGAAAGTAACACCGGTGTTGGGAGCAAGGGGCAGTGCTCAGAGACAGATGTTTATCCAGAATGTTTTCCCCCGGAGTTCCAATGAGTGCTGGAGAAGTCTCCCTGGCCACCTCAGGTGTGGATCTTTACCGCGATCTCTTCTTGCTGCCTGCAGTTACCCCACTACCGGTGTCTGCGCCTTACCACAGCGTTTACCCCTTGCTCTAGAATGTGAGCTTTAATTAAACGTTTCTACACCTTATGCCTGGAAGGAAGATTTATCAAAACAGGAACAGAACATAAACCTTGAGCCTATATAAAGTCTGAGACAACAGCTCTGAAATTCTGCTAGTCTTTTTCAGCATGATGCTGAGGTGAAATAACAGTACTTCATAGAGGCAGCTTCACTGAAAACACCAACTTATTAAATAAAAATTAAAGAACAACTCTTTCTGTTTTTTGCCACTGTTTTCAAGGTGGTCTAACAGATTTTACCTTCAACTCTTACTGCTTTCCTCCCAATGACCCCAAAGGTAAACCTGTATTGTTTTTCCTGTTCAAAACTTTAAGCATGTTCAGAAACAAGCTATTAAAACACTATAATAAATTGAACAACAATATAATGGACTTATTTAGTAGAACTTCCCTAATAATATATATTTAGATGTTTAATACGGCAAAAGCACCCTCCTTTTGAAAACAGCTGGGCTGCTGACCTGTAATTTCAGAAAACGATGGGAGCCGGGGGAAGGCCTCCACAAAGGCCTCCCCAAAGCCTGCTGTGCTGCTGTGGGTGTCACGGGCGCTCAGAAACCGGCTCTTATCCACAAGTTTAGCATCCTGATAAAAAACCCAGCTGTGGGTCTGCTGGTGGCCACTGGGAGCCAGTGGGTTGCCCTGGGCTTTGGGCAGGCGGAGAAGCGAGCTGCAGGGCGGCTCCACAGCGTGCATTGCCAGCAGGAGCAGAAGCCGCAGGGGCACGTCCCGCCCCGCTTGGGCTGATCCCTGTCCCGCAGCCCTGCCTCAGACAGCAAATCTTTCAGCCTCGGGGGAACGGCAGGCAAACATTTTAGTCACGGCACACCGCTGCAGGCATACAAAACCAGTTTTGTTTCGGGACAGAACCACAGAAACAACGAGGCACGGGACTGGGGTCACAGATGCTGGGTCCTGCCTGCTGCTGGCCGGGAGGGCCGGGGCGCTTCCCTCAGCTCCCAGGTGGAAACCACCCAAACCTTCCCCGGCTGGGCGCATGGCACCCGTTTGGCCACAGAGACACGCTTCAACTGAGCTGAGCCGCCCCACGGCCAGGCCATTCCCACACAGGAAGGACTGGAACACTGTGTGGGTACGGCAGGGCCAGGCGAAGATGGAGTGACGTCCAGGTGGGCTACCAGGTAAAAGGCCGCAATGTGGCTGCCCTCCATGCATCATTCAGCTCAGAGAGACGTGAGGTACTTGCACAAAATACCCCCAGATGATTGCACTCTGGTTTTCTTCCCCACCGTAATGAAAGAGATGAAGCTATTAAACTTTCCCCATGCAAAAATCTAATTTATCATCCATACCGAGCTAAGCTTTGCAACCACACCGATGTTCAGTGACGAGTGCTATAGTAGGCAGTCCTTTTGTACAGATTAGCTTTAAAGTCGTCCGCACCCGTGCACCATCTCAAATCTATCCAGCCTTACAGCTTACAGACACTCACCCAATTAATACACAAGTGCCTTTGCAGGGTTATATGGGGGAAAAAAGGAAAAGAAGAGGGAACCCAGTGTACCATCCTCTCTCCTTAACTGAATGCCAGAGGTTGCCCCTTATTCCCATTTCTCTTTCTTTGCTCCTGCTAAGTATGAATGACAGCACCCAATGGGCACGGTTCTGGCAAGGATGGAGCTTCCTTCCACGCAGAAGCGCTGCTCTTTTGAAGAACACACTTCAAGCTGCTAAGTGTTCTTCTAACACACAGCTTTCCAGTGTGAGTGACAGCTCCTCTCCCTCCACAGCACTCAGCAACCACACTGGTGCTAGGAAGATGGATTAAGCTCATCTCTACCTGCACACTGTGCCACAGAAAACAGACCAGAAAGCCAGAGGTCTTCAATCCTTTTGAAGGTGTAAACACATTTTCTGACCTCACTTTCCCAATCACACTTCCACAGGTTAGTTGCACGCAGGGTCTGATAAATACCGAGCAAGTTTAAGGTTAATGTACACTGCTAAAAGATTGGACCACAAAAGTGAAAAGCTTGGACAAGTGGGAGCAAATGCAGTGTGCTGGCAGGATAGTGCTTTGTTGCACCACACAGACCTGAGCAGCTCCAGGACCAAAGCTGGTGCAAAGGTGGGAATTTGGCTGAAAGCTGATGAAGCTATTCCCAGTGCTACTGGCACTCACGTAGCTGCAATCAAAGAAGGCATCTCACCTGAATTTTGTGAAAGCACAAGAATGAATTACCATAGGAGTCACCATTTCTAAGTTTCTTGCTGAACTAGAGCACATGCAAAAATTTGACAAACCTCTTTGTGCAACACAATTTTCAGCACATTGCTGAAGACCTGAATTACTAAAAGGAACCGCACGCCTGTGTGACAGTGTGCGGCAGGGAAATGTCCGTGGTTTGAGCCCTACAAATTCTATTTGCCAAGAGATAGAATTGGAACTACTGGACACCACAGGGGATTAAACAGTTAACAGAAACATAAGAAAATGCACAATTACATAAAATACAATCTGTCAATCAGCTATTGGGAATGGACTACAAGGATGCCAGTGTAAGTGCATGTACTTATACCCAGAGACCTCTTTAAACAGTCGAGCATGATTTACACATACTGCAGCTGTCACGCACACTATTTTTGACATTCAAGAGCCTATGCGTACTGTCACTTGAAGAAATTTCTAGTTATTTGCTATTTTGTAGATCTGTAAATCACATAAATGCTCATATTATTACCATGTGCTCTGACAGAGCACATGCATCAGCAGACCATCTCGGAAGAACTACAGTGATGAATTATTGATAGTATCGCACATAGCTGGCAAACATTTATTTGAAAATCAGACTCCTGTGATACAGAACCTGCTTCTTTCCAATCTTGAGATCGACCCTAATGTAAACTATAGCATACAACAGATTAAAAAATATATAGCCTAGCTCTCAATTCATGTTCTCATTTTTATCATTTGATGGTTCCCATAAAGATTGTTTATTATTGATGTGAAATGTTGGAACCAAAATATCCTGTAGCTGGAAACTTGAAGTCTCAGTGACTGAGTCAGTGTGACTCTTTTGGCCTCCTCTCAATATGCTTTATTTCTTCTGTTGAATAAACAAGCAGTCCCATTCTGTAATGACAAAGCAAACCCGAATTTCCCCATACTGTTTTGACAGATGTTGTCAGGGACTGATTACAAAAACCTGTATACCTAGCAGATATTTACTACTATGATTTTCCATAGTGTAACTGAACTACATGCAGAATAAACTTATATGTCATAAGAAGCTGTGCTAATGAAAAGCCTCTGACTACGGAAATTAAACTGCAAAATAGCTTTTCCAACTGTCGTGAAATCTATTTTTAAAGGCACTGCAGGAAAAAAAAAATGTGTTATTTGTTAAGTTGTACTAACAGGGCACAAACGACCAACGGGCATGAAAGGACCAATTATCAAAACACTTCAGTGTCTGGCTCTGGCACCTTACAGGAGAAGATCAGATCTTTCTCTAAAGGTCTCCTTCCTCAAAAGCTCTCCGTGAGAACAGCCAGACCAACCTTTAGCTGACTGCTGCTTAGCTCATTGCATTTAGTCAGCATTTAGTCTGTTAATAATGGTTTTGTACTCTGTTTTTACAGTTAGTTGGAAAATGCATCAAAGCTGCTGGGCTTCAATTATAGCCAATTATTTTAAAGGGGTTTTGGGGTTTTCTGTTCCAGGGTGGTTGGAGGAGGATACTGTTTAACTGACCACATCAGGGCATTATTTTAACAAACAATAAATACAAGTGGAATGGTGCTGCATTACAATTATATGCAGAATTGAGAAACGGAATGATTTTCTATTCTCAGGTGTTATTGTGCCATTTGTAACTGCCAAAAGGACGGTCCCAGACACCGCCACATCAAGGGGCTTCCTTTTGAATATTATTTTCCAGGTCTGTAGCCCCCACTGGCTCTGACATTTACTTGTTAGATAAGAGAACACGAGTGAGTACCAAGAGGACAATAATCTTTTGAAGTTAAGGGAAAATGAGACCTACTGGATAAGGAGCATCGCTGCGAGGATATTTTCATCACAGCAAGGGTATTTAGACCAGCAGGTTTACACAGGCAACAGGTGTTTTTGCAAGCCCAGGTGACTAATAATTCTGGAAATTAAAAACATGTCACTCTGTATGACTGCCAAAAGAGATATTTCATCACGTCATTTCGTCTGGGCAGAATGAAGCAATACAATTCGTATTTAAAAGCACGTTTCCCCAGTATTTCTCTAGGTTCTGTACAGCCACCAAGATAAATGTGTGTGTATGTATGCGTACACATTACAGATAGGTTCAAATGAATAAATATAAATAAAAGGACATCAACACCACAATGCACTTGGTTGGAGTGGGATCCTAACATAACACGAGTCAAAAGGTCTAAAAAGTTTCAGTGATTTGAAGTTTTCACTGCTCTCTCTGATAAAAGACTTCCTTCAGTGAAAAAAGAGAAGGGTTTTAATTATCTGTGGAAATGTATCATTTGATGGCTTTTCTTTGGTTGTTTGTCTTCAGGTAATTGCATGTTAAGCAAGCCCAAACCTGAGGACTTTGCAGTTTTTCTATTTAGAAGTAAATGGAAACTGCAACTGGAAAAAAAAATAAAAAGAAAGTGCTTAACTCTTCACCAGTGTGGAGTAAAACTTCAAATATATTAACGTAATTAGCATACAGGAGGAAAAGTATCTCAGTGAGAGTTACGATATCTTAGTCTCTACACGGATATGGGCCTAAGTGACTTAGGCTTTCCTGGATAGGAAGAATAAAAGCTAAATACTATTTTAAAAAACATTAATTTTTCCAGTGATTTACTTTATTATTAGAGTACAGATCTGATAGAAACCTCACAAAAATGGAAACTATTTTCTAAGTTACTGTGTCCTTTTCCTAAAACATTTACTCTCTTCAAATGAAAAACATATTAAAATCTGCTGCCATGCTCGGGAAAGATTCTGACCTAGCCACCGTCCCTCCGTGTCATAAGAGTCATTGATATGGCACTCCTTCCATGCACGAAATTATGTCAGAAATTACAAAAGAGCCCTACTAAAGATGATTTTCATTTCATATACTAATTGCCCAGGAACAGCAAGGTAAAAAGAACGTGTTGTACCAGTGGGAATTTAAGGAGCACCACTGAGCAAGCTGCATGTCCGGTAACAGTTCACACAAGCACTCCGACCTCCCTGACACTACAGAGCCTTTCCCAATTTCCGCAAGTTTCCAAGAAGCAGCACAAGGAGTCATCTCCGTCCGCCTGATGATATTCACCTCGGTGACATCTCACTGAGGGGATAGCTCACTGGGATTTGCGCACCTGAAACTGCCCCCGGGAGGCTTGTGAAAACCCTCAGCCCAACGTACCTCCAGGACCCAGAGGAGTAATTCCACTCCAAGCGCTGCCTAACGAAGGGCTGCTGCTGCCAGTGGGAAGGTGCTTGGGTGCCAGAGGGATGCGATTCAGCTCAGCCCCCTGAGGCCAGGTACGGCCTAAAAGCCACTCACACGAATGAAACACCCCAGTGAGGTTGTTTAAAAATCAAGGCCTGGTTTAAAGAAAAAGGCAAAATTCTTTGGGGGGCAACATTATTAAACTAACAGAAAAACAAAAACCGTGGCAAATGTGCGCACAGATGAGAATCAAGCAAAACTTTTATTCAACAAAACAAAAAACTTGAAGTAACGTTCATCCTCCAATACCTTTGAAATCAGTCATGCCTTCAGCTAAAAAAACTGTCCTTGCGAGCTGTGATGATACTGATAATATCTCTAGCTGTAGGGAGTATTAGGTATTTGGAAAAACAGAGTCAGGCTAAATCCGGTCTGCTTGTCCTTGCCTGAGCTGTGGATGTGAAGCGGCCGTGGCGGAGCAGAGGGTGCTGCCACCACACTCCCGGACCCTCCCACAGTACTTTAATGATGCCCCCGCAGATAGTGCAACCTGTGGGCATTTCCTCCCCCCTCTTAATTTATTTATTTTTTTATCTTCTCTAACCCTGGAGAGTCCCCCAGACTATACAACATAGTACTTTTCCAGGCCAACAGCTTACTTCACTGTTCCCCTGAACACAATTAAACTTCAAACTTGAGTTGATTGAAGGGGGATGATGCTTAGCGTCTCCGTGACAAAAATGAAGGTGGTTAAACCCATCAGCAAGTGATTCATTTTTCAGGTGAAATGAGCACCATCAGAAAATAGTAGAATGCAACAGACAACAGAGAAACAGAACAGTTAGGCACAATCTGTAATTTAAATATGATAATTTACACTGTTCTGGTCACCTTCAGCAATCATTACTGCATGCAGTAAGGGCAATGTAAACCGTAACTGGAGTGTGAAGAAAAGATGCCAAGGAATCAGATTAAAAAACAAAAAAGGAAGTGGAATTTCAGCCAGACTGACACGCACAAGCATTTTCTTGAGCGATACATGGCTAGAGTGAGAGAGAGGCTGAGCTGTCATTGATTTCCTTTCAATTATACGAGCAAAGCCAAGAGGGCACAGCATTATTCGTTATACCACCATCTTCCCGGTGGGCTGTATGCAAATAGGGACTAGCACAGCAAAGTTGGATTGTCTCTGAAAGAGCACTTTCAGCAGATGCACACAAAGTGGTTACGTGCGCTTCACCCAAAGGCTGACCGTGGAAGCGCCAGTTCCAACCCCACAGCCACCTGCCTTGCCACCAGCAGACCCCTCAGCTCTGTGTCACCCAGCCCAACACATTTCACAGAGCAGGCCACGTTGCAGGTCCCACCTCTCCCTCTTTCCACCTGACCAGGCTCTAGACAACGGGGTGACCGCAGGACGGCAGCAGAACCCATAGCAGCCATCTCCCCATGCTGCGTGGAAGCCACCACGGCCGCGGCTAACCACGGTCCCCCCCCCGTGAGATGCGCAGAGCCCAGGAGCTCACCACTAGAGCAGGAGGCAGTGGGCCTGGCTGTGGGCTCGTGGCCGGCAAAGGGTGCAGCAGCACGGGGAGGCTTTGCTGAGACTTGGATTCTCACAGAGCGAGGAAAGAAATTCCCAAGACGCTGTATTTGCAAAGCATGAAAGTGCTGTTGGCCACATCCACTGCAATCTCATTGATCTGAACAAGAAATACTTGTAACTATCCGAGGCTGTCAATAATTTGAGAACAAGTTTTGCTTAGTTGAATCTCCGCAGCTGACGCCTCTGCCATTAAAGTCTCCTGTGCTTCATGCACAGAGCTCTACAGATTTATTTCATATCCATTCTATGTTGCTCATATAAAGTTGTCATTTGAAATTATTTTAAGCATAATATTCACAAAATTAATTCAATAAGAAAGCTTACTGCTGAGGGATTCCAATTTTGACTGCTGAAATCACTTGGTCCAATCGTTTATGGTAGTAAATAAATGTTATGAAACCTCATGGAGAAACTATTATCTAAATTACTGAACAAAAACAAAAAAAGCATTTATTATGTTCCAGGAATGCATTTCTGGCAGAGAAAATAACATTCATATACAATGTCTTTTTATAGATTAGTCAGGGGAAAAAATGACTGCATTGATGTACTGCAAACTGTAAGGATTTTTTCTTTCCTGAGGAATTAGAAGTGACATCAGTTTTCATAATATCCAAGAAGAATAGAATATACTCTGTTGAAAGAATTCCAGCTTTTTTATTCTAAGTTATGTTACTGAGACAAAAATTCCCATTGTTTATTGTTTGGCCACTTGTGGATGTGGTGTACAAAAAGGAAAAGTGTTTCAAGCTCTAAAATATTTTTTTCTGAATAATTATTTTATTGTTTTCTCTCGAGCCAGGCAGCAAAATGACCCTACTGAGATCTGTGACAGCATTTGCCAGGGGATTCAAGCCTCCACCTCCAGTCCACAGAATAAAATTGTCCGTGCGGCCACGGCAGAGCGTTCTCAGAACAGTTATTCCTGCATCGGGTGGGTTCAAACAAGCCTCGGCAACAGCCAAAAGCTTTGCTCAAAAAAGGAAGCAGTAAGTACCGGGGTTCTGCAGAGGAAAACAGTCTATGAGATCTTCCCAAACTGCTAAGCAAAAAGCAAAGTGTAGTGGGGGGAAAAAAAAGTGTCCATGTGGTGGGATTTTAGAGTGAAGTTCTAGGGAAATCCACTTGTTCTCTTCTTCATCACTGTACAACAGGCAGAGCTTTGGACTATACCAGTGACTGTCTCTGATCCATCAAACAACTGTTTTTTCCCCAAATACACCTGACTGTGTATGGGATGTGTTGTCTATCCCAGAACAAGACTCTTTATGAAATGTTTCTTCCCCCATAGAAAGTGGAAGGATGAGCTTTTACTCCACCAGTTAAAATTTTCCTATAAATGGTTCATTATGCCATACTTTCATTAGCAAGGAAATCAACAGATTGACCATGCTGCTGACTCTGACTTCAACGGTTCAGGAACTTTTTTTGTCCATCTCGATGCGAAAAGGATAAAAATCGCACGTGTCGAGTTGGTGAGCTACTGCCACTTGTCACAAGTTACCACAGAGTCATCCAGGTCCACATCAGAAAAACCTCTTACACAACTTGACTCAGTCCTCTGGCAAAAGTAGACAGCACCCGTTTATGCCAGTTAGAATTTGTCCTCTATTTCTTTACTGCATCCCAATATTCCATTCAAGAGTATTTCCTTTTTTTTTTTTCCATTCACAAAACTTTGTTTGCAGAATCAATTTTAGTGTGGCATACTTTCCCTCAGAATGAGTGACCCCCAAAGGTTTGTTGTGTCCATTATGTGTAGCCTCAGCATGTCTTGGCATCTCTGTTCTGCAAAAGACATACGTAGTGGGGTACGGTGACTGTCCCATATGCCAAAAGCACGAGCTCTCAAACTGGTTTTAGTTGAGGGCTGAATGGAGAGATCAGGCCAAACGTCCGGCTTTGTACAGCTGTCCTTTCAGGTTTCTGGTGGTCTTCCGCTTGTGGCAGAATCCTGTTCTCACAAGAGTCACCAGAAGGATCCTTACTATTGTCCTCTAAAATTAAAAGCTCTACCAATGAACAGAGTCCCCCTCCAGAAGTCATTTTAGGCCTTTAAGACCAAATGCATAACCTAAGTACCCGCTGTGGAGTAGCTGAGGATTTCACAGCAGAACGCGCCATGCAGCCGCGTGCCTAGTGAGCAGTGTCACACAAAATGAATTTTTCTTCCCTTTCCTGCATTAAAAGGAACACTTGACAAGAGACAAACTACGCTGTTGACTCAAACTTCAGCAGACATTCCACAAGCCGCTGCTTTATGTGAGGCAGAGACCAGCAGCTCTGTACAATCATCATTCATTTCGGGAAGTTCTTCTGCAAAGCCAAGATTATAACAGTTCAAAGAAAATAACTTCGCAACTGTCAAAAGGCAAGAGCACGCTCATCTTTTGAAGAAGTCCTATAACAATGACTGTCATTGCGAGGAGCAAAATTATTTAAGAGCTTCATAGTCAGAGAAGGGGTGATGTTGTGGTTGTTAAAGCACAAGCGCTTAACCAAGATGGTTTGGGTCTTTTTTGTTTGTTTTAAGTTTTGCCACTGTCACCTGGGGGACTTTGGGCCAACCCCTTGCCCATCTTCATTTCTGCCCCACTCTACACCTCTCTTGCTTTGAGGTAGCCTTTTTTTCCCCCCACTCAGTTGATTCTGGCTGTCAAGACCTGGGTGCCAGCAGCAGGACAGCAGTGGCAGGGTGAAGCTGGAGTGACGGGAATGCCCTGGAGAGTAAGGCACTGCCAACGTGGAGCACCACCTCCAGCATTCCTGTGCTGTCCTGCACCTGGTGCACGAAGCTGGATCCCCTCGGTATTAACAAAGTCCAAACGAAGCTGCATCTGTATTCCAAAGTCTTAAATCTTACTGAAGAATACGTTGTTCTCCAACAACGCCTGAATTGGTCAGTAAAGCATATTCCTGGGTGACGCCAATTGTCACAGATTCCAGTTGTGCACTGAGATTCAGCAAGCAAGTTCAGTGCAGCAATGACAATAAACCCCACCTTAAGATCAATTCCAGTGATCTGGGGCAAAGATAAAGTATTTCCTAATGTAAGGTGGACTTCAGCTGGAAAGTAGTAAATGGTGGTTTGAGATGCATGTTTGCTCAGCTCTCTTTTCCCTTACCCCTATCCTCCTCAGACAGTCCCATACACACACACCTTTTTTGTTGTTGTTGTTGTTTTCCTCTTGTGCATGAAGGAAATAGCTTTGTAGGAATAAAAAAATAAACAACAAATCACAAAAAAACTCCACTTCGGTGTCCTGTCACGTAGATAGCCTGCTGCTTTGCAGAAAGATCAATGCTTTTACTATTCAAGAAGATGTGTCTTTGCTTACAGTACCACTTGCGTGAAACGCTTAGTAATGAATGAAAAAAACACATTATCAACGGATCCTCCATGGCAGAGGAAAGGTTAGCTCAGAAGAAGAGATGGAAGGCAATCTCAAAGAGCAAATACCAAATATATACTCTGTGCTGGAGAAATTGTAGCATATGCCTCCTGGTGCTAGGAAGGATCTTGCCAGAGGTACCCATACCTTGAACAACAAAGCCATGACATTCTGGGGAAAGCCTCCATACTTCTCCCCTCTAGGAACCTTCAAATGCACAAAAAAATTAATAAAAAATCCATTTACTGATACTTAGCTTCAAAATTACTGTTTCAGCAACCCCCTGACAGCCTCCTGAGGTGACCAAGTACAGTACAGGTGGAGCTGCTTTCTGTTCTCATAAAGCTCCATCGTCGAGAGCTAGTCAATAAAATATTCTTCCAGTTTTTACTCTCACTAGTGATGCACTGTGTTTGCAGCACGCGCTTGAGGCCAGGCAATCACGAAGCACTTTAAAATACCTTATTTTGCAGAACAGCTGTAATCACACATCCCACCTGCACAAAGAGCCATGCACGCTGAGGCCAAGCAGGGATTGCAGTGCCTGATCACCGCCCCTGCTTCCTGTGTGCCCAGGCCAGCCTTCAGACCTCTCCCTGAGTACCTGTCCTGCAAAAGGAAGCAGGGCGACGTTACCCTCTGCAGGGTTTTGTGAGAGATGAAATTTCACACCTGGGTATTCCCTGCAACACGTATTTCTAAGTTACAAGAGCGTGTAACAACTCACATCACAAAAACCTGCATCACATTATTGAAAATAAGGAGTTAGCAACAAAAACGGCAAAAAAAAAAATCTGCTGTGTTTCTCCACAGGAGTGTTAAGAAAGTATAAAATAATTTTATAAGCTAACCCGCACTAATAGGCATAACAATACTTGTTCCTTGGACATTGCAATGTCAGAGCATGCTGCTCAAGTTGTGTTGCTCTGAAAGTGAATATAGCTCCAGGAATACATTCTGTTCCCCATTACAACAGCCTCCAATACACAATCCCTTGCAGTGGGTCAGTTTCTTTCTTAGCTGTACACAGCCTTCCTAGACTGAAAAAAAGACAAAGACTCTAAATACAGGTGTTACTTTGATAGTATCCCCACATATATCCCCTACGGGCACAGAGGAGATGGAAAGGAAAGAGTAGGAACTACACAGCTACTGTTATTTTCTCTGTAAGGGTGACTTGGAAAGAATAATGAATTGGCTTTTCCTTTAGGACTAGCCACAAAAAGCCAGTGTGGGTGAAAGACTGGAAAATAGAAGCAAATTACTTCTCTTCCAACAAATTAAGGAAATAAAGGCAGTTCCTTCCTTGGAGCAGTCGCATTTATACAAATCGGTGTCTAGAGACACAGCCTAACCCTACAGGAACAAAGCTCTGCGTAATGAGCCCAACTGCCTGAGAAATTCTCCTGGGCTGATGCGACAAAGACAACATTCATGTGGGCTGCTGCAGAAGAAGTCTCATAAAAATTACCCTCAATTCCTGTTTAGTCTCTCCTACCATAGAAGAAAAGAAGGGGAGAACTCCTTGACTTTGGACAGGAAAAAATGACTTTGGTCCTGTAGGCAGGATGCATGTTTGAAGGAACAATTTCATTAAGGCCCAGGATCCAGTTTGTGCAGCACAGCTACACACACTGATCACCAAGGCCTTAAAACCTCATTTAACTGGGATGCCCTCATTTATCAGCTTTAATTACTGCTACAAGACTAAAGTTCCAGGCTACTGCATTGAACTGTGCAACTCCGGGTAACTAAAATACTGTTTGCATTAGAATAGTTTTCTGGAGAGGAAAGGATGATCAGCAACCTAATCGTATGCAGGATGATTTCATTGCTTAGGTGAGAGGCCGGGGAGTTGCCTCTTCTGCCACCGAAGTACTTAAGCAGCTTTGAGAAGGTCTGTCTTCTCAGGTTATCCATAGGATCTCAGGCAGATAGTGTGAGATTTGAAATAATCACTTACTTTAAAGACATAGATTAAGAGTTAGATTCATCACCGGGGTGAAGTTTGCAGCGAGAAGGCTGCCAGAGCTCTTACAATTTCCAGATTTTAAAGGACAACCTGAACCAGCCTTGACAATCCCATGATTTGGGTAATTAAAGGATAGCTCTATGTTTTGTCATGAGTATTGATCACCCTTCACCCTTATGACATCAAACTGTATAAGGAAGAACTTTACATAAGAACTAGCTCCACAAAAAATAATAGCAAGTACTCACACAGTAAGTCCCACTAAGAGATTTCCTGCAACACGTTCTGATTTGCCCTGCTTGCCTTTTACTATTTCTTACTGGAAATCAATCCTACCAAAAATGTAGTTCTTGTTATACACGTATCTGGTATACATTACTCTTTCCTTTAAGCTTTCCAATAACCATGTCAGAGAGTTCAACAATTTATGTTAGCTTAGTATTTCTTCTCTTCCTTTACACGTTGCACAACCTCTGTGTTTGGAAATAATTACCCGTCCTTCCAACAGCTTGCCCCCAACTTCGCTACGTGGGATCCTAAGTAAATAGGAACCAAATCAATGACTGACCAAACAAAATAAGAAAATTATTTTTAAAAATCCCACAGAACCAGAAATCCCGGAACTGAAGCCCCGGTAGAAATTTTTTTGCAACAGCAAGCACGCCTGAAATGAACAGAAATCCGTGTTTTTGCTTTAAGATACCCCTAGAAAGGGATATGAAATGTTTTAATTGTCCTTTACAAGTAAACTATTCGTATGAGATGAATGAGAAAAGAATGGATCACCTCACTGAGGACCAGAACCTACTGTCTGATGAAACTGAAGAAACACGAGTGCTACTCTAGTTTCTTCCAGCAGTTTCTCTATAAGCACACAGGTGCAGTAGTTGTGCTTGCTTTCAGTTTTCACTTCACAGGTCCCAAGGTTATGAGGAAACTCTCAGGCACAGCTTTGGTGTAAATGAAAAAAACGACTTCGTAATTGCCGTTGAATTCTCACTTTTAATCTAGAAAACAAGCACCAACCTTTTGGCCCTTTTTTTGAAAAAAGATATCCCATTCCAAATTGTTCATACTCTAAACATGACGCTCAACTCCCTCTTGAGACTTGAAAGTTATGAGATCTCTCCACCCCTGTGCTGCACATTGCTGCTGAGATATTTATCTGGTTAAGTTTGATCAACAGAGGACACGTACTGATCCAGAGTTTTGCATGGAACATGACCCAAGCCAGCCCCTGCAGTTACTTTTTATGGTTCAGTGGAAAATATCAACAAAACTGGCCCTACCAGAGCTTTTCAGATCTCTGGAACGGTCATGGAAATTTAACCTTCACCATGCTTACTAGGACAGGCTGTCCTCATGGCTAACAATTACTCCTAAGTTATTCTTACTGCACTCAGGTTCCAGTAAGGGGAAAATGAAGAATTATTTTACTAAATGCAAAGTACAAGCAATGCTATTCCACAGCTAACAGAAATGAACTCAAAAATCAAATACAGAGGTACTTATTTCTCCTATATCTTTCTGACGCTGCACAACCCAGGTAACGGCCTGCCAGCTATTCAGCTGAAGGTCCATTTCATACAGAAACAGTTCTGTTCTTGCACTGACTGCATTTATGGAAGAGGATCTAGACTTAAGGCTCTCATTTCCCTTTCCTCTCTACCACTCTTTGAAAGAGCCACACTCACATTTTCAACCCTGTCTCTCCTTCTTCCCACAGGATTTCCTAATTTCCAACTGGCTTGGGAATAGGGTTTGATCCTCCACTGGCACCAGTTCTGCCATCAGCATGATGAGATGTGATTATCACATGCTCAGTGTGGAGTCCGCTCAAGAGAGTTTGAGCACCTGCAAAGCCCCAAAGAGACCCGTAGGCCACTGCCTGCTGAGGCAAAATGGAAGCCAAGCCCAGCTCACTGGGTGCAGCGTGCTACTGCCTTGCGTTTGGGGAGGGACACGGTGGTATACAATCACGCTGGAGGGATAACGAGTATTAGAAGAAACTATGAAACGTGCACCAAGCTGTCTTCTCGCAGTCCCCCATTATCAACAGCCTCTTCCTGGCTGTACGCCACCAGACCGTGGAGCTCAGGACCAGATCCAATGACCATGGCAGAAGACAGTTGTGGCAGAGAGAGAAGCACGTGCCATGCAGTGCCCATCACAGAAACCAACCACCAAATTTTTCAAGGCTGACACAGAGCAACAGTTCCCCTTAGGCCAACGCCTTCATCAATTGTACATCACCTCCTGCACATCCTACATGAGTCCTCATCAAGGATATGAAGGCAGACCCAATGTAAGGGGCATCTATTCACAGAACTACAGGAAAATACCATGCGCACAGGAGAAGTCTCCCCCTCTGCCAGGTAAAAGGCCTTTTGCTACTAGCTAGAGTTCAGGCTGCATGAGACTCATCTTCATCCACTAATTAGCTTTCCCTCTGCTGCCGTTCCACATACTCTGAGGTTGGGGATAGGTTCTGTCCTCTGGAGTTCTCTAGAGCATCAGCAACATGATAAGGGAATGAATAGTAAATCCTAAGTAAAATGAATAGATGCTTTAATGCAGAAACCAAAGAGCACTTTGATTTTCAGGAAAGCAGCAGAATAGCCATTCTCTAGTCCTGTGGGCAGTATAATCATTATGGACTCCTTGCAAGCCTTTTAATAAAGAAGGGTATATGTTCAGATACCCAAAGATTTCAGAGTTTGACCTGCCAGAGACATGAAGTAGTAGTGGCTATAGCCGTACCAGAATCACTAAGTAATACTGCCCAGGGGAATACTGCAGGAAAGTTCTCATCTGTTTGCCATTATAAATTATGCCGACCCTTCAGTTGGACTCATGTAATTTTCCCTGTGGAGTCACACCAGAGCCATACAACTTTTCAGCAAGTCATTCTGGGGGAAAAGCCCAATAGAAATCTGCCCGTGTTTTGGCAGAATTTAAGGACAAGGGGATTTAATACAAGGGGGGGAAAAAAAAAAGCAAGCTTTCCAAAGGATATTTAACCTTGGGGAGGCCTAAAAAGCTTTTTAGCATTCCCAAACTATTTCCTTAACACCTGCGTAGGAGCACACTGTAGTTTGGAAAGTTTCACACGTAACTCCACCTAAGCTCCAGAGACCAGGCAGCAGCGTGCCCGTAGGTCAGTAAGCTCCCTGGAGAGACGCTTGCTCCATGTTTAATTGTGCAAAGGAGGCTCTGATGTGCAAACAGCTGAAGCCCAGTCAAATGCTGGTATGAGAAGAAGGAAATACAGAAGTACTAATACATCCTCTTCACCTGTTTGCATACTTTCTAAGCACCTCTCGTTTTCCTTGAGGTAAACAGCGTATTAGCTGAATCACTGGACCTAGGAGATACATCCATCGTTGCGTACAGGAAAAGTACACGAAATGCAAAATGTCATTATGCAGGAGGACGTAGATTCATCTTTTGATTTATCCTGAGTCAGCCAAGCCTGTTTAAGATGGAGACTTAATTTGAAACAAGTTTCACCATTGCTGGCCCTGAATGCCCATCAAAAAGGCTAACAGGCTACTTTTTGGTGGGTCTTTATTCCTGTATTGGCTTTCTCATCTCCCACCTCATGTTTAGAAAGGAGTCATTTGGTATTCTGTAACAAAAAAATACTCATACAGCCCTGTTCACCAGCAGATCCCCCAAAATACCCTAAAACATACCATTTGTTGAAAGTCAGATAGCATACAAAAATAACTACTGTCAGTGTTAACTTGTTATTGCAGCCATAGCTGGTTTGCTCTAGCCCATTTCTTTAAGATCAGCTAACTTCTTCACACTCCCTTCTGTACTCCTACCGCCTTTGGGCTTGGATCAGATCTTTAACGCTATAATAGACCAGGTGCTTACATGCATGATTCATGTCCCTTAAGTCAAAAATCAAAAATTTGATATTTATTTTATCCTATGTATTTCATACACATAGTTTACATAATACAAAATCGGGGTCAATGCTTATTTAATTGCAATAAGTAACAGTGACTGGTGATGAGTAGGACTTACCCAAACAAAATAGTTCCTACTCTATCAAAAGATTTCCCTCTGTGAATACTTGCAGTTTAAAAAGGGTATTTTAACAAGAAAATCAACCCCTCTATTTAGAGATTCTTAATGTTAATTCTCTTGAATTTTATTGTTTTAACTGCATTAATTTTCATAGTATAAGTGTACTTATATTTAAGTTTCTTGATAAGTGTTTTTAAATATTTATAATTTGACATTTATTTTGGCAATAAGCTTATTTTTTATGAGCCTCCCTTTGGCACACTCTCTGTGCTACTCACACATCAGCAATTAACAAGGCACTTTTAAATGAACCCCTACTGCTGCAATATGATCTGTCACCATGAAATTTGCAGGAAACTTTACTCACAGTTAAACAAATGAAGCCATGACTGACTGACCATTATATACTGGAATAGGAAGGAATTAGGAATTTTGTATAATTTTGTAGGAATTTCATAAGATAAGACATAATAGGTAGGAACAAATACTTGTTAGTTCTGGAAGACGTTCTCTGAATTCTTTATTATTTCCTGATGTAACTAAAAAAAAAAAAGAGAGACAACATAGAAAAAAAAATCATTCCCCTAATTTCAACTGCTTGTTGAATACCAAATGGGTAAAGAGAGTATTCTCTGACACAACCTTAGGTAGAAAAAAAAAAAACACTCTGAACCATTTATAACCATTTCATTTGCATTTTTAAAATCAGCACAATGATCTCTAAAACAGCAAAAGTAAACTTTACACAGGCATATTACAAGCAGCAAATTTTGAAGGCTCACTTCTAACCTAGCAGGGCAGCGTGACCATTCAAACCTAGACGTGCATTTGTTTGCGCACCTATCGCACGCGGTATCGTCAGTGTATCATCAGTGACTGCATACAGCTACTTCTGGTAAGGTCTTTCACCTCTTTACATTGTCGCTTCCTCCCAAAACACGAGGTTAAATCAAAAGCATTAATGGCTTCTTTCAGAGCTACCAACTGTAAACCTCCTTCAGAGCAACATTTAAAACATTAAACAAAAAAAAATCTCTCCTTACTTACAAGGCAAAGCAGAAAAGGAAGGTCATTCATGACACCCCATTCACTATTTTCTGTTTCTTTCTGTAAATATTACAGTGCTACTGAAAAAAATATCAAGTCTGAGGTTCTCAGATCTTCCTTCAGAGTTTTAATCATTCGCTTCCCAAGAAGGGGTTTAACAAATACCACAGTGTTCTGTCAATATTTGTATGCAGCACCACACAGGGCAAGCTGCCAAACTTGCATGGTTTAAAGAGCCAAGGGTGGAAAACTGACACCCTAACAAACACACTCCCTGCTTTGTCCCAGTTAAGGTGGTGCTAAAAGTGTCATCTTTGCTGCCGGACTGCGGTTGAGGACAGCTTTGTTCGACTGCCGTGCTTCTGCAGAAATGCAGCATTTAATAATCGCATTCACCAAACTTCAGGGATTTGTTTCATGCCCAAACGGTTCTTAGGCAATTATGAGCCTTTTGCTTTCCACCAGCTGCACTTTAAATGTATTTTAATTGGCTGGAATTTCGAAGGAATCCATTTGGCAGTCATTTACATTTGAAGCACGCCCCTAGCAGCTGAAACAGGCCCCAGAAGCAGCCCGATTACTTCATCAAAAGAAACTGTTTGAATACCGTTGACTCCTACATAACTACAGTGAACTCCATTATATAGGTGTGGTGATGCAATTAATAATTCCTCGCTACATTTTTGCTTATCCTGGGAGCACAAAGCCTTACGAAGTGGGAAATTGAGAGTGGTCTGCAGACTTACGGAGCTCGGCGTTAGTTTTCCAACATCGCTGTGCTTCCAGAGAGAGGCCTTCCTTCTGCTTTTTCTCTATCTGATCTGGGCCACTATGTGGAAATAACAATGGTATTATTGTTTCTATACTTGCAACACATGAAGAATGTTACCAGCTGGATTTCTGTATATAAAATTATTTTAAAAGCTAATGTGCTAGTTATTCGAGGATCAAAGTATAAAGCAAATTTAGTCCATTACATTAGTAATGGCTCACTTTTCCCTTTCTCTTTATTTTTGGGCTCCTAATGTGCACTGCAAGCCAACTTTGCAGGGCCTTAGTTTAATGCAGTGAGTTCATCCTGCTCTGCAGTTTGTAGTGCAGAGGTTTAAGAGCTGACAGCATTAGGGAGAGCTACCAACAGCTGCTCAGAGAAAAGAATGAGAAGACATTAATGAAAGAACCACAAGAATTCACACTGCAAAACGCAATATTTAGGCTGAATGTAGCAACATTAAGAAGTCAGATTTAAAAACAGAGAGACATTCCAAGCGATGCTGATTGAACGCGTGGTATCTGAAAAACCCAGAGCTCTGCAGCCCATGAAAGCTCCTGTGAAATTGTAACTGCTCGAGAGTTCACTTATCATCAGTGTGCCACGGAGGATGAAGGCGCAAAAGAAAAGGGATTATTCTCTAGCTGAAGTACAATGAGAACTGTTTTTTACATTTAAAAGGTGAATAGTTCTTGAAGTGAAGTTATGACAATACTTGCCGCCTACAGAGAAAAGCAGCATTTCAAGTGCATTGTATGAAAAGGAGAAGGATTAATGCCACAGAGAGAGACCATTATACTGCAGAAGGGTTGCATATTTTAATAATTTGACTCCATCCAGCTCTGGAAATTTCCATAGTTAACTGGCTTATGCTCCTAAGAAGTACAAACCCTCAGCGTACTAAGGTCTTGAGGGAACTTACTGGAAGTACCACTTGGGAGGAAGAAAAAAAAAAAAAAAACAGACATGAAGAAGCAGCCAAAGCAGATGATAAGTGATGAGAAGCCCAAAGATTTGTTAGCTTTTAACTACTTCATGATACTTCACTGAGAGAGGGTCAAGCAGCCATCCAGAGTCTGCCCACATTCTTACGGTAACCCAGCGTATCACAATCACTTCACGTATTTTATCCTCAAATATATTCATGACATACAGAAATATTCTTGTCTTCCCACTTTTGAAGACACGATACCTCTGACCAAGCTGGGACATGAACCCAGCACCTCAGTGCCTTCCTTCTTTCCTTACGCATCTATAGCTGTCCCATGCAGACACACACTTGCAGTTACAGCACAGGGTAGAGCTGACCCAGGTGAACAGCTGAAAAGCACTAGGAAGCATTGTAGATCTTTGAAAGCCAAAGGGAACAGAAGTGGAGGCTTAAATCCAGACTTTCCATCTTCATCCAAGTGGAAACAGATGATTATAGAGCACCAGTCACCTTTATCTCATCTGTAGCCTACCAAAGCTGATGACAAAACTCCCAGCAAGTTCAAAAGGTGATATGGGTGAAGGAAGGAGAATTGCAGCGACCTCAGCCGTAAACAAAGAGAAAATCCTAGATCATTTCCAGCAATTACAACTCACCATATTTCAATCCTTAACCACATTACCTATACAAATTCATGTATTTATTTAAAAAATATAAGCCTTCCTGATAAATTTGCTATAGTGCAAGTATCTGAGCATGTATCAGCACAAACCACGGGGTGGAGGAGGAGGAGGTCTAGGCAGGACGGCTAAGGGCAGCACGCAGGACAGCCTGCCCCGTCCCGCTGCCTCTGCCGAGCCCTGATCTTCAGAGAAAGGTCGGAGCTCTATTCATGCTGTCGCGCTGGGAATCCCGTGCGTTGTCATGGGCTGCGTGATGACAGCCATGAAGCCTTGATGTGGCACTGATTGTTATAGGACACTGAAGACAATTGGCCATTATTTAGCTTCAATATCTATCTTTGCTATTATTTAAATCGGAGACACTGGCCAGTGTTTCCAAAGAAACAGTGCTGGTGTGATTTTCAAAAGAAGGAGACTGATTTATTTTCAAGACTCATGTAGGATTCGAGTCACAGCCACAATAAGCCTCAGAAAAGCTGTACACTAAACTGATTTTCTGGTAACAGTTACACAAGAAAACCCATGCATTGACAAAAACTTAAGCATCTGAAACATTTACTATTAAGACAGTTAATAGCCCTTAACACAGTAAAAAAGAAAAAGCATTACTTTGAAATTTCAGAAACTATTAAAAAAAAAAACATCGAGAGAAATATGGCTGCTATCAAAGGGAAGATAATCAATCCTTCAAAAGCAGGGACATCAAGCAGTAAAGAATACTTCCACCATGCCTAATGGCAATTCTCTGCTGCCTTCCTGCTCTAACTGCTGTTGGCATTCAGCTGGACGAGAGGAAAAAAACATTACAGTACTACACACAAGCACGAATGAACTATGGCGAAGGAGAAACCCCATAGTGAATGAAAAGCTGATTTTCCCTTATGCAAATGCTACGCATCAATGAAAAAGTTTCCAGTCAAACAGAACCATCTTGAGGAAATATCTAAAGGCTATTAGTGTAACTGATACCTGGTTAAAAATGAAGGAGGTGAGGCAGATGAGAATGCAAGCATGGAGGATTTATTAAAACACCAGCGGAGTCCTAGCGAAACACATGACAAAATACGAGAAGAATGATGTCTCTGAAAAGGACATTAGAAAGAATATGGCCTCTGACCAGCATGCTAGAAACCAGGAGGTAGAACCATTAAAATAAGGGTTATTACAGACTTTTAAAAAATAGGTGAGAATACCAACCAGTCAGATATTTCTCCTGAATCCAGAGATTGCCCACCTGAAATGCTGTGAAGGCAAGTAATTAGGTGATCAGACTCTCCTGGCCCTAATTGAGGTGGATAGGCAAAAGGAAAGCAGAGGACAAATCACAGCCCTTGTGCTCACAACAATAGACCATACCTTCTGTACATTTCTTATCACTTTCTGCCTGCCCATCTTCCTTCTGCACACTTCAAGGTTTCCAGACCTGGGCAGGCAAGAACAGGGTAACAGCAGACTTAAGCTCCACTGGCCTACAATATTCTCCTAAGCCTCGCCACAAAGGTTGTCATAGCACACCCACAACTCCACCATGCTGCGGGGTAGGGGGAAGGATGCGTATTTATGAAAATACACTTCCTTCTGTGACCTATTTAAATCTGGTTCTGCACCCCTTGCTCATGAAGAAACTATTATGCTCCACTATGCCACTCCTGCTGCATTGCACTACTGACTAATGTTGATATATCCCTATTGGAAGCCCCCTAGGGGCTGAACAAAAGCAAGATGGCCAATTATTAACATCTTATGCTTCTGAATAGTAAAGTCAAGGCTTTGTAAACAAAAGAATGCATAGAAAAGATACCTGATTTCTTTTTTATTATTATTATTATTTTGGATGGCCGAACAGGTGAGGAAGGCAGTCTCCTTCCTTGTGCACCTTGACTTCGTGACAGCAACAGCAAAGGGAGCTGAGGATGTCAGAAAGCAGCCCCTTCCTTCACAGTAGGCAGCCCTGAGAAGTGTTTCCATGTTGTCAGCCTCCTGGGATTTCAAATGTCATCTGTCTGTACCAACTTGGAAGGAAAAGAAAAATCTCTGATACTGGAACTGGAACACAGGGCATGCTGCTGAAATACCAAGAGCTGAGATGACAGGCAACCTTCGACAGACCAATTCCCTAAAGCTAAGATACACGTGTTGTTGGTCCATTATCTGCTACACACACTCCTGTGACTTGCTATTCGCTGTATTTCTGCATTCTTCAAAGTAGGCCCAGAGAGTGTTAATGTGGAAAAGATTTCTCAAAAAATAACAAAGTGTGTTCAAGACCAAATTCATATCCTTACCAAATATGGCTAGGCACAAAGTCATATTACTTAGCATTAACATCAGTTTGGAAGTTTAATGTATATTAAAACCCATGGACTCCTTAGCATCACTTCTTAATTTTTCCCTTCAAAATATCATACCCACAAACTCATATTGTTATTACTTTGGTGTTCCCTTTTATCACTTGAAAATGAAAAAGATATTTTAAACATCAGCTAGTATTCAGAAATGCTGCAATCATATGCCCTGCAAATTGCTGCTACCAGATAAAGTAATCTGCTCCTAAAGAGAAGCATACGACCAAGCAGGGTGGATATGGAAAACTTCAGACCACCCATTTGCAAGGGCATGGTCTGAAAGTTCACGTTTTCAAGGCAGAAGACAGGCGTGTGCAGAAGACAGTAAAGGTTGTGGGAGAATGCAGTTGACTACAAACAGGTCTGGACAACATAACTGACTGCAGGGCAAAAGTAAACAGGCGTGGAGCAAAAACAATCCAAATTATGCATCTTGTGTGGATGCACATTCACCTCCAGGGTAGTCAGTCTGCTGCCCTGGAGAGATGCGTCATCTTCAGGTGAACAATATTTCCTTTGGTGCGTTAAGGCAAATGCCATTTTCAGTTGTTCCATGCTGGTTTACCTTACAACCAAGCAGAGTCACATGCCAAACTGTGACGATTTGAAAAAGAAATAATAGAAAAAACATACATAGAGAAAAAAGAATTGCTGTGTCACGCCCCATTGTAGATATTTAAAAATATTTACAACATCATCTGCTATTCTAATAGGTCATCTCGCTGGGGATTAAATTAAGAATCAAGAGTGCTTACAGTTAGAGAAGTCAGGGGGAGACGCAAGTCCACAGCTGCTCTTTATTACCTCTGTTGGCTTAAATTTCTATTAAGCAAACAGGTAAAGGAAGACCAATGGATACTCAGCGTAGGAGACTATAGACACCCAGGAAAGCTTAACGTTTTGTTTACACATTCCTGTCAAAGCCTTGGTCATAAGGACTCACAGCTTGTAATAAAATAATGCCTGGAAAGTTATTTCAAGGAAAGCATTTTCAATAAATATAAGAAGCTATGACATTTGCACTAGCTTTGTTACAGTAAGACAACCTGCAAAGATTTTATTATTATTAAAATATTAATTGAAACAGCACAGAACAATAATGCACGGTGTTACCAGTGAAAGTGGTCAAACACTGAGTTTTGTGAGTAGCACTGTGGCCCAGGGTACCAGCCATACTAGCAGATTATCGGTGCCTGCATGGAGTCCCACTGGTGTTGGGGAAGTTATTTCAGCAGAAAGTACCATATCACACTTTAATCACTCAGGTTTTCAACACTACTTAGCAATTACCATAACAATGCATATATTAAGAATTTTATTTCACATATTCTTTTAATAATGGCACTTGGAACTCTATACAGTATCAGAGAATTCAGCATCTAAACCTTCCCAGAAGGCAGGCAAAAAGCAAATGTCATACGTTCATAATGCATTTAGGTACTGCATAGATGGGACATAATTAAAGCAAGATTTAATTAAAGCTTTTCTTCTCCAGAGACGGACAGGTAAAACATAACTTACTGTATTCCTGAGTACAAAAGAGTCTAAAATTGTCTCTCCTGTTATACAATTGTAGTCTCTCTGTGCAGCAAAAGAGGAAAAACAGTAACAGTCGGGAGTAAGTTTTGCTTCCACCTGTACCCTTCTCAGTCTGGACTAGTTTATAATACCTTGAAACAAAATAGTCAGGATTTGTTCTGCTTAGGATAGAAAACTTGGCCTTTGTAGCATGCTGCTGAAAGATTGTATGGGTGATCCCTTCTGCTCACTCTAAACTGCACTGCCTTCAGCAGCGCACCATGAAAAATTAAGCAGGGTGGAACTAGCCACTTGAAAGCGTGTCCTTGGGCAAGTTACTTAACTTTCTCGGTTAGCAATGGGGTTTCTTTACAGCGGTACTCACCACTCACTGTCTGCAGGCATAGAAAGTACATCCACAAAGGGAGCATCGCTTGTTGGCACCACATTACTGAGCACTATATAAACTTAGTGTTGGCTGCTTTGTGTTTGGAGAGAGATCTCCCAGATGGTGGCTGGCCACAGTATCCAGTATGGTGCATGGGGAGAGATTTAGAAAACAAAAACAGCAGCATGTGCTGAAGTCAAGTACATGTTAAACCTCAGTCCCTCTTGCACTTCAAGCACCTTTTCAGAGCTGGGCAGAAATCTTTCCGCCCATTTCTATTCTAACCTGTGGGTCCCTCTCTAAAAGGAACTGGGCAATAGCAGTTCTCTGACAAAACTTATACCTAAGGATACCATAGGAAGGAAGCTACTACTTTGTGATCCTAAATAGCAGCTAGAGGTAAAATGTGTCAAGGAAAGCTGCCACCAGACTGTTTTCAGCACCAGCAGTGAGCCAGCAACAGACGTTTACCTAAACAGCATGACTCCTACTGTAGAGACCCTCTGATGAGCCACATCAGGCACGAGTCCCTCCTAACGGCCAATTTTTTTGCCATGGTATTATACACAGGAAGGCTGGGCTGCACTAATGCTGGGAGCTGCTTAATTTGTGTCTTCTTTTGGGCTGCCATTGAATTACTTCCTTGGACTAAGGAAAGGCCTACAACAAGGGGTGGGGAGAACTCCTTTTGAAAGTCAGCCTACTTGCATTAAAATGTTAACCTAAATAGCGAAGTTAGAGGCTTGGCTGCTAAGGTCTGAATAGGTGTAACAGGCGTTGCATGAAGGTGGTGAGCGGGCCTCTGCGCTGGGGACTTGTGTGTGGCCACTGACTTCAGTCTGACGGTGACACAGAGGCTAAGCACGGATTGGAAAGACAGAGCTGGGCCAGGAAGAGGCATGGGAAAGAAAGGGGGACAAAGAGTTACAGCATGACTAGTAAACAAGTCCATGTTTTCTAGGGTCATAAAAATAAAGCAAGACAGTTCTGTATATTAGCTGTAAGATCTTCCAATTACCTCACTCTTCCTCCAAAAGCAAATAAAGCTCTGACCATATCATTCTCTGCTGAGTTCATTCGTCCTCCACCAAGTAACTCTATGGGTGAATTCTGAACAAACAGAACTGTAGGATAGGGGTATTTACGATTACTCAACTAAGTGGACATGAGCACATGTAAACAATCAAACCAGAATTAGAGCATTTTGGTCAATGAACCAGCAAAGACAGAAAGAAAGGTAATAGAGTTGACAAAGAAGAACAAGAGAATAAAACAGCCAGTCTGGGAAGAGGTAGCAAGTTGAGCATTTCAGTTTCCCAGATCTGATATTCACTTTTAAGGATTTTTCCCCCTCCCCACATCACACCTAAGATTTCTGAGGCCTTAAGGTGCTATAGTATGGGCAGCTGAATCTTCTGTCCTGTTTCCATTTCCAAGACAACAACAAACATTCACCAGATCAAAGGAGATTTGTGCCAGGACATTTTTTCCCCAGTGAATTAGAATTTTTCTCCTTGACCACACAGCCCACAGACAACTTCTTGCAAATGCATTTTAAGTTCAAAATATTTCTATGGGTTACTTAAAACATCTTCTGATGACAAAGCACTGTTAATCATATTCCATAGTGCAGGACCAAGAAAGGACAGCTGGATGTCTGCAAGAACAAATATGAATTCTGTTTGTAGTTGGAGTTTCCAGAGCCTCAGTAGTGATGCTCTGAATCAATGCATCCTCTAGCTACCCAGACCTGTACCACGTATTTTGAGATCACATTATCCCTTCTCTAGTTGCAACAGAGACTCAAACACAGTATGTTTCTGCAAATGATTGCTTACACCAGCTTTCCACTCCAGGAACCCTATTCAAGGGTCTTGTGTTGATACACACCAAGAGTGAATAAGGCCCTGGGTATTTTGACAATAGAACAGCACTTAACTTCTAAACATATTGCCCAGCTGTAGTCTTATTAAATCTAAATAAACTGCATGTCTGAAGCAATTTTCTTCCTTGCATGATAAGCCTAGTTTGCTTTTGTTCTGATCCCTAAATAGACCTCTCCCATTAGTATTTAGCCAAATATTTTGCTGTAAAACTTTAACAAGGGGAATGATGATTCACCTGAATTATAGCTATACATCTGCAGCAACTGTTTGTAAGGATGCTTGGATGCCCAACACACCCATGAGATGGCTTGCAAAATAATCCACAGGAATGTACATGAGAAAAAACAGCTATAAACACACCAAGATGAAGGTCTGACTGGGATTTAGTCAGTTAAGACAAATATTTTTGCACTAAGCAATTAGAGTCACAATTAGGAGGTGTTCTCTTTACTATGTGGTATGTGCATATGGTTCAAATAAAAGCAATTGTTAGCGCTTTGGTCAGTAAGCGCATTCTTAAAAATTGCGAGCAGAAGGGGTGGATAAAGAGCCCCAGACCAGGTTGGCCTTGGATCACGCATGAAGATTGATTGAGCCAGAGCAGTTGCAATAACAAGCATTTCAATCATGCCCTAGGCCTCCCTAGGAAAGCGCTTTTAAAAGGCAACAATAGAGACACTACTGCTGATACAGGAAAACTACAGTGTGTGTATCATCTGGATCTCCCAGATGCTAGGCTGTGCGCCCGTGATGGATTGACTTGTCTACACGACGGCAGCACGTGGGGAGCGTTTCATTGTTCTTTTCTTCTGCAGCTATTCTTTGGACTGACTCTTCACAGCAACGGGGCACTGGGCTGCATGGGGCCTCAATGGCATCACATTACTTTTCCTCAGCTACCATCGCTAACTATATTCTGGTCGGTACTCTTCAATAAAAAGTACAAGTTCAGCTTTTGATTGTGCAGCAAGCAGTTGGAAACGCAGACCCAGACTTTAAGCCTTAATAACCCTAGCACACAGAACATATTTCATGTTCTATTTTTATGCTACTTCCATGCTGTAATTAAAACGAAAGATTACCACCTCTCTCTTCCCAATTAAAAAACTCCAGATGGAAGTAGATTGGGCATGGCAGATAGCAATCCAAAAAGAAAGACGATCAAGTGAAACGAAGAGGGAATTTATCTTAGTTTTATCAACAATTTTTAGGGAAATAAGGAGTTACGTTCATTAAGAAAAACAGCAATACTGTCTGCAGCACCAATGCAGTAGTCTGCAGCTGCACAGTGGGAATTTACAGGGATTCAGTCACCCTTTTACATGAAAAGGGACTTCTTCCATCCAACGTGAAGAATAAATAGAATAGGATACATTCATTTGGCCCATGATCAGAGAAAACCCAGGACTACAAATCACTGTACAAATGATGCCATAGCTTTGCAGCTCTAGAGCTATATTGGTCTTTGAGGAATTCCAGGTTGTCCAAATTGTTCCTATTGTGCTGGGGGACGGATTCTGTCATTCTGTCCCTGGTATCTGATGGCAGGACATATGGGAACGGGACACAGCTGTGCCAGGGGACATTCAGACTGGACACGAGGAAAAGTTTCTTTACCATGAGGGTTGGCAGGCACTGCCACAGGCTTCCTAGCGAGGTGATTGATGCCCCAAGCCTGTCAGTGGTCAATCTTTGTAGGCCTGTCCCAACTGCACTATTCTATTCTAGTCTGCCATGGAGTTCCTGGAATAATACGTATTTATTCCAACTGTGCAAGAAGAAAACACAAGACATTTGTTGGTGTTGTGTCATAGATGAAAAAGATACCAAAAAGCTGACCAAGCCATAGAACAGTAAAGCTGATTTGGGAGGGGAGAGAGGATGAAATGTAATGTTTTATGGGAAAAGATCTGGGAGCACTGGAATACTGTCTTGCCAAAAAACAGTCTGATGGACTCTGGGCTGAGTGGTGATTAGACCTTTGTTAGACAAACAAGAGGGAAGACAGGCTCCTTGGAGCTGCATGATAAAGAGTCCTGCTCCATCAGCTCCATCGGCATCTCGTAGTGCAGAAAGGAGAGTCTCAGAGCTGCTGCTTATTTAAAGATAGATCTGCTAATCTGTGGTTTGATAATTATAAGCAAAGAGCATACAATTTGTTAAGTTTCAGGCCAAGTTTAGTCATATTTCCCCAGCACAGCAAATCCACCTACCCCTCTGGCAAGAAAATGAAAGAAGTAAGAATCAAGAATAAACATGTACTACTGGAGGACACACACTGCATTTTTAAGCTCAGACGCTTAGAAGATTTTACTATAAAGCAGTTAATGATAGGCCAAAACCCCAAAGCTTTTTTTATTCACCTTAACCATCTGTCAGCTTCAATTGCGGATAAAATAGGATCCTGATTTAAGTTTCATAGATAAACCCAGCAAAACATCCAAAATTTAGATCATCCCCATGAACACTGGTAAGTACCTTACAAGTAGCACCACTTTGCTTCTCAGGGGATCTTTTTCTTCTGTTTTACAAATGGCAAAAACATCACTTTTATATTTTCGTGTTTGGAAAATTCAGTTGTGTCCCCAACCCTCTGAACCTGACCCAAGTCAAAGACCTTCAAGTAACTGCGGCAAACTGGGACAGAAGTTCTGGTGCATGTCTGGTCGATGTAAAGCAGTACCAAACAAACAGAGAAGTACCACTAGGGATCATTCTAGAAAGCAGACTGGTGTCATTTCCTTCTGCTGACTTCATTACCCCCTTGATTTCAATCAATGTTATAATTCAGCTCTGCGTGCAAAATGCTTGAATTCAGATTGACAGCGCCTATGGAATCTGTGGAAACAAGGATTTTTAACTAAAAAACAGAAGAAAAAAATCCTGACCTCCTCAGATCATGAGGTTTACACAAAAAGCAGTATAAAATAACCTGCAGTTATTTTATGGTCTGGTAGCTGATTTCCTGATAAACGCTGAGGGAGCATACATACAGAGGAAAATCTCAACATAAATACGAGTTACAAACAGAACTGCATCAGTCTAACATTTCTCTGAAATGAACATGGTTCCTCCTAAAGTACTTCTCAGTACTCTTCCTTAGATTTGGAAAATAATCTGATAAAACTTTTTCTTTTTAATATAATATAAACTAAATAGGGAAAGAACTATTCAATGTGATTATTCCTTAAGCACAAACGTAGTCATTTTTTAAAAATGTGGCTCAGGATGAAAACTTTTACATTTCCTTTATAGATTTGGAACATGCAAAAGGAAAAATGTAGTTTTAGATATCCAGTGAAACCAGAGTACTCCTAAGATCTACATCTATATAAATATTAGTGTTCCTCATATCTGAAAAAAGAAATTCTACAAAACCAAAAACCAGGATATTAAGATATTAAGTAGCTTAAATCACAGTAAACTAGAACTGACTCAACAGCCAGCTGTGAAAAGAGACAGATTCTAGATGAAATGGACTGTAACATATTTACAAAAGAAAGCAAGGAACATAACCTTCAACTTTCCCTGAGGCTTCATAAAAGACATTCAGCTGTGATTTAAGGGACCTGAGGCAGGAAGGCATCACAGGATACTGAAGACTCATCTGTTTTTAAAAAAAAATTAGTTACTCAAAACATTTCGGCCAAGATAATATGCAATTAACTATATATATATATACACACACACATATACACATTTTTTTTTAATATATCTTTCATCCTCTCTTCTTCTCCCATCCCATAAGACAGTAAAAATCTATAGCTATATTGATGTGCTTCCATGCAAAGTATTCCTAAGAAAGAAAAAAAAAATTATAGTCCTCTTTGCAGGACAGTAAGATTGAAGTAACAGCAGCTAAATAGGAACAAATTTTGCCCTATCCCTTTTCCAGCAAAATGAAGTTCAGACCTGCTCCAAAACCCTAACCTTCCAGCAAGACAGTTTCTCACTACAGTGAGAATTAGAAGGGATTCCAGAATTTAATGATATTTTACCTTCTTCATTTTCCTGTAGCATGTACCACCATCCTAGTGCCTTATGTGTGCAGGCTTCAGTCAAGTGTCACTGAAGCCTTTCCTTTACAGGAAAAAAGCTGCTGCTTGCCCTCCCTTCTCATAATGCAGTTTCATTTCAGGTGAACCTTGTGTAACTGTAATTCAGTTTATGTTAACCTGATGTCACCTCCTCTCTTTCTCCTCCACTTCTCCATTTGAGCAGACATGCTGCTCAAGGGATCCTGCCCCTGTGCTTCCAGTTTATCAGACACCAAAACAAGTTTTCTGGTAAACCTGTGCTGTAATACCAGTCAGATCCATAATTAGAGGAAATAAAAATGTCTTATGGAATATATATCTAATGAGGAAGAAAAAAAACTGAGAAGTAAAAAAAAAAATCAGGTGCTCTATGAATCATTATGTGGCTTGTGGACTAAATTCTTTAATAATTAGATTTTTTGCTGACACGTTGTTTGTATTTGCCTTCATAACTATCTGTATTAATAATGAGTAATTTCATTTGGAAAATATTTACATAAAAGTATTTATTCTCACGTCATGGGCATAGATAATGGCTTTTTTTTTTTTTTTTTTTTGAAGGGGAAGAGCAGCCAGAAAATGACTAATACTGCAACCAATCTTAATGTGCTGCTCTGGGATATCCCACTGGAAATCTATAGATACACAAGGGATGTGACTCCAACCTCAGTTACCACCACTTGGAAGAAACAAGGCTCCACTGGCCCTCAGGTTTTGGGATATTCTGTGATTCTGTAGTGTCTGAGTTGGAAGGGACCCACAAGGGTCATCGAGTCCAACTCCTGGCTCCACACAGGACCACCCAAAACCAGGCCCTATGTCTGAGAGCGTTATCCAAACACTTCATGAACTCTGGCAGGCTCAGTGCCATGAACACATCCTTGGGAAGTGCCCGACCACCCTCTGGGTGCAGAACCTTTCCCTAACCCCCAGCCTGACCCTCCCCTGTCCCAGCTCCGTGCCGTTCCCTCGGGTCCTGTCGCTGTCCCCAGAGAGCAGAGCTCAGCGCCTGCCCCTCCGCTCCCCTCGTGAGGGAGCTGCAGGCCGCCATGAGGCCTCTCCTCGGCCTGCTCTGCTCTGGGCCAAACAAACTCGTGGACCTCAGCCACTCCTCAGATGTCTTCCTCTCTAGACCCTTCACCATCTTCATAGCCCTCCTTGGGATGCTCTAATAGTTTTATGTCCTTCTTATGTTGCGGTGCACAAAACCGCACGTAGTACTCAAGGTGAGACCACAACAACACACATTATGCTACATTCTGCTAGTCAGACACAAAATTCAGAAGTTTCCACTAGTGCAAAGGTCTTCAAAGCCACCCCAGTGTGGTCTGCAACCCCAGTTTAGATTCACAGGTATAACGTTTGCAGGAGTAATTAAAACGGCAGGTGTAGAAATATTTGTCATATTTCACTATGGCCACACCATTTCCCTCTACTAATTCTAAACTCAGTCTACACGGACATTTTCATTCGGAAATAAAGGAAACACAAAGCACTGTAGGGTAGGTAGAAGGCATTAATGCTCCCTCCTGAAAAGACAGTCTGTGGAAAACAAAAAGAAGGATACGGGACTATGCTGATAGATTTTAGATGCAAGGCAATAAGGATCACGGTGACTCTGAACTTTGAACTGCCAAGACAGCAAAGCTGAGGAAAAAGGCTGAACTGGACATCAGCTATTAATAATTCAACCATCCTCCTCCCTCAGGAACAGCTGAGTTTGGAATCCAAAAATCAGGTTTTCAGACTAACTTTTACACCCAAAAAGGAAACCATCTGAGAGAGCAGGACAACGAAGTGAAAACAGAAGAATCCTTACAGACTGCTATTCATGCTAGTTATAACTGTAGCTACCACTAAGCAATGCATATCTGTTCACACTTTTCAACACTTTGCATTTGCGTTAAAGAGTTTGTAAATTTGTAGTACGGCTAAGATTAGAAATGATTTTATTGACATTTTTGTTTTATAGGATGGGGCTAATTTTACTTTGCATCATTTTTAAAGATATTCAGTCGCAGATAAGAAATAAACCTAAAACAAACACAAGCTGCTATAACCTAAAATTTAAATGGTCTACTGTGGTTTCAAAGCTGGCAATTGTAATCGAATATATCCTTCTGAAAACAAAGCTGTTGTCCTGTAAAAAGCCTTGCCCAGGAATACCTCCCCACTTGGTGCTCGCTGTAAAAGGCCTGCCCAGTTCAGGCAAAAGCAGCCTCTACTGAGAGGGTGGGAAATTGTAGTTAAAATGAAATATCAAGGAGTGGACTGGAAAGGAACTTCCCATTGGCAAAAAAAGGGAGCAAAGATGATGCAAAGTGCTGCTCAGTGCCAAAATCAAAAGGTTTTCCCAACGTCGTCAATGTAGGTTAGAGGTGAACAACCACACCAGAGTGAGATGTAGAACGTGGCTATGCCTCCAATACTCATCGTAAGCCGAGAAAGGAGAAAATAAAACTAAAAGGAACACAATAAAACATTACACACATCATGTGTTTTTCTTCACAGCTGTATCCATAGCCGAATATCCAAGGAATTCCGCAGATGTCTTCCTTACATTCCTCACAAAAGATAAACATCTGCTGGGCAATGAAACAGAACCGAGTGAATAAATATCTCAGGTTGAAAATACCCAAAGGACTTTGCATGTCTTCAATATCTTTTTGGACTGTTTGACTGTGGGAGTAATGCAATACAGTGTAAAGCTAAGCCGTTTAACAGACCCACAATTAAGATATACCCTAGTCGTTACAACTTCTTGCTTCCAAACTCAGCAGGTTCTCTGTTTGCTTTGCATGACTGAGGGAGAAAATCCAAACATGATACATTACTTTCCCTTTTGAACTTGCACTTTTAAACATTTCCAACAGCCTGTGCAGGAGGCAACCAAGAAACTAATGAGATCACTACATATGGCCTTTGGATGTTGCAGCTATTGTAAGCTCACAAGCCGCACTGCCCACTGCATATCAGCCGTCAGTGACATCTGTCTCCTCGGAGGACAATCCACCCCAGCAGCACCTACACCCAGAGAGCCAGTTGTCTCTGTTGTGGCCAGGGACAAAGGGCTCACTTGGGCATTATTCATGCAGCTCAGTGACAGATTGTGCCACACAGCATGGCTCCGTGCACCGTCCTCTGCTCTAAGCATCATACTGAATGCAGCGGGTCATAAGCGAAGTACTTTCCCCAAAAGCTGTTATCATTTCTAAATTATAAATGGCTAAATTGTGCAAAAGGCTCGCAAACATTTTGTCAGTGTTCCACCCACAAGCCGTCCTAAGTTTTCCAGATTGCTTTGCAGCCACAAAGCCAGCTGACGACTGCGCATAACCTGCACAATGGACTGCCTAATACCTTGCTTGTCTGGCAGGTTGGATATTTGATGACTTATCCGTGGTTACAAATCACACCATTACATTGTGCTACTTTTATAAATGTAGCAAGGCCTGCTTTTAAATAATGGCTATGATTTCCAAAAGGGAGCCCACAGTCCTCTTAGGTGAACCAGAGCTAACAAAAGCACAACTCTGATTCTCTAAATCTCTGACAGTTTGCTCAAGAGATGGATGAATTTAGCAAAGCTGGAAAGCATTGCTTCCAAGAAAGGTGACATGAGACAGATGCTAGTCACATCCCCCTATTTTTTTTCCTGAGACTTACAAATACGAGTTGAAATTTACCTCTGCCATGAAATAATATGTGCACTCTTGTTTCTCTGCCTTGGAGAATAAAAAAGAAAAAAAGAAAAAAGCTACTACTTTTTTTTTTTTTTCCAGAGCTAAATATACAAAGACGTGCCTGAGTATTGCCATAGGCACCTTTAATGAAAATTTAAAAGACATTTCAAATGAAAACCTTGGCAAACCTCCCCTTCTCCTCCCCACACACACACACACACACACCCCAAAAAAAAAAAAAAACTGCCAACAGCAAATATTTCCACTGGTGAACACTTTTCTGCTCTATAAAGTTCTTCCCCATTAGGAACCTCCTTCCCCAAAGGCCTGGTAAAAAACATTTGAGCAAGCTCCACAAACATTGTCAAGGGGAGGCTACACTTAGCCGGAGGGCCAGAAGGGACCATTAGATCATCTCGTCTAACACCTGCATTAAAAATAAAGTGATAATAATAACAAACATGATTTCACTCTCTCAATTCTGCGTACAGTCAGCAAACTGCATTTGGCTGGGAGGTATCTTCCAGACAGTCAGTCTTTACCTTTGCTCATCAAGAAATTGAGAGTCCACTCCACAGTTCGCACATTTTTTATCTCTATGGAAATATCACATTATGCATCTCAGGAAAAACTTCCTTGGAAAGAGCTACCCTTGTTTTTTTTTTTTTTTTTTTACTAGTATCTGTGTTTGTATTTCTGACACGCCTCTTTCTAAATGCAGATTCTACATCTGACTGAGATGTGTTTAAACATGAGTTGACCTTGGTTGTGCAATATTGAATTTATCAGTGATTTTGGAGCCGCATGATTATAAAAGTGTACAGTAAGAAGTATATGCATCGGTAACAGTAGTGTGCCAAATGTATAAGACAGACACATGTACTAGTGGCACTGAGTCCTCTAGAGAGTGGATTTGGAGATGGATCCTGATTGACACTGAACAACGTTGATTTACCGGCATCTGTAAAGTAAAAGGGCTCCATCTATGATGGCTGCCCGATTTGGTTTCTCTGCGTATCAGTTAGTTCAGCTGCTTATGTAGAAGTCTTGCATTTTTAATATCCTCCCCGCCCCCCCAAAAAATAAAATAAAGATAAAACCAAGTTAAAACATTTGACCACATTTTGTTTTTAAAAGTATAAAATATTAAGTTTCTAATCAGTTCTCATCTTCCTGTACCCATAATAGAATCATGGCACTTGCATACGCATTTTAAAGAACCTTCATGTCTATATATTTCCTATTTAATTTTATAGCACGTAACTGAGTGGTTTACTAGCACTTCACATTTATAATTCATCACATGATTTTTGCCTGGTCTCACTTGCAGGAACATTTCCCATTTGGGGGAAGAAATCCAGATTGGAGTTATTTGTCCATGAGGTAGTGTAGGTTTCTATTTATCAGCATATGATTGTTTTGGCTCTGGTTTTGTAGAACTATGTTAGCTTCCCGCAGTATAAAGATGACATTTCTGCCTTTTTGACAGAAAGTATAAGTGATGGCACAAAATTAAATCCATTTCTTCATAAAAATAAAAGATAATGAAGTAGAAAATAAATAGAGAAACAGAAGTTTAACCAGCAATAAATCCAACAAAACACGGAGGGATGTGAGCTGCTGAAATAGGAGGCATTGTGCCATAGATTTCAGCACAAATAAAGCATGTGTCTGTGTATATATACAGGTGACATAGACCCGGGTCACTGGTCAGTCAGAATTACTGGGAAGTATTATGCTTGATAGTAATGGTTTGCAGGATTGGCCTTAACGTGGTCAGATCTGACACCTAGCAAACAGCTTTAATGTGCAAAGTGTTTTGCCTTCTGCAAGTGGTTTTGCCAAGACAAGAATAAAGTTATGACATCATCTGAAAAAAATCTAAATTACACTCTTACCTGAGCAATAGGCTGACTTGCTGTTTTACGCAGTTTGCATACAATAGCTGTGCGTAAGCATTCCAAAGCAATCATTGTCAGTACTCCAAATTTGCATCCTTGCCCATCCAAAGATAATGAAGTGCTTTGCAAACACTGGCTCTTAATCATTTGGGAAAATACATTCATCCTCAAACACCACCCTTCAGAGGCATGTATGGAAAAGTGCTTTATCCAACGCTGATGCATGCAGACTTTAAGAAGAAATATAAAGCTGTGTGGTATAAAACTACTTCTATCTCTCTGCACAGCATCATCATAAGCTTCCTCCTGTGTCAAAAACTATGCTAGCCATCTGCAATAGGCACTCTCTGTGAGAGAGAGAGAGAGAGAGAGAGGGGGGAGGAAAAAAAAGGAAAGATGTACTGTTTTATTATAATTTATGGAAGAAACTTCATCATTATAGCAGAGACTTCATCTTTCACAAAAAGAAAAAAAGCATCATGTTCTGTTTTCAGATGCCTCCACTGGGAGGCATCCCTCAAATGATAGATAACGTTGACAGATGTAAGACTAGAACTCTGCTCTCCTCCAGGAATGGAAGTGGAATTGAAGCTCCGACATGAGCATTTATAAAGTTGCTCGAGGAAAGCAACTACAATTAGAAGATATATATTTAAAATGAATCTTAGAATGTGTGAAAATCTGCAGGACTGAGGCATCTACCTACAGCTAAATACATGCTTGAGTACTTTCCTGACCTAGGGCCACAGCTGGGAGTTAGGAGTTTCTCACTGGCTTCAGCTCAGGCTCCCAGGTGTCTGTCAATGGTGAAATTAGAAAGGAGATATCTATTTGCACTCATTTGGTTTCTGTCCTAAATAACCTGCACTGACTTGAGGGCTACACCAAATCTTGCTCAAAATCATGCACTAGGCTGGGGAAAGAATGAAGTCACAAGCGTAACAATCAAGGAGTCAACATAATGAATACATCTGCAAAAACCTATAGGGAGACACTGGGTTCTTATAAGACAAGCAGATCATTTCAGTAGCTCCTATGTAATAACTCTGCACAGAAATATCAGTGGTTTATACACAGCATAATTCCAAACAAACAGCTACAAGATAAAATAGGTCACACTAATTCATTTACACACAAAGATTAAATCTCTCTGGATCTCAACGCATTCAGTAAGCTACAGCCTGTGATAAGCAGCCAGAATAGGTGGTCAACTGCATTGTCTGCAGCCTCCAGGAAACCCCGATCCCTTTCTTCCCCTCCTATAGCCTCTGCGAGGAAGGGAAAATAGCAGGTAGGTAGGTAGAGTTAATCCCCTGCAGTACAGTACCAGTTACTTACCCAAACTAATGGACAACGATGTTATTATCAGCCCTGCTGCAAGCGTACACACTTGGATCACCAACATGAAGTTGTTTCCAGGTCGCAGAATAGTAATCGATTATTTGATATTGTATACCAAAAGCACCTGTCCACAAGGGCTCTGTTCCACTAAAGAATTAAGATCAGACTGTCTTCATTCTGTCTTTGCTTCTTAGGTTTTCTCATAGGGTCCTCTTAGAAATGCCGTGCTTCAAGCGGAGGGATCAGAACCCACTGAGCACAGATCAGCTATGGATTAAAGACAAATTAAAGACTTAATTTAATTAAAGGCTAATTAAAGACTGTGTATAAAGAAACCTGCAGAGCAAGTGCCTGTCTTCTTATCTAAGCATGGCTACTAAAGCAATTTCTACGGATGTACTTGCAAATCTGTACATGTAACATCAATATTGCAACTCCTCACCAAGTCTTTTCAAGCTGCCAATCGGCTTTTCCCATTTGTCTCCATTTCCAGATTTGTCAGACTGAATTCATTCCTTATGAATCAATGCTAGCTGACTTTTGTCAGCTGATGCTTCTCCAGATGTTTTGTGATCTCACGTCTTATAAATGCCTCCAGGATACTGCCTGCCAGTAAGGTTAGGCGCATAAACCTGTAATTGTTTGTCTCGTGCTCTTCCAAAGGGCTCCCATGCCGACTAGCAGGTCTCCTCAGCAAGGTCAGCCAGAGAGAGCCACACGCAGAAAGCACGCTTAGAGCTGTTCGCAAGGAGTGCTCGGCATATTTTTCATTCATTTAGTGGCCAAGACATTTGCAATGGCATACATCTAAAATATATATCTACTGGCACAGAGCCCACAGATCCAATGGTGGGAATTAAATGGTTATAAATAAAAGAGAAAGGGAGATGTTTCCCACACCTATCATCTGAAAACTTATCATTCAAAGAAAATCCCTCTCCTCCGTCTTACAAATACTCTTTTGTGCCTGGCGTGTTTCAAGTCGCTACTAGTCTTCAGGTTATGCCCTGAGAAGAGCCCTAACGCTAGAGAGAGCAAGATGTGACAAGAGAGCTGGCAGGAGTCCAGCAGATACAATTTGCACAGCACAGATTTGAGGCAGCCTTAATTTGAGGTATAAAGTACTGGGGGCTTCTACGGTGAAGTATTGGACACTTGTCTTAGAGATAACATGGGTATAGCAGGAAGTACAGCACGAATGACCACCTTATAAAAGGATTGCTCACACCGGACAGCTACATAAAATCTTCTATCTGCTTCTACTGCTATTCCAAATTCAGGTTTGCCTCCATGTCATTAAATAGTTTTCTTTCAAAATCCAAGACTTTGCATAGTTTTAGAGTTCAGAACAGCATGCCTATGCTTGTGCACATGCTTCCCACCTTTCCTTTCTGAATGTCTGAGAACTCCAGGCAGAGATCTCCCTATTTACACATTGATTAAACACCCTTCTTACCGGCCATACAATTTCATTTGGTAGTTCGTTCCGTATGATACAGTAAAGATTATTTAGGTTATCCTAAAGGATGCCATCAACGTTTTTTAAAAACTGTGTCAAATGGTCATTCAGAATTGGACTTACACAGATTTTTCTTGAGCTACTGTACACAACAGGGCCTCTTAGCTCTTTGTGATCATGCCTCTGTACCACAGCTGACTGCGCAAGATCCATCGCAGCCAGGTTTACAGCTCTTCTCCTTTCTTTGCTTACTCCTAACGCCCTGCTTTAAGTTCTCACTCGTTAAGAGGAACTGGTCTCATTTCCCAGCACTTTCTTTACATCTGCCTAGAATTAAAGTTTCAGCATGTGTCTATTTTCAGTCTCCATACTCAGATCTTTGTGCTCCTCAGTTTTGTAAACAGCACTAAAACCATAGGCATCCCAGCACTTGTCTTTCTCAAATCCCAGCCTCAGTTTTATGCCCACCTTTGCCTGCCTTACAACTGAACAAAACTCTTTTGAGATGACTCTGTGCAGGCTGATCTCCAAAATTTTTACCTCTTGTTGGTTCACCAACGATTTGATATCAAGACTGAATTCCCATCACGTCCAGGAGCATCTCAGCTCTGCCTTCTGTTTTTCCAAAATATTTCTGGGAAATTAAACACTTCCGTTATTGCACAACTAGAAATTGTACTTATTTTCCTTACAAGCTAACAGGTTATTACACCACTTAACACTACATCCGACTCCACCATCCTCTCTGGTATCTTTCACAAACATTTCCTCCCAGAAATCCCCTCATTCCTTCCTCTGTTTGCCTCAAGACTGACTGGCTGTTCCTCACTGAGGCTCCATCATCTACTACTGGTAGTCTTTCCCCCTTCCATGCCATTTAGCTCTGTTTTCCTGCACTGGCTGATTTCTCCATCCCCCTTCCTCACAGTCACATTCTATTTATTAACCTCCTCATAAAAGGGTGTCCAATTTAGACATGATGCTCCTCTTGAGCATCAGCTATCTGCAACTTGCCAGACTTATGAGGAGCCTCAGTCTCCTCAATAATCTCTCAAAATTCAATTGGAAACCCCAGGACTTTCTTTGATTGTGTTTCTACTCTGTAGAGTTTTCTGTCCATGAGGTTTATTAAGTGCTCTTCTATACCAGCTGCACAATTTGATAAATCCTATACCCTGTAGGCTTGTTTGCCCATGACATGTTTTCATATTCAGTATTCAGCTGCCATTTCAATCTTCCTTATCCCCACCAGAAAAAGAGAGGGAGATGCCCCCCCGTCACTTACACAGGCACTAAAAAGCTCATATAAACTCTTGCGTACAAATATTTGCCGGCTTGTACTACTTGTTGGACTTCCAGCGAACACAGTCTGCTGGGTTTTTAAAGCTTTGCCCCTCAGCCAGCTCCCTAATAAATATAACCCAGGACTGTGGGCAGGAAAGAAAATTTTGCCTGCCAGCAAAAAGGCTCCTACAACGTACCCGGGAAAGACCCCCCAGACTACCAGCTGCTACAGGATAATGTCACCGTGCTACATAACAATTCTGCTGCACACAGCCTCTGTGCAAAGCCTCCTTCCTAATGCTCTGCTCCCTGTTTTCCGCTGGGTAGTTGGATTGAAGCATCTTTCCGCTCCTTCTATTAAAGCATTCTGGATTTTGGGGGAAGGATCATGACCCAAGGTGAGACCTTGGCGTCAGCCATGCCCAGTGGCCATTAACGCGACAGGGGGGAAGACTTGGCCCCAAGGTTCCAGTGCCCTAAGGAACCAGCACCGTTGTCTTGTCAAGTCTCTGCATGCAGAGCTGGATTAACTCTGGAGATTAACACACTCGATCATCTCCTGAATATTTACACTTTATTTCATCTAATACCAAGTATGAATTTTGTAACTAGCTATTGCATATTAGCCTGTTCCATTTTCGTGATTTATGGTGCTCGTCTCTTGGCATCCACCTCAGAACATAAATCAACCAGCATATAAAAATCATTGCCAAAAAGAAATGAGATTTATGCGCAACTCAGTGGTCATGCAGCATCTCTAACTGTAAAAGATGTTCTCTAATCAATTTAAGATGCATCATCTTTCTCATCTCAGAGCTTTAAAGATATATAATATATTGAAAACCTATTCACAGTAGTCCTCAAAGACTGCACTTTAAACCCTTGTTTTCCGTAGCCCAATAATACAGGAGCACATCTTGCAGAAATACACCTTACAAACAGCCAAACACAATCGTCAGAGTCCTAGTGTTAAAAGTAGAACCATTTTTGTCCTAATTTTTAGCACAAAGAATTAGTACTAATGAAATTCAGTGTTCCTGAGGCACAAATGAAAGGTAACACCTAATGGCAATTATTTCCATCATCCCTTAGTTATTCAGAATGTTTTTATCTGTTGCCATTGTTGTTATTCCACGAACACAATTACTTTTAGAATTACAGTTGTTAGTGAAGTCTGTAAGACAAAATGAACCATACCTATCAAAGATTATTATGATAGTCAGTGCTGCTATCTAAAATTTTTCACAAAAGAATTGGATACCATAAAAAGTAAACTTACCTTCACTAATAGTTTTTAATTTTGAAAGTATTACTTATCAAATTTCCAGAATATATCATTACAACTTCAATTTTTGACAAGCTTTATCTTTTTTTTTTTTTAAAGTTTCTTTAAAAGTGTTGTAAAACCAAACAAAAAAAAATCTGTTAAAAAATTGCAACTTTTTAAGTAACAAGATTTTAAGTTATGGTATTTGTGGAAATATAAAAAAAGCTCAGAAATTAGGATGCAGTAACATATACAAGATCAACAGTTTTCACAGAATCATCTTTCTTTTAAAGAAGTTTTATATCCCCAAAGAAATAGAGCTACAAATATTATTTGTCAGTCCTGTCAACTAATACATGGATGGAAACTCTCTGCAAATTCCTTCTAGATACATCAGTGCTATTAAAAACCTAAATCAACAAGCATAAAAGCCCAAGGAAAATAAGGATAAAGTCAGTTCTCCCATTTATTATTACCATTAATTAGAATAAAAATAATTGCATTCGTATTGATCTGTAGCTACTGGATGAGAAATACAGATTTTTTGACACACATGATCCCCACAGATCATTAAAAGCCCTCTTCCAGGCCAGGAGAAGAAACGACAGCCATTACCCTGTGTAACACTGTCTCAATTTAGCACAATGCTGCTACATATAATTATAGGTCTCTTGGGGGTTTTGTCTGCACCGCTTCGGTTCACAAACCTTCCCCTGCCTCAGGCCAAACTATCGCAGAGATGTCTCCTCCCTGGGCTCACTGCTCTGCCTGGACCTAGACCCAGCCGGAGCAGAGCACTTGCTCCCCTGCCTGGGACCAGGACCAGAGGCAAACCCCAAGAGCCGAGCACAGAAGCAGAGCCCAGCCTGGGCAATAACTCCTGCACCTGGAAGCTGCAGCCCAGCCATAACCCCTTTAGCACCACGCACAGGCTGTCTGCTTGGAAAAGCCCAGGAAACCCCAGCCCCTGAGCTCAGAGAGTTAATATCCTTCACCTACATGAACCTACCTCTCCCTCCCACAAGTAATTTTAACGGTGTGGCTTTCAGCTTAATCATGGCACCTTAAAAAGCCAAACCCTCCAGTTCAACCCAAATATCTTGTGTGCCGGTGTGTGGTTCCCCATGCACTGCTTTGTGCAGCTCGCTGAAGGCCTCCAGGGCCAAGGACTGAGCAGGGCTCTCTCTCCAGCTCATTTTCAGCTCTTGTTCCCACATAAATGTCTGGCGGTTTTAAAAATAAGATACTCACGTTTTATGGCCGTGACCAGGCATTTGATTTTCACAAGGGAAATAATACAGAAATGATGATAAATTGTCCAATAATTCCTCCAGTAGGAATACAGGGAGAGAAGACACTGAAGAATTTAAAACTGGAAGCAGGAGATAAAATTCAACAGGACAATGGTTTTGTTCTGGAAGAGTGTGTATGAAATGTTACTGCTCCCTTTTTTTTTTTTAGGGTTCATTCTGCTGAGAATATTTGTTCACTGTGACCATGATTTGTGAAATTCTTTGTGAACACTGCTGTAGTTTTCTATTGCTCAGTGTGGCGCGCTAGTGAAAACATGGATTGCAAGCTTGCAGTGCATCTGTAGAATTAAATATTTGCTTATTTACTGTGCCCTTTAATCGCCCTGTGAATCTTAGCAGTCTGCTGCAGTACTTGCCAAGGGTCATACTCTGAGAAATCATCACACAAGTGATAGAAGAATAGAAAAGGTGTACCATACCCTCTTGCATCTTTGCATTCAGGATACAACAATTATCCCAGCTCCTCCGTACCTTGTTAACAGCTCACACAGGTGGTAAAGCTGTCTGTGTGTACATATATTGCAGAACATGCGTAACACCACACAGTCATGGCTTTCCTTGTAAAGGAAACAAATAGTAAGCCCTCAACTGAAACATTATTTTCCTTCTTGGTTTGAGAACAAAACACTACTAAACTCCAGCTGAACTGAACTTTCTTAGCTGACATCTGACTGTGCCTCATGGCATTTAAGTATAATGAGAGAAGGACAGTCATAAAACACTATATGAAAATTTTGGATATAATGACATTAAAGTCAAAGCTCCCACTTAACTTCAGAAGGGCCAGAATTTTATCCTGAATCTAGAGATGCTGACACGAAGACAATGTCCCCCCCCCAAAACAAAAATAAAAAATACAGATAACTAGAACTGGTTGATTTACAGTACTCAAAATGAATATAATCAATGCCTCCAGATGAAAGCAGAATGATTTATACCAAGATATCCAATAGAGACAAGACACAGATGTCAGGAAAGCTTCAGAAAAGTTCAGCAATCATCTTTACAACACTGCTTTTTATTCCTGTTGTGCTGCTTAAAGGTACATAGAAGTTTGCTACTTTGCAAATACATGTTTCAATTCCTGTATTCATAACCAGTTTGAAACATCCCAGTAAGAGCTGTTTCCCATGGTTCTGCATACTGCTGAGAAAAGAGAATGAATTTAAAGAAATACTGCAAATGGTTTAAGTTGGCATTAATTTCACCCCATCGTATATGTGCAAACAGCCCCAAAACAAATACAACAAATAAAAAACTGAACAGAACTGGAACATCATTTGTCCACAAGACAAGACTCATTTCAAGATAAAGGAAATAAGGTACTGCGGCGTCAGGAGAAAGACTGCTCATCCTTTAAGTCACCCGAACATTTAATTCCTTACATTCTCACCTGCCTTAACCGAGGACACACAAAAGATGTCAACTGCACTCTCACAAATTCTTCCTCCCCAAATGCTGAATGCCGCCCCCCCCCCCACACACACACTGAAATACAGTTTTGTTTTAAGCCTGTTCTTGCATATGCAACATGGAAATGGGGCTGGGGAATTCACATCTCATTGAAGAGAAATTGAGGATGAGTAGCCTGTTTGAGCCATTTTAAAGAAAAAACACCCTCTGATCTTTCGTATTCTTATAGCTATGCAAGTTCTCCAGGAATATTCTAAATTGTTACTCAAATTTAACGTCTTGGTGCAATTTAGCACCAAACTCACCTCCATTATACATTCAGAGCCCGTAGTTCATTACTGAATGAACTCATTTATCTCAGAAATAGAGACACTACAACGACTTACTACCTGGTGTGAACTTTTCTGCCAGGTACTTACCTGCACAAAACCAAGCAGACATTCCTTAGTGGCCCTTCTCTTAATCACTTACACATGGTAGTTTAGGTTTTTGTAAGTGGACACTATGCCTCTGTGCCTTGTGTCACAAATACATCATGAGTAACTCTGCAGTGATGCTATGACAACAGGTGTAAGAAACTATTACTGACACCTTAACTCTTGATTTTGTCTTGGGTCCAAGAGATATTACTCTTAGTAAAAATCCTGACATTTCATATTTACAACATAAAGTGGCGAATTGGTTCTTCTGTGTTGTCATTAACATGCGATATCATTTCATTATAAGTTACAAGTATAAAAGAGACCAAAATGAGGCTGCTGCTAGAAATACCTACTGAATGATTGATGTTCTTGCTGGTTTTTCGGGTCCATTGTCTGGTGTTTTGGTGCACTGCAGTGCGGTCATTTCTAACTCAAAAGCTCTGTGCAGGGGATTTAGGAAGATAGGACAGACTGCAAACAGTCTAAAAAAACCCTGAGAAATTTGGGACAACTTCATTGTGAACAAACTTCTATTCATCCACCGAGTGTAATACAGTGAGTGACAGCTTATACAGAACTTGGCAGGCTTCACAGAATGAGAAATAAAAGCAAACTTTTAGCCCGTGATAAGCTTTATGACAGGGCAGTAAAATCTTAATTGAGATACACTGAACCATACAAAGAAGCTTCTATAATACAATACATGTTTAAATGAATAGGCATAGTCAGAAGAAGATGAAAGAAACTTCATTTAATGATATATCCTCTGATATTTTTATAGTATTATTCTAATTCTTGCATTTGCTGTTTATCTTACCTATTCTTGGCATTTATACTATGCATAAGCAGATAAACTCTCATATTTCCTCTTATTCTTGTAATTACTTTGACAAGCTTTAATTGCACTAGTCATTTTTAATTCCCCTTTTCAGAGGAACACATAGTACAGCCTTAAAACTTGTATCATCTTGCCCATAAAGTTGTGCCACCCCAAACACAATTCTAAGCCTACTGAAATCTAGCAGATGTTTAGCTCATTACATCACACCAAGTGTGGGAATAGCTCTTAACATAGTTCTGTCTCATTGCACTCTCACTACAGGATTTGGTATGACAGGATGATTTTTGCAGAAATTAAGTCAGCTGTAACTATAGAATTAGAGATATTCAAGGTGAAATCAATAGACTTCAGGGCAGCTCACGTGTTCACGCAGACCTACCACCAGGAAGTCACGTTGCAATTAAAGGATTCATAAAGGAAGCAGAAATAAATATCTGATGGCAGAGATTTATTTTATATTCTTTTTTGCACCATCATGACACGGCAGTTGAGAAGACATGAATGATCTGTTGAACTTCAGTCTCTCTCAATAGGCTCCACATGATTTGGACTGCATGAAATATTACCCACATAAAAGGCTGCATGAGGTAAAGATTTTTAACTCAAACTAGCAGCCTTTCCGTACCTAAAAACCCGATCTCTAATCCCAAATCTAGCCCAAGCTTTGCATTTATCTAGAAAGTCTTTATAACCCAGATCTAAACCTGTGGTCCAGATTGAAAAGCAACAGCCCTACGGTCGGACCAGATCCCCATCCCTAACCGCCAGCAATGCTTGTCACAGCCCAAGAGCCCTAGAAGCACTAGGTCCCTTTTACTAGAAGCCCTAGCTCCCTTTTAGACCCATCAGTATATTCATCTCAGACTCTGCCAGTTCGTATCCCGTCCTTACTCCTAACCCACCGATTCTGCCAACCACAGAAACCTAAACAATTCTTGAAGGCACCTGCCCTATATCTATCCCAACAATCTCCGGTCCTTCAGCACTTTTGATCTTCAACTCTGTCCCCTGCTCTTAAATCATTTTTTCTTATGTATATTCCTGACTGTGTTCCATACTTTGAGCCCATATTAGCCACCCATTTCACAAGTGTTAGATTTTTTTCTGAGATAAAAGGAAATTCCATCAAGGTTGTTTGTGGTGTCTCACTGTCTGTTAAGTCATGTTAATAGTTGCACGAAGTACTATTTTAGAATCACATTGATACAGTACCTGGTCACCATTTGAAACAAATAGGGCAACCACAATATTCTAAAAGCTACCTGCCAGGCTACCACTGCCTAATCAGTAAACCTAAGGCAAGGATATCGGTCCTCCCGAGACTGACCACAGCCTGGACTGATGCCCGTCATTCTGTTTGGTTACCTTGACTACAGCCCCTTTCTGTCAAAATAGCCTGTAAAGTCAGGAGTTCACTTTGCAAACACATAATCCCAACCTTTTGCTGGGGGTATTGCTGAACCTCTTTCATCAGACACTGATAAAAGTTCACATGAATAGAAGCTTTCTTGATTCTTTCATTGTAGCTCCAATTTCTCCATTGAAATCTGAGCTTTAAGAATAAGACAAGCCACTTCCTCCTCACTGTGTTTTGCTGTATATGATTGCTTTGATGTCTACAAATTATAAAAACCCCACATTTCTGATACATTTTTCAATTCGGTGAATGACCTTTGTAGCTGGTTGCCATGTGGAGCGCACACACACGCCAGTACTTAAATGGGGTCCAAGTGGAACATCTTCCTCTGGAAGACTTCACTGAAGACTCTTCAAAATTTAAAATCATAAATACTTTATCTCGGTTATGTTCTTGTAAACCACTGACATTACCCAGGGACAGCAATAAGGTGAAGATGTACCTACCATGGATGAAAAGAGCCCATTCATCGCTTGAAAAACTTCTGACTTCCAAATATCTGCCTTTGACCTCAAAGTAGTTTTGTATTTAATTTTGGAAGGAAAAGAGAAGAGGAAGGATTGAAAACCCAGAGACATGGTCTCACCTTTTCGTCTGAAACTGTTTCATTGATTTCAACAGATTTATTGCACTCAGTGTCACCTGGTAACAATGGTATTTAATTTGTAGGGTTTTACTTCCATTTTAGCATGGCCATAGTTTTAAAGAGACAGATACTGGCTAAGAGAAACAGACTGAAAAGGAAGGAGAGTGTAAAACTGTTTCCATGGCAACTCCTCAGATAACAGTAACAGTCTACCTAGCCTAGAGGGATAGGTAAGTGAGACTAAAATATGTATGTAAAATAAATACTGTCAAGGTTCTTCTTCAGTTTAAATACATACATTTGAATTCAGGTACTGCCTGAAAAATCACAGATATTATGAAGCCTATATGTCCAATTTCAACAGTAAGAGAACATGTTTTACACTGTACAGAACGATTTAGGTGAGAAAACCCTAAGATCTTTCCATGGAAAAAAAAAAAAAACCACTGTATCTTCCCTAGGTAAGTTGCACAGGCTTTGGCTAATTTAAAAGTCCACTAAAGTGTCAATGAAATGGATTTCCATATGTCTTGCATTCTGTTTCATCATGTAAATGGTTGACCTAAAAGGTCTAGACAATTACTTCGCCATTGCCAGTAAGAAAACAGATTCTGGCTTCACACACTGACACCCTTTGCCCCAGGGCTGTGAGAAAGCCCTCTGGTGGTTGCAAGAAATTGCACAGCAGAAGAGGACCAGTGGCACAGCTGGCAAAGCCAGGCCAAGAAAAAAAACTTGGAAAACACTGAGGAAAGAAAGGTGTTAGAGGAGAGAGTCAGATAGCATTAGAAGGACATTTAAAAAAAATAGGGAATGCTTGTGGGGAAAAAAAGCTCAGAAGTCATCGTAGCTAGCACCAGGAGAATACCATTCCCATCCCCAGGGACTGCTCGAGGTCCCACGCCCAGAGATGGGAACCCTGGAGCAGAGGCAACTGCCCCAGCTGCACTGCAGGACGGCTCAGGAAACAGATTCTGGACTGCAGAAACTTTAGTCCAATGTGTGCAGGCAAAGTAACACCAATCAGTTTTCTTACCACATGTTGCAAATTACTCCATGAGCAGCTTGGCTGTTCTGCAGCAAGGCTGTGGCTACAACTCCATCTCTGCCTAAAACACTCCTCTGCTCAGGCAGCAATTAGGAATCCAATTAGAACACTGAAATCCTCTACAAGTCTTCGCTGCAACTTAAGTGATTCCTTTTTTCTTCGAGGGGGAAGGAATAATAGTCATTTATCTCCCACCTCATGTCTTGAGAACCACCTGCTGTTCTCATTACTCTTCTCTCATTTCTTTCAAACTCTTTCTTGAAGCATGGTGCCTAGAGCTGAAGGCAGGATTCCAGCTGAGCCTTCACCAGCACAGAGGTGAGCAGAATAATTACATCTGACACTCCTCCTACAACCTTCTGCAATGATATTTGCCTTTTTGCAACTGCGTCATGTAGCTGGCACACACCTGAGTAGCCAAAGACTTGTGATACGTACGTATTCGATTTCCAAAAATAGAGCCTAACTTTATTTCCAGTTTAGCCTCTGTTCTGATGCCATCCTTCAGAGTGTTTGATAACCCTCTTCTTCATTTTGAGCCATAACAAATATTGTTGTAACTGCATTTGCTGCTCCATTAGCCAAGTTGCTAAAGGAAAATGCTGTCCAGAACTGAGTACACAACAGATCTGGTCTGCCCCAACTCCAGAAGCCCTCCCACCAGTTTCACAGTAAGCCACTGCACACCACTCAGGCTCATGAACAACTTAAAAAAACATCTTTTTAGTGTGTGTGTGAGCACGTGTTAAGGCAATGACCTCCAGGCCTGCTCACCTAGCTGGCTTATGGCATTTGGGAGTGGTAGAAAAAAACTTTACCTAAAAGTACTTCAAAGCTCTCAGCTATACCAAAGGTACTGCTTCCACCCTGTTGGGAGTTCAGCTGATGTACCACGTGTACATTGTGTGTCAAGGTAAGGCTCCTGATTGTCTTAAGCTCAGAATCCTTCAGAAATCAAAATTTGACTGACTGTTCCACTGTGCACTAGTTCTTCCACAGTTTTTCACTGTAAAGGTAATTGCTGTGCTCATTTTTCTCCCCTCCTTTGGGATATCATTCATGAAATCTTGTGGATAGCCTCAAATAGTTGAGAGATCACTTCAGTTGACTCCTTACTTACTCTAAACCAAGCCTTTTAACTAGAAAACACAGAACTTATTCTTTCCCTCCATTGGCCTACACATCTATCCCCTTATTAAAATTAATCTCATTAAGCATCTGATCACAATTAACTGTTTGGTGAAGACAGAAACAAAGGCGGCATTGACTACTCCAGTCCTGTTTCATCCATTATTTTCTCATTTTCTCTCTTCCCCTATTTAGCAGGGAATCTGTGTTTTCCTTTTTTTTTCCTCTCCCCTCCTTATTCCTAATACATTCATAAAACCCACTTGGGTTGTCTTTTACATCCCTTGCCAAGCAAAACACACAGGACTCGTCCCAGTAACATGGCTGAGACACATAACTGGGTAGTTCTCATTTTAATCCATAAAACCTCTTGAGACACATCCCGAATGCTCGTTCTCTGTTATGCTATTGATAAATATCAGCTCGATTCAAGTAGATTCCAAAGGAAGAACAGTTCATCAGATACCAAATTCCCCCACACACACACAGAATCCACTACAGAGAGCTGTCAAAGGAGACACTTGCACCACATGCCCAGTGTCACTCCAACCTGCACCTTGTTTGTAAAAAGTCAAAGCTCAGACTTAACCATTCCCTTCCTTGCACTTCAAAACCCATCACAGTCTCTAGAATAGGTACGGTGAGTGACTCTACCACAACTCTTCACAGACTGAAAGAGTGCTTAAACAGCTATTTCGTGGTTAGTCTTTTAAGTTCTTGCCTAGGATAATAGTGAACTTCCTGCAAGTTTTTCCACTACTTATCTACTACCACAGGGCTTCTTATTTGTACGCAGCTCCCTGTTCGTGAACTGTCGAATAACTGCTTAAACAGTTTTAAGAGAATAGTTAGTTCCCTGCAGAGTTGTAAATAATTTATCATTGGCAAGCATCTGGAAATTAATCTGTACCTGTCCATCCAAGAGATAGAGACATAACATTTACTGGCAGCTAGAGAAAAGCTGATGGTATTAAAGTGGGAGCTATTTAAAGTAATGCAAGGGGAAAAAAAAAATTTTGCTCTTTTCCTCTTCCTTTCCTTGCCTTACTCCCCTGGTGACTTAGTGTAATTTGCTAGCAGCCCATCTTCTCCAACCTGGCTGCAGAACTGGTGCCCTTTTGAACTCAGCCAGCAATCTCATCTGAAACACCTACAGCAGGAAGCGTGACAAACACCGAGTAGCAGAACGCTAACAGCGCTTATCAAATACTTACATCTCCCCCTGTAAACTTCTGTCATGGGCATTCTGCATTCCGTGTCTGTTCAAACAGACAACCTGAAACGGTGATGCGATTCCTCGTAGAAAAAGCCCTTTTTGGCAGATGCTGCAGACAAGATTTAAAGGCTGTGAAGGTGTCTCATTTGAGGTGTGAATGCTCTCAAAGATCACCCCTCTATTCAAGGCCAGGCTGAATGGGGCTTTGGGCAACCTGGTCTGGTGGGAAGCATCCCTGCCCATGGCAGGGGGTTGCAATGAGATCGTTTTTAAGGTCTCTTCCAACCCAAACCATTCTGTGATACTCATGCTTGAAGTAGGTTTTAAGGGTGTGGAGGAACACTACTAAAAAGAGTAATTAAATTCGTAAAATTGATTTTTTTTTCATATTAACATATACCTAGAAATTCTTTGGCAATAAAATATTGTGCAGTCAAGAATACAAATAATGCTCTTCTTTATGGAGGCCTCATTTTGCCTCCATTTGTGCCTTGCTCACTCTGATTCTTCCATGCTTCACAAGCGGTAATTACTAGACTACAGAAGAATTACACTTGAAAGCTTTGTTCTAGTAGCATTAAGCCTGATTTAGTATTCCAGAAACAAAAACCAACCTCAAAATGAACAGAAAAGTGGGCAGGACATTACCTTTTCACACTAGTAAATAGTAACTGAACACAAAGTGCTATGAAAAGTCTTATGCGTAAATCCTGTGCAACAAAATGCAGCAGTCTATCAGTGTGTACACCTGAACTACTTCTGAATCGTCTCACACAAGCCTGAGTTGGCAGCACAGCTATGTTAGCATGATGCCCTGCCTGCGTTATTTATCCCAAGTCAAACTATCATATGCAACTGCAATCCAGGCAGCTACATTGCTTCTGGGATCAAGCTAACTCAAAAACTACATTGTGCCATGTAGACATACACAGAGCAGTGGCAAAAGTGCAGTTTGAATGAATAAACTGTGCCATTTTTCAACTAAGTGACTTAATGGATGCAGCACTTCAAATCTGTTCCCATGGCAATGTAGAGACAGCAATGGAAATACAGGCAGTTTCCTCTTATACTCCCAGTACAAGGAGCAGAACAAAAACCTTTTCTCCATTTGAATGAACAAAAGCAGGAGCATTTTCCAGTGCAAACATGTAAAGCCAAAATCTTTCCCATGTCCCGACCACAGTAAAATTCATGAATAAACAGAAAAGACTTGCCAACAAGGTCAAAAAACTTGGGTTTTGCTTTGTCGGACCAACAGGGGTTAGGGTTGATTCACAGAGAACATCCTGCCCCCATTCCTCCTGAGCTAAAAATCAAAGCACTTTTGGAAGAAGAGTCCCAGATGTTCTTTCAAGAGGGTGAATAAAAGCAGAGACAGCCTGTAAGGTAGCCCCGGCTTTGCTGATTAGTCATCAGTTTCCATTGTGTTTGGAAACAGACAGCTAGTGCAGTACAGGAAGCAAAGAGATACACCACACACACACGGAAGAGATCACCCGCAGTATCTTTGTGGTGTATGTCAAAAAACAGCAAACTTCAAACAGTTCTTCTGGCTACCCCTGCTACCTTAGAAGTCTGCAACCTCCCTCCCATCACTCCCAAACAGAAGGTACCTCTTGGGCTGCTAACTTCATTAACAGAGGGGATTTAAGATATGTCCCTTTCACCACATTGTCCCGCTCTCTTGCATCATCTCAGTGTAGTCTGGCAATCTTCAGCAAAGCTGGTTTTCAGGCAGGCGCTGAGAAAGCCCAGAGGCTGAACCATTGCACTGTGACTCAATTGAAAAATCATGGATCTGTGTACCAAGCTCGTGGTCTATCGGTCTATCATTACCACCTATTAATGGTATTTGCATTCTAATTGTACCTAAAGACAGCAGTCAGCACCAAGAACTCCATTCTGACAGACATTTTATACTTAAATCTGACTCGTCAGATTTAACACAGATCTGACATACAGCGTGCACACAAAAGCAGCACAACAAACTCTCCCGCACACTGAAGAACTAAGCAAGAAAGCAATCCCTTTGCACACTTTCTAAGCTCAAACACATGAAAAACTAACACAGAGAGAACCTCACTAAAGGGCTTGTAGCAGTAATGATACGTTTGCAGGAAGATACCGTAACTTCTTCCGCTGAAACTCCTGTACTCTGGCCTTCTTCAGATCCTGAGTTTATCAGGAACCTGACCAAAGAACACAGATATTTTATTGCATTTTCCTGAAGGAAATACAGAGATTCAAATAGAAACAGGCCAAGTCTCAGAATAAGCATCCTGACCCTTAATGCTATGAAAAAATATTGTCATAGCATCCATCATTTACTGCCTATCCGAAAGGCCTAGGCCAAGTTCTCCTGTTTTCATTGTAGAGTCCAGGGAAATAGTTTCTCCCCTGACCCCTCCTCATGTGGTCCTAACGGATTTGTCATTAGGAGCTTAGTTTAGGCTGCACAGCGTAAATCTGGAAAAGGAAAGCGAGAGCAGAGACTTCTGAGAGCAGCCCTCCAGTACAAACACCGTTCTCATTACATTGTCTGTCCACTGCAAAGTCCTTTGTCTGCCGTCCCTCTTTTCTCCTCCTGAGCCCTAGTAGTGAAGCAGCAACACGCAGTAACGCAGATCCTCTCTGTGAGCCCAGCGTTGTCCCTGTGCCCTGAAATCCAGGACACTGCCTGGCAGCTGTGTTCCACCTCGTACCTCACGATACGGAGCTAGCACTAAGAAGTGCAGGGCTCCACCAGAGGAGACGCAGGCCTCCCACTACCCTGCCTTTTAATTAAATAATAAACAGGATTAAATGGAACTCAATTCCCTGGGAAACTCCCACCCACTCCACGGGAGCGCATCACTTGCCAGCAGCCAGCACTGTACGCACGTCTCTTTTTATTAATAAACGCTCCTCCACTGCAGACTGCGTGCTTCTGCCTCTGTCTCCCTGTCACTCTCAACATGTGGCTCTTCTAATCTCTTGCCTTTAAACACTCCAAAGCCCATCATCAGGGTATTCTGAAAGAATTAGGATGGGATGTCTTTGCACATGTAAGCTGCGATATATTCAAACATTCACAATATGGTCTTGAATTTAACCCGATGGATGTGGCAGAGGATTTTTTGTTAATATTAATGAGAATTATTTTCTTTGTAGAGGGCTCAGGGGCAGCTTCTCTTTGCTGAGTGCAGCATGCCAGTCCCAGCCCGCACTCCTCAGCCACAAGGAGTGCTCTTTGTACCCACAGTGCACCCTGAGCACTGAGCGATTGGGATGTTAATTTTGCATCTCATCCAGCAGTATGAGATGAACGCGGTCTGGAGACACACTTTATTTGGTTTCTCGCAAAAAAGCCCTGATAGCTTGTGCCACTTCATCCCTGGTGTAATGTTAGCTGAGTCAGTGGAACTTAGCTGGCCCGGCTCTGATTTATATATATGCTGTACAGCCTGCTGCAGTAATTTCAGAACAAGAATATCACAGTGACCTTGACATGCCTTCTGTTCGCTGTTGTTTTTAGCAGTTTTAATGAATACATCTTTCCTGAGCAAAGGATCAAGATGTGGTCCCTCAGATTACCCACATGGATGATGGCTTCCAAATTCATTTTAAAATCGCAGTGAAAGGATTTAAGAGTTATTACAAACAATTCAGAGATGGTGCCTGCTGAAAGCCTGATTATGCTCCCAGCCATCATTTTTCAGACAGAGGGAAATCTGTTAAAGTAAATCTCCAATTAGGATGCTTGTGTTCTTTTAAATTAATGTTTCATTTCAATTTTGTTGCCTAGTTCCTCCTGTCATTTTCTAAGGAATACATGTGCTGAAATCATCCCTTTGATGAGGCTTGGACAAGAAGCTTAGTGTGCTTTGATGTGGAAAAGGAAAATGGGGCCTCTTTTTCTATGGAACTAGCTTGCAGATCAGCTTGCTGTAGTTAATGCAGGGTGAGCCCAATTTTTATTTTTTATTTTTTTTTCAACCAGTAAAGCAGGCAGGAAGAAGCAGCTTATTCAAACACTAATGAGCAATCAGGTGAGGACAAGAACTTCCATAGTTACCCAAGTTTCCATTATTCTCCTTATCCTTCAGAGCACCACGAAGCAGTGGAGGAACCACATTTAGACCAGGAACTCCTCAGGACAAAGCCGTGCCACATGGACATCAGAACTACGCACTTGTAGCATCGCTCCTTGAATGTGCAACCTTTGCACCTCTTGGCCAGTAAGCAGCAGAACTGAATCAGAGCAAGAAACCCATTTTTGGATTTGTTATTCTCACTACTGTGCTCCCACAAGAATAGGAGGACATCCAGAGGCACTCATACCTAACGTGCCCCAACTATACGGACATAGGGAGCAGCGTTTGACCACAGAAGAAATGCAGCCAAGTAAAGCTGTAAATGGACTTTGGTGTGCGAACAGAAGAGGTCCAATGGTACGGCCACAATCTTCCCCTATAAAAACATGTCCCTTGGTTTCATCTTCAGAAGACTCAGAAGCAAGGATACAAATTGCCCCAAAGCCAAGAATAGAAGTACTGTTGATGTGAGCGTAAGATGGGTCAAGCCTAGACTCTGCTGATGGACAAGACGCCCTGCTTTCGTAAATTGAAAGTGTCAATATTTCAAATTATATTAGCATGCTGAAAACCAAAACAAATTTGTCTACCTTGTTACCTTCTATAACTGTTAATCAAGAATAAAAGCAGGTAGTTGCTGCAAGACCCATGGCTTTGTATATTGCAACCTCCCTGCGTCTAAAATATTAGCAATAACATCACGCTGCTGTAGCTGATTTCCTATACAGCAGGATGCTTCAACGTGAAAGCCACATTAAAAATGGATTGGATTAGATTAGACGTGCTAAGTGCCTTGTGCAAAGTGCAGCATGCCTTCAGCTTTCCTTTGTCTTTGAGAAGTCCATGAGAGCACCAAGCACTTCACAAGAGCTGGTCAGTGACGACAGGCATGTCTCCTCTGCATTTCAGCACTTTCCCACATACATACCACATCAGTGAAAGGAATAACTTCTCTTGAATCTATTATGTGCTAAATCGTACATAACACATAAAAGGTTTTTTACGCTGTTAATTTTAGAATGAGAAATACCCAGTTCTGCTAAGTTTTATGTCTCCCTTGTACTAAATGACGTGTAGCAGAGAGAAGGCTGCCATTTCAGCTTACGCTGTTGGGAAATTTTTGATTCTTTTTTGAGCAAGTTTCTTGCAGGTCAGTTCCACGTATGAAGGAGGCTGAGAATTAACGATGTTAATAGGAATGCGCATTAATCAACCAATTCATTTTTAAAAAGATGCTCTTAGTCAGCAAAAAGTGTCATAGTGAAGGATATATGGCCACCCTGATTCCACAAGCCACCTGCAGCTCATCAGAAAGCTATAAAGTAAATTCTTCAAAGAGAAACTAACAATCTTCTGACCCAAAAATAATGGAGAAGAAAAAAAAAGAACTGCAAAAAAGAAAAAAAATCCATTCCCTCCATTGTGAGTCAGCTCTGGTGAAAAGAAAAAATAAAAAACTGTAGCAGTTACATTTTGGGAGATGTCATGTTCCTACTTCTATATTCCTCTCCATTTCTTTGATCTAAAAAATCTCAGCCACTGGGGGCTGAACCAATCCAGGAGATTTACATGTCTTCTCTGTTCACTCCTGGGTGCTTATCACATTTTCTACTGCAGGCACTTTTTAACAATTCTTTTTAATTTCCATTTGGAAAATACAGACGCTATTACAGCACATAAGACTGTCTTTCTTATACCCCCACTGACCTCAGGATTAGGGAACGGTGAAGCTGTTCCCAGCTGTGCTGCCTGCGCTCATGCAAATCACTTGGGTACCGTACACCTCTCTCACACAAGCGAACATCACTTCTTATGCCGTATTTCATTGCTGAAAATGTTCCAAGTTGCTAATACCACACTTTGATTAGCCAAACTGTGATGAAGACAGCTCCTTTTCTGACAGAAGCATCACTGCTCCTACCCAGAGACTGACACGCTGTCACCACAATGCAGGTAACTGCTCTGCAGCTGGAAAGATACAGTGACCTGCAAAAAGAGAGAGCCTGCACCACTAACAGAGGGCTAAAATCTGAGTTCTTTGCCTATCATTAAATGCTGCTCCCTGGGCAAACACTCCTAGGCAAAGTAGCAAGAGGGCAGTAGCTGCCATGCAGGAAACTCAGCCCCACATCCATGCCCTGTCCTTCCTTGCCAAGCAACCCATGAAGGAGCATCTTAAATCCCAGGGAAGCAAATCATGACATGACAATCTTTTATGTGCTGGTAGATGCATAATGCAGAGACGTGCGAGGGAAAGCTGTCAGTAGGAGGAAGCCTAAGCGTACGTGCAGCACAAAGCCTGTATTTTACCTATCTGGAATCTAAAAATCCATTCCAAAGCACTATCAGACACAACTTCTGAATGTGACAAATGAGTTCTGGTACACATTTTAGCCTGACATTTTGCTGCTTCCTACATGTACACAGAGACCCCTAGCTGCAATTCAGCTTAGGACAAGTACATGCCTAACACCATTTATTATGATTTTAAGTGAATAGTCACGTTTCATTTCTAGCAACCATCACACTGAGCTGCACAACCAAACAGTGTCACTTACCCTAAACAGCATACCTGGCAAGTGCTCACAGATTTCCAGTGGCAAAACTGGTCAGTCATATCTGCAGTTTCCCGCCAAAACTTCTTGGTGGAAGGGTAGCTAAAACGTACGTTATTCCCTACAGAAGTAACCAGAACAGCCTGTCTCTGAGCACTACAAGATCTACCTCAAAACCCTGCAAAAACCGATGCGTCATCCGATGTTTTTTGGTTCTAACAAGACACGCCAGAAAGCCCTTTAAAAAATGATCAGAGGACCTTTTATGCTTAGACAAAGTGCTGACTGCCCCTGCTTTCACGTTACCCCCTTACAAGCAGACCCCCAGGACGGCCGCACGTAGCTCTGGAAGTGCAGCAGGCACCGACCAGGACTCTGCATGGAGCTGCCAGACAAGCCCGACCATGCAGGAGCCCAGCTGCATGCACCAGCTGCCAGCTCAAACACCAGATGTGCCCGGGCACACAGGTCCCAACGTGCTCTAACCACCCGCCTCCAGAGGGCTGCCCCGACACTAGACCCCAAAAATGCCAGATGTGGCCAGAGCTGGGCCAGGTCTGGTTTGGGGACAGATGGCTCGTCTGCTCCTTGTTCCAGCTTAACTCTGCGTTCACAGCTCACAGCACCGCTAAGATTCCCCCTTTTCTCTGTGCTCTCGGAATAACATCTGATGCTGTCCCTCTTCCCCCGACACAAACAGGTACTGTAACTGATTCAGCAAGGAAGCAAAGTACTTGTTTTTATGCTTCCATTTGCATAAACAGATTTGTGTAAAGCCCAAGAAATACGTGATCCCACAGAGGTGATACACGCTTCCTTATTTCTCCAGCTGAAAGAAAAGAAGATTTAAAATCACTTACAGCTTCACGGGATCAGCACATTTAGCAGGAGAGCTGCTTCCATCTGCTGACTCACAGAACAACAATGAGCTTTTGGCCAGGTGTGCTGAACCCTTCTGGATCAATGCAGAGGGGAAAAAGGCAAACTTGTTTGAGTACTCCATCCTCTAATGTACACAGAGGGATGCCAAGACAACCTGTGTACATTCTACAAGGGGAAGTCAAACTAATTGTATGTTATGTTGCCTCTTCCTATCCATCCTGCTTTCTCTCATGTACACTCAAGCTATTAGGATGCTAGCAAATAAAACTTGAGGGAGAGACAGAAGGCTGAGACCCCTTACACCTTGCTTCCAGATTTTCTGCCACTTCAATCAGTTAAATTCAATCAACTTGGTAAAATAACTTTTGGAGAAGATCAATCAAATGATCAGCCAAAGTAGTAGCTCCCTGTTTGAATGCAAGTATTGACAAGCAGAGTTCTTAAGCAAAAAATATTGAAAAACATGTAGAAAAGGTAAATGAGATTTTCCTTGACCGGGCTACTGAAGTGAAAGAGATGCAGAAAACAGGGAATGGAAGACTGCAGCCTTTTTCCTGCACCCTAAAGGTGATCATATTCATTTTTTGCCCTAACATAAGATTAACACACACAGATCTCAGTACCACAGCAAACTCTGCTGCATTTCCCACAGTAAGCAGGGCCTGTGGGGAGGGCGGCAGCCCCTGGACAAGGCACATACCTGCTGCGTATCCCGCGCAACTGCTCTTGCTGCCTCAAGTCACCTTCTGCTTGGAGAGGCACAGCTCTCTACCACCCACATATAACAACTGAGGAGCCAGGAGGAAAACAGCAACACCTTGTAAGGCCCAAAAGCCACACTAGGTTCTCCCACACCACTCCAGTTAGGGGAAGGAGCAATACCTACCTCTCCCAAGGCAGCTCTGAGCTAACCCTAAACGAGCTAGTGCTGGGACCTGAAGAGCCGCAGCTGCAGCCAGCTTGTGCTCAGGCTGATGAGCCTCCTGATCCCTGCCCATCAACTCTGTGCAGAAACCAGCTGGGCTGCATAGATATGCCTACAAGACAGATGTGAGTTGGAATGGGTTGGCACACCAAGAAGGTCTTGCCATATATCGCTACCAAAAAACATTCAGAAACACGTTGCGGTACACCACAGTACCAAAGAGCTCTGCTTTAGACATTCGTGGCTGGGAAATGCTCTCCTAAAAACAAATAAATGCCACAGTAAAGGCTGACTCACCTGGTTCACGTGCATCCCACAGCCATTTCTCTGGCCCACAGCTTGCCATACACCACTTGGGGCTGATTAACAACCTCATGTGCATGGGAACAACCTGACCCAATCATCTCCAGTAAAGGTTTCTAATTATGCCAGTTAGCAAGCAGCTAACTCCTCCTGCTGCTCGTTGAAAAGAAAGGAATTTTCCTGCATGGGAACACATTCGAAGAAGAAATGCCCCATTAAGGGCAATGGTAAGATGCATTTGCATTTCAAAGGAGGCAAATTTGGCTTCCTAAACTCTAGAGTATCATGAGAGAGATTTCTTAGTAGCTCTGTTGGTCATTAACAAGAAGTAACTCATCTGACACACCTGTCTATAAAAGAGAAGGATCGTGGAAGTGGCTGAGTCACTGAAAACAAAGCATTTTCAGATCTGCAAATGATAAGTGCTTTGGCACAGAAGTAGATATGCAGGACAGAGTTATTCATCATTCCTGCCTGCTAATAAGACAGCTTCCTAGACACCTAGGCAATTTCTGAAAACAGTTTCAACAATTTTGATTAATACCTATTGGGTGGCATTATTGCTTTCCTTGCTAAAAAGAAAAAAATACATTTTAAAACCATTTGTGATTGAGCTGTACTAGAACAGTCAGTCCTTAAAACAAGGCATTTCTTAGTTTCAATCCAGCCTCCAAAACAAAAGCTCTCATCAGATCAGATAAAGTGGGTGGGCACGTTTAGGCTAATGCATAACTTTGCATGCAACTTGAAAAAACCATGGGCTGATATATAAGGATGAGAGGGCTGTGAGACAGCACATCTTCCCCCACAGCTAACAGAGAGAGACTTGGAGCTCTCGTAAATTCTTTAATGCAGAAGTTAAATATGAAAATCACGTGTAAGCAGAGTGACACAAGGTCTGGGGAAGCAGCTGACAATTGCTAGAAATTCATTGCAGAGCGTATGAATTTTGACCTTCCCTTTACAACCAAACAGGTTATGAGCAGAGGCCAAGTACTTGCCATTCTACTTTTTTTTTTCCCCCTTTAGGTTACAAATCTTAACGTTATCTCAATATGCGTTACAAAATCATGCACCTCATTAGGAATAACGAGGCAGGCAAACACTGAACAGCCACTTTTAAGACCTTGCAGTGTTGCTTACACTGCGAGGAAGAGCACCAGGACACAGGTACAAACGAGCTCCGAAGTAAGGGTGCAGTCACTATGGAGATGCAGCTTATTAGCACGTGATCTGTAGAATATTAAAATGTATGTGAAGAATTAATAAACAAATAAATACGACAATTCTTTACGCCGCAGTTTTGCGCTGATGCTGTCTTCCCTCTTAACTCCCCGGCCTTTTGCTGCCACCTCCCGGGCTGCTGCTCGTCCGCGGCGGGGTCCCGCACAGCCCCGGGGTCCGGCTGTGCTCAGCAGGCTGAGCTTTTTGATAACTTCATGCGATTGTGCAAATCCTGGGGTACGTACTGCATGCTACAGACCATATTATATTGCAGTAGGAAGTATAAATATCACTCCCACGCGGCAGGGCTCGTTAGGGAGTGTAAAGCCTGTTGTGACATCATTTATCTTCTAGTTTTACTCGCAGAGAGCGCGTGTTTGCGGAGGAGCTGTCCTGTAACAGCTGAGACGGCAGCACGAAGCCAGGCCTACCTTGTACTTCCAGACGCCCCAGTCTTGCTCTAAGTAGAGCCCGAGGTATGCATGCTCCCAAGCAGGTCTGCGTACCTGTGCTGGGAACACGACCCAGCCGCCTGCCAGGAGCAGAGATCCTCACGTTCGGATGTCCCAGGGCTGCCCGCTGCCATAAATGAAACTGGAACAGTTTAGGTGCGGGAAAACACGGGGCCTAATCCAGCTGGGAGAGCGGCGCCAAAATCCCTCAGGTAGAAATGCACTGACAATGAATCGCTCTCTTATCCTTCGTCTGGATTATTTAACAAGTGAAGAATGGGCACTACAGGCTATTTTTCACCCAGCCAACGCTTTTTCTCATGCATGCAAATCAGCACACAGGAGATTTTGTGCCCATTTTTCACTTAGAAGGGAGCTAGAAGAGTATAAATTCATCTCAGTCCTTCACGCTTCCCCTGTTCACAGCCGGTCATAACTTTCATTTATTGTTTGTGCTATCCTTTAAAACTAATCACACTTTGCTTTTCCATCTTGCCACTCCAGTGTCTTCTGCTATTGCATGAGGAATGACAGCAGTTTTCTAAGAGGCTCACAAGCAACTCGGGGGAATAATGTCCTTAGGCGCCCTCTGACTGGCTTGCAGCCCTGGCACCCTGCACCTCTGCGTTAACCCCATGTAAGCAAACAGGAGCTCTGACAGTTTCAGGGTAAGGGAAAGGAGACTTGTCTTCAGTTTCCATTATCTTTAGGTGTATACTAAACCAAAGAAGCAAAGGATTTTCCTAGACACCAAAAGAATAGAAATATAAAAATCTGGGATTTGGGGGATTGAAAGAGTTTGGGATTGAGAGAGCTAAAATAAAAGAATGCAAGTTTATTACAAAGAGCAGCAAAACACTGAGAAGTTTCTATTCGACTGATTTTCAAGTTTCTAACAGTAAATTTTTATTTCATTAAAAGAAAATTGCTCTAAACAGCTTTTTTTTTTTTTCAGACTATCCTTATATATTTCAGATCAGACCAGAGCTGCAGCACCCCCCTGACGGCACTTCGAGCGATCAGTACTTTCAGCATCCACCCTCCTCTCTGGGCGAGATTCCTGCGAAACTGCAGCTCCCACAGCTTGCCTGAGAAAAATCTCATGGATACGGCGGCCGTGAGCGTGGTGGGAAGAGAGATCTGCCATCTGCTTCTAGGAACAGATGAGGTGGATGTGCAGAGGCTGACGACAGACCACAGTCCTGGTCAGTCTGTCCCTGCACTCTCACCGCTTGTCTGATGCCCTCTGACTGCAGCCATGGCCAACACCCTCACCTCACGCATCTTTGATGTCACAGAGCCTTGCTGCCTCCTTTTTTGTAGGCTGACTGGGCTCCTAATGGCAATTTTGCTAGGGTAAGGCATAAATCAGGGCTGAAATGAAGCATTTTGCAATATTCAGAACAACAACAAGGAAAAAAAAAAAGAAGAGACAAAGGAGGAGTTCCAACTTTTTAAATTCAATTTATAGAAGAGCAGAAAGGGTTAAAATGAGAGGTTCTCTCCTGTGCATCTCATTGGTGAAAGAGGGATTCAGAACTAAGTGAATGCTCTCTAGAAAGATTTTAAAAGGCATTTTCTGTCAAAAGAAATGTTTGATGCATTCCATTTTTGCTGTTAGGGCACACATAAAGGAAAGGTTTGGATAAAATTGTGTCAGAACTGCAATGCTGGAACAAAGGAAGGGCTCTCTGTAAAGAAAAACAAACAGCACCTGCACTGTTAGAAAAGTCTCTATGGCTTCCTGGTGCTGTGCTGGGGCATGACTGGCCAACCAGCCTGGAAGGTGGCATCATCTCCTTACACAAGGCACCAGGACTGACCTCAATTAGGTGACTCAGATGGAATTAGGTTTCCAATTAGCCATGGGACCTGCCACCTTGGTGTGAGTTCAGGTGGCTTTGTACCCAAGAAACAAAAAGGTGATAGTAGGCCTCTCGTAGCAAGGTCTGTGTTAATTTTTGGCACTTCATCAGAGACACCTTCAAAATTAGTCCAAACAAGCTCACAGAGAATCACCAGACTCCTGTGGCTAGGCCAGCTGGTCATGCTCACTACGAAGTGCATTGCTCTTTTTAGGGCTCTAGTTCCTGAGCTGCCACACAAGTTTTGCGCCCTTCTTATTGCTGTGAATATTCTTAACATCCAAAAGAGTCAGTATGGAAGTGCTGGAACACAAGTACTAGATAGCTGAGAAGAGCAAAGAGACGTGTATAAGAGTACACGAGCTGCCATAGGTTAGCATTCTGTCAGTTTTGTTTGAGATACTCAGAGAAGCCAAATGCAAAGTCTGAATCAGTTTCACGATGATTTCCCTGCCAGAAGAGGTGGAATTCACTGTGAATGCATTACCAAAAAAGAAGCACAATTGTTTCAAATGCCAGATTTTTCAAATAATAGGTGACTTCTGAAGCCTCATCTGAAGGGAATAACTCGAGCTGAGCCAGGTCATGCCCAGAGGATCCCAGTATTTTGCCATAAGGAACAGCACGCATCACAATCGTTTTATTTCCTGCAAATCCACATGCTAGCAGAAAATTAAATCAAAAGACCTCTGTACGTAATGGATCTTTTTACTTATTTTACCCACAGTGTTCTCTGTTGCATCTCTGCCCTCTGCCTACCTGAAGAGTACAGTGTGTCCCCACGGCCCAGTGCGGAGCAGAACAACACCTTCTCCAGAAGCCAGCACGCTCTCAGAGGCAGAGGACCAAGGCAATACCAAAGCTGGGCTACCCACCATAATGCAGCACCTCACCTGCAGCTTTTAAGAGGTGCACGCACCTATGCCTGAACACGGAGAAACAAGCTTTGTCGTAGGCCTTGGACAGCTTCACAGCTCTTTGGTCAGGCTTGTAAAAGAGGCTCCTGGTTCTACAACATGCCCCAGGGGCTAGCTATTGTCTGCTCTTGCATTACAGCTTCTTCACAAAAGCCTCAGTCCACCAAAGTTGCCTTCAAGTTTTGCCAGGGATGTTCCGAGGGCAAAAAGCTCCCTTTTTTTTTTTTTGCAACACTTCTAGACTGAGACTCGTCCCTTCTGCTGGGTGAACAGCCTCACTTGGGAGCGAACTGGCTGTAGAACCTCAGTAAGGAGGGAACCTAGCAGCTGCATTCAATAAAGGGGTTACGGCTGGGAACTTCAGCCTGATTTGGAACAGGATGCATTTGTCTTTAATCCAAAACCACCGGTGTGGTGTCACCTAGCATGTCCACACAAGGTTTTTCTGCCGCAGAGTGATTTAACAGATCCATCTTAGAGCCTGTCCATTAGGTAGGAAACCTGGACCAGCTAACTGCTCTCTGGAATACTGGCTCTCCTCGCATTTCATTTAGCTAGAAGAAAACTAGATACAATGAAAAAAAAAGTTTTAGAATAACTGAAGAAAGCCTAAAATTATCATTCAGTGGCTGTGTGGTGTCTCATGTTATTTTAAATCAGGACTGACTGGGGTTGATCCTGCTAAAAACTAAACATTCAGATCTAAGTATAATTTTAGTTAAGCCTAGCCCAGTACACGAGTGAACAGGAGCCACTGCTCTAATCTGTGCTTCCTTCAAGCTAGGTGGCAACTGGCTCCAAGCTTCTCCTACAGCTCTCTAACGTTGGATGGAGTCTCCAGAGTGAGGAACTGATTTCAGAACCAGCAAAGCATTCCTGGGAGGGGAATCTCTTTAGGCACTGATGTGACTTCATAACATTTACATTGAAATACTGTGATGAGAGAGAAGAGGAAGAGTTAAATTGGCACCTTGTTGGGAAAGGCACCCATAAACTCCCCAGTGATTGCTCTCACAGCTGAACTAAACAGGGAAAGACAATTAACTGGCAAGGGGCACAAGGTGACAGCAAGATTATGACTAATGTGACAGACAGTTACAGCAGCCCCAGCACTCAGAAAGACTACAGATTTCCAGATAATATTGTGAAAAAACTCTTTAGAAAGCACAGAGGTACTGAGCACTGGAATAAGAACGCGTGTACTGATAACATGCCTCTACAATACCTGTCTCCATCGAAAAATTGACCATTTCTAATAGTCACATCTAATAGTCACATAATAGAAGAATCTGAGGTCCTGGGGCATCACATTTGTCCTATCACAGGAGCAAGCGATTGCTGCTTCTGGCAAGAAACCCCTGCATGACTTGTGGTCTCTTCCTCTTCTCTGTTTTAGTACAGACTACAAATGGTTAAAAGGAACCAGCTTTTCTTTGAACTGGAAGAGAACAGAGCGGTTCATAGATTCAGCAGCAACAGAGGGGTATTTAAAGAAATGACAGACTTTGATCTGAGAGCACTTCCTGACTAATACCGCAGACAGACTAATACACATTATCATCAAACACATAGGTATGCTGATAAGTATGTGTGACTGAGCTTGCAATCACTACATCTTTTGTGTAATCATGCAAGCATACCCCAGTGCTATTCCACAGATAAATTTTCAATGGAGGTAACACAGTCTAATGATATATGTTTGGCATAAAAGAGGCTAGATCAAAGACGGGTGTCAAAGCTGCAATCTTTTCATGACTGGAGGGAGGAAATGTCAGGATGGCCTGAACAGTGCACAGTTTTTAGTCCTGTACATCCTCCTGCTCCAAGCCTAGATGGACAATAGTAAGTCCTTCCGGAGTATCTTGCTCCAAAACAAACCCAACATCCCAGAGCATTCAAATTAGTGTTTCACAGAGCTCCGAGAAGCACGCCAACACGGCAGCATTACAGACAACTGAGGCCCACAGAGGCCCTGGCCATGCCTGGACTAGGATGGAAGAGCCTGATATTCTCTGTTCTCATCTTCTTATTAGAGAGCTGGCAAGTGATGTCATCTAGATTTGCAGGGATTTATTGCCTGTTTCCAATCTTATCAAAATGAATAACCCCAAAGAAATTTCGCAGACAAGTTTGCAGGCAGAGCGATACCTCGGCTGCTGAGATCAGCGTTTTTCGGTGGCAGAAGATTACAATGTAAGGAATGTCCAACCAGCTCGAAGTCACTGCATTAGCGCTGATACCAAACTGTGATAAGATCAGTATTGCTGGCAACTCGCGCTCTGCACTGGAACCTCAATTTGAGGAAATGAGTTATCTGGTTTGAACCAGCACCAGTTAGAGATGTGATCCTCTTCAGCATCTGCCGACCCCAGAAGCTACTGAGGGAGGTATCTGTGGGTTGTTTACCTTCCAGAGAGGTGGCAGCACCAGTTAGACCCTTATTCTGGAACACAGGAAATCTAGGCTCAAATACCTGTTTAATCACAGGTTCCTGAATGACCTTGTAAAATCCATTTAGTTCCTCAGCGCCTTGGTTCTGCTACCAGGCAATGTCCTGTGGCAGAAGAGGTGTTCGGGTATGCAGAACACAGGTGTGGTGGAATGAGATGGATGACACAGGCAGCCAGGATGAGGAGTGATATTCCTCCGACATGCATTTCTGCAGAGTACAGGCTGTTGGGTTTTTTCCTCTCAGATTTTACCAGCACTAAAGCCTTTTATGACATCGAGCTCTTCACTGTATATGAAGCAGGTCATGTGAAATAAGCACCCCTTGCGAGGCAGCCCATCCTTCAAACACTCTGCAGAGGCATCCAGCCCCATCTGCAAATGTATTTTCCCAATGAACAACTGCAGGGTGATAAGGATTAGCAAAGAAATGGTTCCCGTCCAGTAGCTTTCAACCCCATGCACTGTTTTGGCCACATACTAGCATCACTGAATTGGGAAAACAACAGACAAGCCTGGCCATTTTTAAGCCAGCCATGTCTGCTGCAGTGTGTCACCAGTAGCCTCAGTCAAGCTAAGACCAAGACTTAAAAACCAACTAAAACCAAGACTGGGTTTTCCATTGGTCTAATGCTACAGTCATTATACAAAGCCACCTCTTGTCTGCATATACTGGTTTCCACATTTTAAATGAACAAGATGTCAAAAAGTGCCAGCTACTGCATAGAAAATGAGATTGGGGGATACATCACAGCTGCTTCTCTTGTTATCTAATGCACCCATGATTTGAGTTTGATTCTGGTGCACTGAAATATAGAAATAATAGGCATCAGATTTTTTAGTGGGGGTGATACCCTTCAAAATATTTTAAAGTATACAAATAGAAAGCAAATGGAAAGCAAACGGGCATCTTTTTCTACTCAGAAAGAAAAGTTTACTGCAACACTGTTAGAAGGAAGAGTACCCAAGAGAGTTCATTTCCTCCTTCCTCGCACTCTTCATAAGTGGTTCCTAAAATAGATTTTCCTTCCTATAAGCAATCTGGAGGTTTAATGGAAGATACTTTAACAGAAGGTAACGCTTTCATTCATGCATTACTGCGAGATTGTAAACCCAGGACACCTTTGCTCCGTGCCTCAAATATTAGCATGCCACTTCAGAAACAGCAAAACACAGACAGATCAAAGAGTAGGCTGTTCAGTCACCCAAAACCGAAGGGCTGTTGCCCACAACGTCTAGGATTTTGAACTCCTAGCAACTAAACAACTGTTAGTTTTTGCTGTTACAAAACAGAAAGCTTCCAAATGCAACAATATTTAAGAACTCATTTAAAAACAATGCAACTCCATCAGTACGGCCAGACCTCTCCAAAGGCTACATACAAAGACAGAATTCCTTTTCAAAATCTTCAGCTAACGAATCCATCTGGAAAGTCCAGCTTTCCTTTGGCTCTGAGTTTGGCTGGCCATTTCAAAAAGAGGTGACTGAAAGAATCTCATTACTGTAAGAAATCCCCAACGCTGGAGCACATCCGACTTGTTTGATATTTCACATACTGCACTAACAAGCTGAAGACACGTCGCAAGCTTCTATCCTTACTAAAGTGTAAGAGGTTCGCTTCAACAAAGAGCACGCTGCATTCTCTTGCATGATAAGTAGCATCTTTCTTTTAATCTTCTTTAATTAATATCTGTCAGCTAATTTTTAATTTGCCTGTATAATATAACCAATGGGCAGATGATTCATGAACTGATACAGCATTTCAAAAACTCTTTCATCAGTAGTCTGCATTCTTAATTATTTTGAAACTTCTGTGTTTGTCAAAACCCACAGTGCATTATCCTAATTTGTATTATGCCTGGAGGTTTCAGTGAAGTAAGAGCCCAGAGAAAGTAAATGAAGTTTTGATGGAGCCTGAGAAATTGTTGTGAATACATCTTTCTCTTTCGCTTGCTTTGTTCTCTTGTGTTTCACAAACATACCTGTCTAAAGAAACATGGATTTGGCATCGTGCCTATGGATTGAACTTGTGTGGATAACCCTACGTGGTTGGAAATGTAATTGGACAGAATCTATATATACCTTTTATATACCTTAAATAAGGCAAGATTTTAGTTTACTAAAGAGGGATTTTACTTGCTGAAGTACAGAAAAGCTTTCTCAAGAATGAGGAGCACAACCGTTTTTTCAAGCACTAATTCATTAAATGTCTAGGGCTCTGTGCAAAGCAAACACTCAGGGCTCCCCTGCCCTACGCAGCTCAGCCCTGAGCTTGTGCAAGAGGGCTAAGTACAAGGTAGACAGAACATGACTTTCATTTGATGCTAGTCCCAGCTCTCAATTCTGCACACACAATTTACATTAAACAAGTATTAGATAAAAAATAAATAAGCCTCAGAGCAGAAACCAGGCACAGGAGCTTCCCATTCCAGCCAAGCACCTTGAACACCAGGCACCACAATTATTTTCATCTCTGTTTGATCTCCTCTTGGCCCCAGGAATGCTGCACAATGACCCACTTTTAGACTGGGCACAAGAGATTTCTCCCTCCGTTTACATCCTCATGCTGGGAGGCTCTTTGGTGAAAAAGAAAAGGGAATTCGCAGCCATTCGGGTCACCGGCAGCTACACTCAGGAGCAGGCTGTGTACTTTGGAGCATCAGCTCTCAAAGTGTCTGCCTCAGACGCCATAATCTCCCTAAGCAAGGGGAAATATCTGAGATATAGATAGCACTTAGCATTTCCCTTGAACTAATTCATTCAGCACACATCTGAGATACCACACTGAATTACACCTTTGTTTTGGCAGCCATCCCCATCTCCCTTGTTTTTCATAACACTTCTCATTCCCAAACATGCAGTATGTCTCCAGATCATTATGCTGTTTCCATAGCTTTGAAAGGCTGTAAGCCAGTCCTCAGGAGCTGTGACATCCACAGGGCATGAGATCCAAAGGGGAAGAGGCCTGCACAGATCTGTATGTTTCCCCTGACCTGAAAATCCAAATTATACAACCTACTTCCAATAAAGAATGAACTGACAAAGCACAACTGAAAAGCACTCTCAGGACAATGGTTCTGTTTTCAGGTGCATCTGTATTCTCTTAAAATGGAGCAATCACAAGCTGCTTCAATCCATTTTAATCCGTCTTTTGTCCCTGAAATAGAAACGTTGAGAAACCAAGGAAACTAGCTAGCAAGGTTGTCCAGACGGAGTAACTCAAGTATGTAAATGACCAAAAAAAAAAAAAAGAGTCTCAAGAGAAAGGAAAACTTGGCTAAATAGACATCCCAATGTAAAATGTGTCTAAGTAGAGAGTTTGTAAAGGGATGGGAAGGGCATTCATTTGCAAAGAGCAAATTCATAGCAAATTCATTTCACCTTCATAGGTGAAAGGTACAGAAATGTACCCAGAAGGGTTTAGCTGAACCTTACAACGAAAATTGAGCCGACTCTTTAGTTCCTAAGTAGAGAAAGGCTAAAGAGGCAAGAAGTGAGGCCTTTAGCCACTCAAAATGTTGTGGAGTCAAAAGATAATTTAGGTCTGGCCTAGCAGTTAAATACAGCTTTTCTTCTGTTTTTAACAGAGATGATTACATTCGCTGGGATAATAGTAGGGCACCTCATAGCAGTGAAGCATTAACCACATCCTAGGAGCTACCAAATTTTAGAAAATCACAACAAAACTGAAAATAAAGGGTAAATAGTCTCCATCCAAAGAGGAACAAAGATCACCAGTCTGTCAGATAATGTATCTGTCTTTTAATTTGATGGTGATATGCTATGATCCAGAGCAAAAAACACTGTGTGTATTTTTAAAAGTAGGGAGTGGTAAAAGAGAAATAACATTTTGCAAGGCTTTAGTACCATTAGTGGAGAAATAAGCAAACCTAGGAGCGGGAGGTAAATTAAAACTGTGATGAAATGCCACATGGTTTTATCAAGCTAGATGGTGGCAGCCTGTAGCATCTCTGTTCAATAAGAGAATTGTTTCCTTATACAAGTTCAACGATTGGAACTAATCTCTATAGACTTAAACCAGGCATTTCCTTCAGTGCCTCTAGGCAGATTATTAAAGTGGAAAAAATGGAGATTAAGAGAATAACTATTAAGTAGGTAAGAAGTGGAGATTGTAATTGTTTACACCACTGGGAGAAAAAGGAGCATCCTCCTGGTATCAGTGCTGTGCTCAGCCCTGCTCATGTTTTAATAAAAATCTTGGTCCAAGAAAAAGGTGATCCAAAAAGGTGTGTGGTCCTAAAGCTGCAGGTAACACAGAACAGGAAGGCAGTGCTAATTACTCAGGATGCGTCTTCATGCATGCCGAAAGAATTGCACAGTCTCATGAGTCTGAGATGGGCAGAAATTCAACACTGCAATTCCCCAGCCTGCTGCATCCACCCCGCCGGGCATCCAGCCAGGGCCAGCGGGAGAAGGAGGCATCGAGAGTCCAGAAATGGGGAGCAGCAGTGCCCGGGCCACGTCCTTGGCTCCAGGTCATGGACCTCTTGCCACAGTGGCACGAAGTGCAGCTGGCTGGAGGCCCGAAATGAGGCCAGAAAGGCACACCTGCATTTAACTAACTAGTCACTAGATGTCGCTGAAAAATGTCTCAAAAGGCAGAGAGGGAAAAATACCTGTCTGTAAGCATGGCCAACACCATTTACCAGCTCCCAAGTATGACCGTGCGCCCTCCGTGCCGAGCAGCAGGCCACCCCGAAACCTTGGCCAGAAGGGAGAATCAGTTCCCGTGTCCGAGCATCACTGACAAGTTTCAGTGCTGAGCTCCACGGGTGCTGATGCAGATCTCGGGCTTGGCAGAAGTTCAGCGCCCGCGATAGGGCCAGTGGGACCCAAAGCGGCCTGGCCAAGGTGGTTTGTGAGCGTTGTATGAAATGCTGGAGTTTATACAGGCTGTACTAACTGTTCCTTTTCACTCTACACTTACAGCATTCCCTTCTCGGCCCTTTTGCCAAGGCCATCTCCTTTTAAGCACAAAAAAGCCACTGTTGGTACTGGATGGTTTAAAACACCAAGTCGGTGCCCCATCGCGGACACTCGGTAGCCGGTACAAGGCAGCCATCTGTGCCATGTGGCCCTCAGGGGACGTACAGCAATTCAACTTTCTTGCTCCCTGACAGCATGCTGGATAACCCGTTGTGCAAAAAAAGCAAAATGTTATTGCTACCATGTTTACAGCTCTATCTACTGCTTTTACTCTACATTACGAGACAGAAAGTTTGGTTTCTATCTTGATTCTGAATGTGACTCCCATGCTATTCTCTTTTCAATTTTTTTTTTGTGTGTGTGTGTGTGGAACTGATCCAGTGGGAGAGGGCAATAATTTGTTGTGGTTTGGTCTTTTGTTGTTGTTGCTCTTTGTTTTCACTCTAAGAGAGCTAAAAGGAAGCTTGTGTTTTTATTTTTTGTTGATTTTTTTTTTTCTGATAAAAAGAAAAAATGATCAGACTTCGGCTCCCTTACTTTATATGAAATAGTCATTGATGGCTTGCTGGTGTAAATGCATACCAGACAGAAATTCAGTCCTCCATGGCTCTATCCCCCACAGAGCATTTAACCACTGTCTGTGTAACACCAGAGCCACTTATTTGTCTTTTTTTGCTTCTAATGAATTTATAACATACAATGCCTTCCTGTACATCACTCCCCTTTCTGTAGAGGCCATGAATTACTGCTTGTTCTTCCTCACAAACCTGTTCTTCCTCTGCTCCCACCTACAGAGGCAGAGGCTCGGTCCTTATGAAAATCCATCTAATTCTCCCTCCCATCTCACGCATGCCATCCACTAAATGTAACAGCTGCTAGTTTCTCTGCCAGTCTTTCCTCCTTGTTGAGTGCTCTCATCCAGCTGCTGAAGTTCCCAGAAATACTCCACTCACCGCTGTCGGCACGAGTCCAACACCTGGATACACTGATGCTGATGCTCCTTTCGCAGCAGCAAGACCTGGGGGTAAACCTGCAGCCTGACTGTGAAATTCCCACTGGGCTCAAGACTAGGCTTTCTTCCAGACTTATATCAATTGAGAAGAGAGGAGCTAGGGATTCCTTTTGTGGATCTAGCTGTCTATATCACTATAAAAAATAAATAAATAAATAAATAAAAACACCTATTTTTGACTAGTTAATTTTGATCTAGCTGCTCATTCATAGCAGTTGTAATGAATGAAAGACTTTGTGATTCCTGCTCTATAACTGTATTTTTGACAAGTCTCATGATGTTATGAAACCCAGTTTATTTATTTCTATGATCCTCTTCTCTATATAAATTCAAATGTAACTTGTAATGACTTGAACTTTAAGCACTTTTATGCAATTTTAATTTTTAATGTACATCTTAATATCATTTTCCCCTGCTCTTTCCTAACTCATTTAAAAATACCATTAAAAATCACATGAGCTTGCAGTGGCGGTATCAAGCAGAACAGTGGGAAAGGTGGCATTATGTCTCTCAAAAAATGAATTAGATTTGTACTGGAGGAGCATTTTACCTTCAGGGAAATTGAATTCCAACATATGAACAGAAACTGTGAGAAGTCTGCCTGCGTAAGGGCCTCAGAACTGATCCCAGCACTTGAAAAAAATGTGACAACTCACAAAGTGTTTCTTAGTTCCTATTATATATGCAAAAAATGTTTAAAAAATACATTTTAGAAGACTTCACAAACAATCTGAATTGCAAACCTTTTGACTGAGTTCAGCAGGTTGTGCCTTTGCAATTCATAGGCATTAAGAGATACAGTCTCCAAAATACAAATAGAATTTACAGGAAGTATATTTGTCTCCACTACATAGATAGGGAGATCAGACATAAGACTGGAGTGCCTAATTTAAGCACTGTGGCTGGTGGCTTAGTTTTGGTGTCAGGACACACCACAGATTGTACAGGAAGTCTGACTGACAGCTAAGGAAAACTGGCAGACTAAAACACTTGTTCTTCTGAACTGTATGTCACAACACCCCATGCAGCCTTGTACGGTAAGCAGAATTCCACTCTTCAGCGCTGTCCCTCCACAGAAGCTTGTGAACAGTTCCCTTTAGGACCAGAGTCCTACCTTTTTGCCAGCAACATTCATCAGATCTTCAGGGCTAGCACAGCAAGCTAAATTCTGTTTTGCTTTACATATTTTCAGTAGAATCACCAATGATGCTTGAGTTAGGGAAAAAAAAGTGTGACAGTTTTCAATCCCACTGTGAGTAGGCAGTGCTCATTGTTGAGGGGAGAGTAGAGAAGGAGCACGTAACTGTCTACAGAAGAAACCTTCAGATTGTAAGACAGAGGGATCATAATGGGACAACTTTCATGGGGTCACTGATCAGCATTTGGTCCCCTGGAACTAAATCAATTAGATTGTTTAAAGGTAAGCATGTTAGGGCACTGGAAAAAAAATCACAAGCATTTAATTAAATATCTACAGAAAGAAATCTATGGTTAGTTTGGAGGATGCAACTGATTTACTAATGGGAGTTTTTAAGACCTAAGCAGTGCAGCTGTATTTCCTCCCAAAGCAAAAAACAGAGCAGGTTGAAAAAGAAAGGTTCTGTTATCCACAAACTTTTAGGATGAATTTGTTTTCTGAAACACAATTGCAGTCCACTGAGACTAAAATCAAGAGTTTTCAAGGATGGATATTTGGCAGTAAATTTGTTTAAGAAATAATACAAAACACATTTCAGATATGAAATATGCTATCTGCTGCCAGTAGCATTGTGTTACTGGCTACTTAGAACTGGGCTCTCAAGCTTCCCAATGCAAATCCTGAGATGTCTGGAAAAACTGTCTGCTCGGATTCTCAGGGTTGCCAAGCCTGAAGTAGTTTAGCTGGCAAGTTTGCCTGAGAGCTACCGATCTTGGAAAATGTAGGGCTCACTGTCATTGTGCCAGTAAACTTCACTGTGATTTGGTGGAATGAAAACTCTTGCCATCTATTAAGCAGAGGAAGAGGTAAACAAGAATCTGTAAGGAAGGGTTACATGTGGTGTCAAAACATAAGAAAACGAATACTTGTTCTCTCAGGGTAACCTGAGGGCAGAAGGGAGGGATCACTTACGGTTCCCATCTGAATATAAACCATTGGAAAGAGACAGACGGGGGGGGGGGGGGGGGGGGGGGGGGAGAAGGAAAGAGAATTTTTATTTCTTCGTTTATTGGTCTAAAGACCAAACTTTTCAAATCTTTTACCATACCGTTTAAAAAAGACCGGAGTTGTTACAAGTAGCAGAGCTTATCCCTGTGGGTTCAGCCCTGCTGCGATGGAAGGTGATAGATGTAACAGCACACGATCTGCGAACACGCAGCGTGTCTGTGCAGACACGTGCACACAGTGAAGGATTAGGGCTGACTATGTACATCAAATTGTACGAATTTAAAAGAGATGGAGGGCTTTGTATTTTTCATCTGACCAGGGCCTGAACTTGCTGTTTATAACATGCAGAGCTTTTATAGAAACTTACCTGCAATTAAACCCGTTGTTGAAAGGCTTAGAAATATCTGGAGAATACTAATAAAGTAAACAAACAAACAAAAAAAAAAACCCACACAATTGTCTAAATTAGTTGAGAGTCTAACATAAAAAATAAATTTTGTCCTGTTGGTAGGTGAAAAGCAAAGAATATCTTCTCTTTTTCATATTTTTAGCTTTCCAGTCAGGATTCCAAATGGAAATATTTATTTGTGCCTTACATTCTTATTTTTAATTAACAACAACTATTATTATCTACGTCGGTCTATAGCTTCAGGATGTACATGGCTTCCACAAGAACTTCTTAGTAAATCTGCAGTGAATCACTCAAATTCAGGTCTTTGTGTAGCAGCCTCCTATTACGACTACAGTCTAGCACTTAACAATTACAAGTGGAGCAAAGCAGAAAAAAAGAAAAAAAAAAAAGAAAAAAAAAAGCCAAGGGGAGAAGGGGAGATGTCTGTAAGAGGTGTAGACTCCTCCTTCTAGACACCATTCCAGCAGCTGATCCTCCCTGCCTTGCCACATTGCAGGAAATCTCTGCAGCAAACTGCATATACCGACTTTCCAACAGAAGCTGCTACATACCCCTGAGTAAGATGCTGCTACAATTGTTGTTAATGTGTCAGTGATAAATATATAATCTTATGCCAATGTTTGTTTTTACAAAAGATAATAATAATACGCAGCTGCCACCCAATCTACGAATATGGAAAGGACTGGAAATAGCTCCTGAGTCATGATGAGCTTGTTTGTCATGAGAGGGGACTGGGTATCACTTAATTTCTTTGATTCATGTCTCCCACAACACACACGTGTACATGCAAACGTACTCTGACCTCGCTCCTCTTACTATTAACAACTTTCTTCTAAAGGTATTACACTTGGCTGACTTACAACACTGAATTCACAGGTCAGAGTGACACACGTAAGAGCTAAGGATAGAACAGTGTTAGCCAGAAGGACCTAGCTTTGAATACTGTGAAGGAGATTAGATAATTTCAGAGTCCAGGTATCCTTACAGAAGACGGCAAGGCAAGCTTACCTTTAAATAAGTCCACCCATGACAAGAACAATTCACACTGACCATTCCCTGCTTCCCAGACACAAACACTTGTACAGCATGGGGCAACTAAGCTGGGAGTGAGCGGGGAAGGAAATACATTTTCCTTAGAAGTCTACAGTATAGCCCATACACAAAAATGAAATGATTAAAACCTGACAGTAAACTCATATCCCACATTAATTTCCCAAGCAGAATTTTGGTCCTGAAAAAGGGAGAAACAGGACGATACCATGCCATCCATTCAGAGACATTTTGTGCTGGGTAAATTACATATTATTCAGAGACCAAAGTGGTCAGGGGCAACCTGGAACTCCAAGGTATGCAGCCAGGGATTACTTACCCCAACTTATTACGAAGACGTAGCAATATGGGTACACTGTTTTCTGACAACTTGAGCCACAGATGTCTTTCTTGGACGTATGTATTGATTTTAGTTACACAGGTGTTCCCCAAGGACTTCTGACGGGTGATTTAACATCAGGAACATTGTGAAGGTATGCTGCTCCTCTCTGAATCAATTCTTAGAGGCTTGATAAGCTGATAAACGCATTTTGTTGCTTTTTGTCTTTCGTTACTAGTGCTTTCTCATAATTGGTTCTCAAAGCTTACTTTTTTCAGACTGCTTCTTTGATATTCGGTAATGCCATAGACTGTCTTTGAAGAGTGAGCAATAATTGAGAGCTTAAAAAGACAGGTAAAAGTTATAAAGTCATAAAACTCTATTTGATTCCTCCTTCAGTCTGTTTTCTGAAAGTGTGCTGAATTTTAATGGTGAAGAGATCTTGTGGGTTTTGAATGAAAGATTCTTTTTCCTCTCAAGCAATGGTTTCTACTGCAGTATCCTCATTGATATTTTATTGCCTTCAGGATGGCATGATGTCTATAGAATTTTTTTCCAAGTCTCTTATCAACAGTGTTTTGTGACATTTGGCCCAAAAAACGTCTACCTACTCTCCCGGGTTTCCTTTTCAAATGCATTGTGTAAATCAATTCTACATGGAGCTACAGTCATTGTGATACAAAAGGTACACCAAGATACATTTTTTGCAAATAGGCATTGTATTCTTTTTCATTTCACTTCTTGTTCCTGGCAGTTGCATATAGGAGCTTCCCATAAACTGAGTACATTTCTCTTCTTCTTTTCCCAAGGTGTGACTGAGCCATGAATAATTGATGCTTCTGTGAAGAAAAATGGTGAGAAGAAAATGAAAAAAACTTTCTTAATCATTGTGCACAGTTTCAAGTTCCACCAGCCCATTAACTCAAAATAAACTACTATGCATGCTGTCTGCTCACTGTCTGCACAGTGACATTTACCAGGAGAGAGGCAGACAAGAAATTGTCAGTGATGAGATTTTCACAGACCAGAATAGTGACACTGTAATCTTGCTCTTTCCCACCTTGTCCCCATTGCCCCCTTTTCCAACCTCTATGTCCTTTTTGAGACACAGCTAAAATGATTCTCAGAAGTGCCCATGTGTTCAAAACCAAAATACAGGTATTAGATTTCACTTGACATTAGAAAAGGAAGATAAAGGGGAAGAGAGAAAAGGAAAAGGAGAGAAGGGGAAGAGGAAAAAAAAAAGAAAAATAGAAATAGAAAAAGAGAAAAAGAGAAAAAAAAGAGAAAAAGAGAAAAAGAGAAAAAGGGAAAAAGAGAAAGAAAAAGAAATAGAGAAAGAAATAGAGAAAGAAAAGGGAAAGGGAAAGGGAAAAGAAAAGGGAAAGGGAAAGGGAAAGGGAAAGGGAAAGGGAAAGGGAAAGGGAAAGGGAAAGGGAAAGGGAAGGGAAAGGGAAAAGGAAAAGGAAAAGGAAAAGGAAAAGGAAAAGGAAAAGGAAAAGGAAAAGGAAAAGGAAAAGGAAAAGGGAAAGGGAAAGGAAAAGGAAAAGGAAAAGGAAAAGGAAAAGGAAAAGGAAAAGGAAAAGGAAAAGGAAAAGGAAAAGGAAAAGGAAAAGGAAAAGGAAAAGGAAAAGGAAAAGGAAAAGGAAAAGGAAAAGGAAAAGGAAAAGGAAAAGGAAAAGGAAAAGGAAAAGGAAAAGGAAAAGGAAAAGGAAAAGGAGTTTAAGCATTTTCTAGTTCCAGGACATGTGGCAGAAAAAACATTACTGTTACTAAGCTCATTTCTGTAGTCAACAGATGGTCTTGGAAATTGTTTTGCTGTTTTTTGTTTGTTACAGAAGAAAAAAAAAAACTGGAAGTAGTTTCAAAAGATTGTATCCAAAAGGCATTGTGCCAATCTCACTTAAAGCAGCATTTCTGACGTAGCTGAAAACAACTTTTACAGTTGAGTAGGTGTAAATATTACAGGACATTTGTAAGTACACATGAGCTCTGCCTCCAAATGAGAAGCAACAAGAAAACATCTGATGTTATCACCCCAGTATACTTCATGCAGCCAATCAGTGACAGCAGCCCACATGTGCTGAGGCCAGAGATGCTTTGATAAATCAAAAAATTTGCAGCATCATAGGAGCCATCAGCACAGCAAAATAAACTTCTTGGACGCATGTGGTTATACCTCTTCCTGATTGGAAAAAAAAAAAGAAAAAGTGAAAAGCAGAAAAATACTTGCCTGGAAAAGCTGATTAACAACTGCTAGCTATGTATCATACAAATGGAAGCAAGAGCTCTTTAAATGGAAACTTAGAGAGTTACCACAGCATTTGAGTAATTACTGTCATGCCCTTTTATCAGCTACTGTTATGGTTTGGGCTGGAACAGAGATAATTTTCTTCGTAGAGGCTCACGCAATGCTGCATTTTGAATTTTTGATGAAAATAGCAGTGATAACACAGCAATGTTTCAGTAGCTGCAGAGCAGGGCTCACCCAGAGCCAAGGACTGCTCAGCTCCTGGTGCTGCCCTGCCAGCTGGGGCTGGGGGTGTCCCAGGGGCTGGGAGGGGACACAGCCAGGACAGCTGGCCCAGGCTGCCCAAAGGGACGTCCCACGCCATGGGGCGTCATGCTCAGTGATAACACTGGGGTAAAGAAGGAGGAATGGAGGGTTGTTTGGAGTGAGGGCGTTTGTCTTCCCAAGAAACCATTCCATGTAATGAGTTCCTGGGGGTGGCTGAATGTGGCTGCTGATGGGATGCAGTGAATGGGCTCCTTGTTTTGCATTGCTTGCGCACGCAGCTTTTGCCTTACCAACCGTCTGTATCTCGCCCCATGAGCTCTCGCCCTTTTACCTTTCCGACTCTCTTCCCCATCCCACCTGGGGAGAGTGAGTGAGCGGCTGGGTGGTGCTGAGCTGCCTGCTGGGCTGTGTCACAACAACTCTCTTGGTGTCTTGTTTTAGGAAAATGATCCATATTTAACACTGCTTCTGACCCTGGTCACATCCAGACCTACCTAGTAACTGCTGATTCATTCACAGTAGCTTCTTGCAATTATCACGACAGCGACTGGGAAAAGATAGGTATAAATGGCACTAAAACTAAATAACCGCAGAGTATTTCATCCATGCATTCTCCATCTGCTGCCTCCATTTATGGATAATAATGCCATTTGCAGACAACAGCAGCAAAACTTTTCTCCAAGGATTTATTTATATCCCTGTATTTCCTGGATTATGTATTTCCTGGATTATGGTTCGTACTTTCTAGTGTAATAAGTGCCCCAGAGAAACACTAAGTGCAGCAATTAAGAAGAGAGTTCATTTTCCTGCCCAAGTAATCCCTGCCTCCTAAACCATCAATAGAAGGAATGCCTTAATACCACACTGCACTGGGAGCTGAATTCATGCTTCTCAAACCACCATTACTAACAGAGGATAGCAGAACTGCAGGCTTGTTTACTCAAATGAAAACATTTAAGTAACTCACCTGATCTATGCCCACAGGCTGGTGAAAGGGAGGACGTTGCTTCTGTGTTTTAGTAGCTTTGATAATTTCAAATTACGCCCCGAGGCTATTAAGGTGTACTAACAGAAAGAGATGGTGAGTTGAAAGATGAGGTTATTGACGTGCCTTCCCTGGGAAAAACTTGAGGCAAAACTGAAATGGTAGTCTGCTTCTTTGTAATTTTTCCTGTATTATTTAGCACAGATAGAATGTACACTCGGTGATGGCCTGTGCTTCTCATGTAGATTATCCATCTTCCACTGTCATGTGTCCTAAATTACAAGTCCCCACTGCCTAGGCTGAATAATAAGATACTTACAACAGCAGCTGAAGGGGAATAAAAGCAAGCAACAAACAAGAGAGCTTTTATCTCCTTTCATTCTTATTTTTCCCTGTCCTTTTAACATCCAGCAGGCCACAAAATGAATGACAAGGATTAAATTATTTGGCTGCCAGATTATCTCAGTGGCAGTTCTTAGCCGAATATCCATGCGAGTCATTGAGAGGTCGTGATATGAGCGAGTGAATCAGACTCTGCAGGGTCACTGCACATCTCCCCGTGTTACCTGCTCTCTGATAGAAAAAAGATTCAAAAAGAAAGATAACCCATCTAAATGAATTCTAAATATTGAATGAAATAAAAGCCAATAGATGGGGATTTTGGTTCTCTAACAAATCTAAACTCAAAGGAACAGGAATTCTGCAGATGGCCTACATAAAAACTCCCAACATGCTTGCACCTGCCCATCCTTTAAGGTACATTTACTTTCTGTAAAACAAAGACGTATCTCATCGACGGGAAATAAGAAATCCTAATGTGCACAAATTAAAATTCCAAAGCTACCATGTTGTCCTCAGAAACAATGATTTAAATTTGCAATGATTTAAAATTGCTCATTTTTCTGATGAGATCCCATTGTTTCTTTGTTGCATTTATTTCCTCATTAGATTAAAAGGTGGTTGGGAAGGAGAATGTGTTTTACCTGCACAGTGCTTTGCACAATGAAATATTTATCTCCAAATGGAGATTCCAGGCTTTATTACTACATGAATAATATATGTAACTTGAGTTATGACCTCCCAAAGACCTGTTTACAAGTCAATCTTTCTGTCTGTTCACCATTGTGTTTCATGGCTACGGCCACTGATAATATTTTGTTATTTTATGATGAAGCCTGTACTTTTAATAGCCTCACCTTGTCTACATATCTGTTAACCAATCTATCACCCCTTGCAAAAGTACACCACTTATTTAAACTAAACTACTTCTTTTAAAACAAACAAACAAACAAAAACCTTCTCTGTTCACTCAAGAAAAGCAGGCACTAGCAGCTTAACCTAATAAGCAAGTTACCCCAGTGGATGACTCATTGACATCCATATGTCTGACTTCATATAACAGCAGAAGAATTTGCTTTCATCGTAGGCAATTGCCTGGTGGGGAAAGCCAGCAGATGAGAAATTGCAGATTCCCATGACAAGGACATGCAAAGACACCACCTCCTGTATTTCTCAGACACAAACTCTATCTTTTACAAGCATCTTAATAGAAGAGGAAAAGGTTCTATTAAAAATCTGCCTTCCTAAATTTATGGAGAGAAAGAACTGAGACGACAAACACCATTTGCTTGCCTAGTCACTCCTAAGTATTCCCTGATTCCTCCATACAGCTGAAGAGCAGATCATTTCTAAAGATATTCAAAGTGCTACTTGGCTATGACCTTAGCCCAGACACGCTGCCCGTTCCGCAACGCTCGCTCTCATGCTGAAAATGTGTAGCATCGACTGCCCTCTTAAAGGCATTCAGCAAAAATAACTGAACTTCGTACACAGATGTAATGCAGGAAGTCAAGAGCATTTGTGTTTAGTCACCTTGGATTTTTAAGCATTTTTAGGTTAATGCCTCTCTATACTTGTGTGTATGGCGCTTTCAGGAAATTACTAAGCAGTGGTGCTACAGGGAAGAGCCTACTACATAAAAATAAATAAATAAATAAATAAAGTTCCTCAGGCACGGTGCGCTTGTCTTGTGCTTTCTAAGATGGACTGCACCTTCCAAGGAAACCTGTGACTGAAACACTTCATGGAAAAGTTGCAGGTACCTTCTGGGTAACACGGACCTCGCATCTCCTCCCTCTGTGTGTCTCAGACTCTTTTATTTAAGCCCGTTGATTAGGCTAAAAGTTTCCAAATGCCAAGTTCTAAAGGTGCGGCTCACTTCCCAGCAGTGAAAAATTGAACGTCGAGTTACAACAATTACAATTGCCATTTCTAGGATTGGTGAGTGATGAGTGGTTTCATTACAGATAAAACGCTGACGGCGCGACAGCGCTCTGTGAGACAGTACAAATACCTTCCCTACAGCTGATACGGTGTGCTCACCTGCTCCTGGCAGCCGGAAGAAACTATCAATACCCATGACAAGATACTAGAATGGACTTCCCAAATTAACAAATTCAGTCCCTGCTATCAGCCAGCTATGGCACACGGTCCCCTTCATAAACTGATTGAAGAATATCCCCAAAACTCGCTGGGAAGAGCTCAGTCATATGGCTACTATTACTGGAGTCTCCTCAGCTGCTGTCACTGTGAACAGGTAACCTCTCGGTTCGTAGCAGACATTTTTGTCTTATCTGCCTAAATTAGGACTTTGCACTCTGCAACACTAAATTGAAACCCATTTCTACAAGCAAGGTAAGATAGCTCTTCTCAACCGTTTGTAAGTCTCTTTGGGGAGCGCAATCTTTTCCATCCTTGGGAAATCACTTTATCCTTCAGTTCTTAGCAAAAATCTGAAATAAAAGTGGTTGCCACCTCAACTGAGGAGCTTTCTTATTATTCCTTCTCCAGAATTATATTTCTTCCTTTAGCATAACCTCCCTTTAATACTAATTGTACTCCTTCAAGCCATTCCTAAAGTGTATTTATAATTCTTACATTAATACCAGTTCTAAAATTATCTAAAAGGTAAGCTTCAATGGTATGTAAGAGGTACATAAATATACTGTGCATTTGCTCAAGCTTCTTCCTGGTTGGCAACAATTTATTATTATTTTCTTATTATACAGTAATACTGCTTTTTCCAGAAGACAATGCCAGAACCCAAATGACAAAAATGATGGTTTCACCATATGGGCTGCTATGAAGAAAATTAACCGTGTCACAGCCCGACCCAGCACACTTCCAAATCTACAACCAAAGCTCTCAAACTGCAAAGAGAAGGAACTCCATTTGCTTTCATTTGGCTAAAAGAATCTTGCTTTCCAGAGCAGTTGTCATACTAATTTGTATGCTGCGTATGCCTTCAAGGACAGCACATCAGCGCTGCCAGCATGTAAAGGAAAAACAGGACAGTTTGTCAAGGGTTAATTAATCAAAGAGTTTTTATAAATCAAAAGTACATTTTGGAAGATTCACAATGGTCAGGATGAGTCTCAGAAACATAGAAAGCAAAACAAATTGTGGCTGTCAAGCAAAATTTAATCTTCTATATTTGGAAGAGACATTGCTTGGCTTACAAAACCAAGACAGATAATGACCAGCAGGGACATGGCAGTCCATGGATGCGGGGCCTAATGAAACCATTAACCCGCACGGAATAGTGCCACGCTGGTCCAGCAGTACTTCCCAGATTTATCATGGCTTGGGGGAATCTTTCACTAGATAAAGAATACTTTTTTTAAAATGTTATTTATTTATTTATTTTTGTCTGGCCGACAAGGCTGCTCAGTTAGAAGGAGCTAATGGCAGTAATATGATTTTAGAGAACCCCCAGGAGCTCAGGAAGTTGTTTCATATCTTAGTTAATGCCAGACGGCTGAGTAGTAAGGGAACAAACCAGGGATCCCAAATAAGCAGCAATTAAGGGTTTGGTCTAGACTGTAAGACTGGAAATATAACCTGCATCAGTGTTATCTTTTAGTATAACTGATTCATTAGCAGAAGATGGATTTTTAAAATAAAATTACCATAGTAAGTCATATTCTGGCACGTACATCTTTATACATAGAGCCTAGAAGACATAGAGGCAGAGGGCTTGTTGCTGTCATCTCTGAGCAAGGTACCTATCGGCATAGTGCAGTCTGGGGAGAATGATGCAGTCTTCCCGCTACTTCGTTTTTTTCCTATTTTTTACTTTTCTTCTTTACTCTGTCTTGTAGCATTTATTTCTATAGATTACTCAGTTCAGGCACTTAAAAATATGTTTTCACAAGCTTAAATCCATTATTTTTTACACAAGAAACTCTGCCTATAAAATGTTTTTTAATGAAGTTAGGAGAGCTTATGCTTTCAAGTCTACTTGATACACAATCTCAAAAAAAGAATAGGAAGGATTTTCTTCTCAAAACTTTCCGTGAAGCATTAAGTTTGAAAGCAGGTGTTTCAATCCATTTTCTTCCTCCATTTAGAACTGTTTTTGTTTAAAGCAAAAGCATTCATGACGCAGACGTACAGCAGTCTGTGGAGGAGTATTCACACTCTGCTGCTCAAACCCAGCTGTAGGAAGACTCGCTCACTTTCCCCACCTTTCCCTGCAGCATGCTTACTTCGGCACAGCCCCCCCCAGCAGCACTCCCCTGTCCCTACCCACCTGGCACAGTGCTCAGCTGCCTCACAGCACCAGTGGAACCAATTTATGCAAGGGAGCTTCCCTCTGCAGAAGGGAGAAGAGTGGTTTGAGAAAGCAGCTGTCCAGTTACAGACCCAGCTACAACGGGGCCCAGACAAGGACATGGAACTGGAGTGCGGAAAGGCAAGCTTGTTGCTGAGGTATAAAGAATTTGTTTCTTGTTTTCACCTAGTCTAATTTCATGCATTTTTTTGTCTGTTTTTACAGATATAAATACAGTAAATGCACATGCTTCTGCATGTGTGTATGTGTATTAATCATTTTTACTAATGGGTACTTTAAAATGGGACAAGCTCTTGCTATAGAAGATGACCGCACAAAATGTAGGCGTTACACAGGCTTTTAGTAAAAATAGTTTAAAAAAATAGAAACCATTAACAGAATTCAGATTTGTAAACACAAATTGTCAAATTTAATTGACAACTTGTACCATCTCTCCTCTTAACAGAGCTTGAAACAGGTTTATACTACTTGATTTTTCCTTCACTTTTACATTTACAAAAATACTTCATAGCATATCTATAACATTTTATAGCATATACTCAGACAAGATATTCACTCATTCTTTAATAACTGATAATTTAAGGTTTATGGAAGTGTGAATGCCACATACCCCCATAACACAAGAAAACACTAAAACAATGTATTTGTTGAGATAATGAGGCAGGATAACAAACAAGCAAACAAAGAAGACACTACTGCTGTAGCTGGTTTTACTTTTAAAGCAGTCCACTAGATGTCTTCGGGCAAATTACTTTTACAGTTGTTTAACCCAGTGGACAGCTCAGGGAATTGTTTCTTGTGGCTTCTAACAGAACTCTACGTTTCTTTATTTGACCTCTGCTATTGCCATGGGTTGCATCAGACATCTGGGGAAAACAATTAACTACCCCACCCCACCAAAAAAATAAAAAAGAAAAAAGAAAAAAATAAAATAAAAGCTCTTTGACACTGAGGTCAGGGAATAAAAAGCTACACTGAGGGATCAAACCTACCACAATGAAGAAGGCGTATCTGGAAAGTAAAAAGGAGGAGCCACTCATTCTTCCCAGGGCAGTATCATTTTCCTGTGTGAATACTTACGCAGAGCTCACATTATTCATGCAAACATGTCCACGAGGGTCAATGGGAGCACAGCGAGCAGGATGTGTAATGGCATTTCCTTGGAACCAACAGGGACCAGGAACTCTGCTGTGCTAGATATTGTTTATACACATTGAAAGGTCTTCTGGCTTCTACTGTCTAAACTATAAAAAGCTAAGGTAAGAGGAAGAGAGGAACAGAGGCACAGTGCAATTAACGCCGTGGTGAGCAGGATGCGTAAAACACCCGACTTCAGGTGTATGAACATTAGTTTCTGACTGCCCAAGTGTCTAAGTTTTTTGCTGGACCAGGGTCAAACTAATTTGACAAAGGTCATGTATAGAGCTTCAGTGGAAGAGTTAAGCATTAAATTCCATTATTCTACAATCCAAGCTACATCAGTATTCAGCCCCAGCCAATTAATCCTGTTATCCCAAATCCAGGCAATAACATGCTATGCGCATTTACTTCTGTAACAGCGGTTTTACTGTATTGTGGTAAAGTGATAAAACAGATTAGGAATAATAAAAAGACCTAATAACACAATAAAAGACTTTTTTTTCCCCTAAATTTAAATGACGGAAAAATCCTCAAAAGAATAAAAGCAATTAGGTCAGATTCCTTGATAGTAGTTAGATATTATTCATGTACCTACACCACTTATGGTGTGTAAAGCCATCCATTTAAAAATAAATATTGTATTACCACCTCATTTACTATCATTTGAAATGTACTTGCTTGTAAAGAATATGATAATATTCTTCATGTCAGAAGAGAGCTATATATTTTTTTTTCTTTAATCAAGCCAAATATCTGCCAGAACAAGTTTAAATCAAATCCTCCTCCTTCAGCACTATTTCAGTACTTATTCTTTCCCAGAACAGGCGGTTGCATGTTGCGTTTATGAAGTCACTGAAGTCGTGGTTGGACGTGACAGGAAGTAGCATGAACTATTTGATCAAAGCAACTAAAATGCAAGAGGAAATAACGGACTGCCACATCAGACGGGAGGTATCTGATGGAAACCGCTTGTAACAAATTAAAACACCTTTGGTCTCTGAAAAGTGAGTAGCAGGCAATGCCCTAAATAAGATTCACTATTCATCAGTCCTTGTATTCACAACATGTTTCAGGCATTTATTTTTCCGGTTGAAGAGACTCTCTTCATTCCTTCTCAAATCAAGGAGTTAGCACGAGCTGTGAATCCTTAAGGAATGTGGTATCTGATGCTAGATTTATTTTGCTCTGTTTAAAATTCAAATGGATCACTTTTGAAGTAAAATCAGCTACAACAGTGATGTCTTTTGTTTCGATTAATTTGCTCAATTTGAAATGCTGGAGCTGGATTTGACTTCACACTATCAGTGTAAGTAGGAAATCAGACACCCAAACAAGGATGCAGAGTCTTTTGCTTTTTGTTGGAGGGGAGACTATTACACAAAATGTATGTTTTTATCCAGATAGTAGGATACAGCTGATGCAAATCCTATGGAGCCATTGCTCAACTCTGTTCTGAGAGCTGACAGGACCTTACCGCATCCAGCATCCCACAGAGCTCAGCTCTTCAAACAGAGAAGTCACTGACAAGTACATTTTTGCAAACAATTGTGTTCCAACTGCACAGACCCTTATCAGTTCTTCCACAGAGAAAAGCAACCATGTCCACCAGACTCTGCCTGCGTGGCCAATTTTCACACTTAGCTACACGCATTTTCCTCAGGAAATACATGATTAAGGACATGCAAATCAATATTTCTGTATTCTAAATTTGTTTTTCTACGAAGAACAGACAATTGTTACCAATTGCACAACCGCAGCTCATCTGTGAATTACTCCAACCCCAAACAGTTTCTCAGTTTAAATTTTGTCTCCCTGTAATAGCTGCCTTATCTTTATTTCGTATAGCAGTGCTTTCTGTATAACTAAGCAAATAAAAATAAATAACAGAACCCCAGCGGTTCTGGTAAATTGTTCTCTGTAAATGGCTGCCACGCATTGCTTCAGCTCCGCAGTGGTGGCTCACTGCATCCCAACAGCTGAAAACTGCTCCTTTAGAAATCTCTTTCCACATGCCTTAGCCTTCACTCACCAATAGCTTCATTTTTTATCTTTTCAATATAGACACTGACAGGTCACATGTACCAGAACACAAAGAGTTGTCATGGCAGATCAGACTACTGGTCCATCAGGCTTCCTATTCTGTCTTTACTATATCTCAGAGGAAGGTGCAAATCCTCCTAATGTAATAAGCAATTATGCAATGGTACCCATAAGGGCAACATTTCTTTTCCACTTTGACAATCAGCTTATACCCAGAAGCAAAAGATGCTATTATCCTTTAAATAGTTTCCTAGGTTGTGCATAACAGATTCCCTTCCCTTATGATCGATACTCAACAGGACATGGTCACAGTTAATAGGCTCAAAATCTAATTTGGCCAAAAAAGAACGAGACTGAAAAGCCAGATTAACAGTACAACTGTTTTTCAAAATTAAGATTGAAAAAAAAATAGAGAAGAAGCTGGATTCTGTGGCATTAACTTTCTTAAATTTTTGTGTGCAAGCTGTCCAATGATTATAGATTCACATGTGACTCACGAGGAAGTCAAAACAAATTTTAGCGTCATGTGTCAGGAGCCATTTGGAACAGTCACGGAGTTTGTGATGTGGATTTATTTGCTGTCCTGCAGTAAACTCTGAATGCTAGCCTTTAATGACAGCAATTGTTTATATAGAGATATTGCTTTTATTCATGTTTCCTGGTGGTATTTTGCATGTCAGTAATTGCTCCCCTGAAAAGGACCATCCAAAAGAGTAGCAGTAATGTATTATTGAAAGGAATCAAAGCCTATAATCCCATTATTCTGTGATTCCAGTACTTCTGGACCTACTGCTCAACAATCTGTTGAACTTGGAAAAACTCAGTTTCCGCAATTTCCAGTCTACTTTGTAATTACTCTTCATAATTTGTAACAGATTATGCAGAATGTCCCACAGAGATCAGCAAACCATCTGAACTCTCTGTAACTCTGACAAAAATCATTGAGATGTGAGTCAGATGACTGTGAGTTCAGATTTCCTTTCTGTTAATGAGTAGTCATTTTTCCATTCTTCGGAACCCTTATTTTAATCCCAAATCTGACATCTTTTCCCATGAAGGGAGTCAGTTATTAACCCTGGCTGGCGTTTAGACTCAATCAGCAGGAAGGAAGACCGGCAGAACTAGAAAAATGAGAAAGAATATCCAGAAAACAGTTAGTAAAGAAGTAATTAGTACAGAGTGAGAAAGAAAAAAGAACTGTGCTTTCAGAGACAAACTAGTAGCCTACTGAAGGCTATTAGCTTTGTAATTTATACTAAAACATGTTATTTCCCAAAACATTTGAAAGATCAAAAAATACAGGAGAGGAATTGTTTTGAGTTCTGTAAATGGAAACAACTGGAATTACATGAAACTAAGAAAAGAAGGACTTAATGAGAAAACAGTAAATACAGCTGTTAGACTCCCTAGTATCAGTTAGATACGAAGAGAGTGTAGGAATTTGGAAAGTTCTTAAAAACAGCTTAAAAAAAATAATCAGCAAATACACTGTGTGGGAGAAGGTGATTCCACATTCGCAGCAGGACAGACAAGCCCTGGCTGGTCTTTTCTGTGTATAACTGTTGTAAGTCCGTACATGCAAGGAACAGAACAGGAGAATGAAACAGTTTCTGACTTTTTTGAATAAGCACGTATAAATGAGTACATCTATATGCACGTACATAAACGAGTACATATAATTTCTAGGGAAGCAAATATAAAATAAACATTTGAAATACGTTCATTGGGTTCTCAGTGGTACGTATGTAATTTTAAAACAAAAATCCCATCTAAAAGGGAAATATCCACAGGCTTCTACATTTACAGGAGTACATATTGTTGGTCTAGGGTTTGCCATTAAATTAGTCTCTATTTTAGCAGCTGTTTTCATTTTTGCCGGAAGGGTTTCTGGGGGGATTTGCAGTGATAGGGAAATCTAGGAATGTTGGTATAAAACAGATAATTAAAAGTTGCGTGGGTGGTTTCAGAAGTGACTCCAGTTTTTAAGCATCTTTACAGTGAAAGGGCAACGTGGAGCTTTCCAGAAAATAGCCAAGCAGCTAAGCCTATGGGCTAGAACTGTGGTCGCTTCCCAAGGTCTTTCTGAAGGAAAAGTGGTTTGAACCCTGCTTTGCACCTGCCCCAGGCATCTGCAGTTCCACCTGCTGAGCTGACAGGATAGCTCTGGTGATTCCTACACTATTGGTACCATCCTCACTCATCAACCCCAGCTTCAGCAGGCTGGTTAGATGTTACCAAAGTAAACATTTCACCTACCTGAATTGACATACTCAGCCTGTAATGTTTTTTAGGGGATGATTAATGGTAAATCACCAGTATATGCAAAAAACTTTCTTTCCTGCTAGCATCTTATACCTCATTAATCTACCTCCTGTAATATTTATATACATAAAAAGATGACATTTCTCTGAACTCTGACTCTCCTGATTGAATGTTTGCCTTTGTCACTTGTCAACAACTCTAATTCCTAGCGACTTTGAAAAGCAAGTCTTCAAACTACTAACTTTTATATTATTTAGCCAGATTTACTTAAACTGCAGGAACGTCCTAAATCACCTGCTACTCCGTAAACTACATAGGCAACCCATAGATAGACACATTTTCCTGCTTGCTAAGATCTAAATGCTTGCAAGGATCTCTCGGTCTTCTGCCATGTACAAACGTGAGGCTGCTGAGGGTCAGTGGGTGATAACCTGCAACTCTGTTGCCTCTCCCTAGCTTGGGCTGATGGAGTCTATATCAAAAGACTTTGTCTGATGGTCTTTCTCTTGCAACAAATCACAAAAGATGTTTAGAAATGTGATGCTGAAATGGTATCTCAGTTATAAATCTGTCTAGAATTCAGTTCTGCAGTTTTAGATGAAGCCACCCAGTCTTTCCATGTCTCATGCCTCTCAGGCATATTGCGTCTAAGGACATAAAATTGCCTATGAGAAATATATTTTAGAATGCCTAAGGAAGGAAACCAGAGAGTGGAGAGTCATTTGAAGCCAGGGACCCAACTTGATTAGGAATACATTAAAATTCCAGAATCTCAGTCATATGAGAAAACTCAAAAGCTGGGCTGCATCTGCTTAGCAATGGGCTGTTTCTCCAGGGATAACCAAGCATGTCTAAATGCTTCCTATCCATGGGAATTGGTGTGGGTCAAAGACCAGAGTGACATGAGAACTGGATTTGGAGATTCTTCCTGAATTTTGCTTGTGACTGTTGATTTTTCTATAATAATGGCAAAGAGTAAGAAAAAGAAATACAGATACAGGCTTATTTCAGTATCTGGACAATCCACAGAATACCTGAAATCCAGAAAAAAAAAAAAAAAAAGTTTCCCATCTTCTAGTACATTTTTCAAGTAGAAATAATGTCCGTTACAGTGGACAAGCTGCTGTAAGTTCACTGCATTGCTTTCCCAGATTCCTTCTGGCTGCAGTTGTTTTTATCACATTTATAAGTCCTGAATGGCCTAGGAGCTTATTACATTAGAAAGCTAGGTAAAAACTTCCACTTGATGACTGGTTTTATTGGCCATCTACAACACAGAATTTCTTCCAAAGGTGGCAGCTCCCAGCAACAGCAGAAGTGATGGTTGAGGACAGAACACAGAAGGAAACTGAGTTTTTTGAATGATTTAAAGTTGGAGGATACAGACAAAGAAAAGAAAAGCTTTAGAAAACTGGAAATTTTTTTGATACTGTCTTGTTCTTGGAAGATGAAGTTAGACTTGTTACTTAAAGAAGAGCTTCCCCCACTTCTTGTGTCCCAATTGATACTCACACCTGAGATTTTTCCTGTTAAAGCATCTCTCTTATCAAATAAGTAGCAATTCACTCTTTTGTGATCCAGAATAATGTGAATTTTACAGCTGCAGAAAGCAAACATAACCAATTCCAGCTTTGAATTTTGAACTGTCTATCTCACAATGTCTATATATTGCTATAGAGCAGACCTGGGTGAAATAGTGAAGATCTATTGTTATTTTCCAGCCCCCCCCCCCCTTTTTTTTTTTAGAAAAGGAATACATTTCTAAGTAAAAACTCTCCCAGGTTCCAGCTAGAGTCCTTTCTATTCAAATGGACCATCTGACAAAGGAATATTTTCCCTTAATGGATGGAAGCCTCTGCTTTCTGACTCCCTACTGCAAGACTTCTCTTATGCTGGCATATACATAAGGTCAAATGACTTGGTGCATGTCTAGTGGCTGCATTTACCATTAAGTAGCTTATTATTTTAAGAGACCTTGTACAGAATTCTTCCTTTCTCGTAATAATTTCACTTTAAAGATATTTTTTGTAATGCATGACATGTCCTTGTTCAATAAAAGTATCTCAGAGAAAGCAGTCTGTCTGTTAAGGTTAAGATACTTTACAGTCAGCATAATCCATTTCCATAAAGTCCACTGTATTATGCAAAAAAGTCCATAAAGTCCACTCTGCAAAAAAGAAACGATCCTTTTTTAAAAGATCTTCAGCCTCAGTATAGTAATAACACATAAAAATAACGAGTCTTGGGAGCCTAAGGTAAGAGATGGAAGGACAGAGAAGATGTGATATTTCTGCTAGTAAGTAGTGAAGACAATTTTAATTCGATAGAATTTATCAAATTCTTGCAAGAGCCAGTTTAGGAACTCCATTGTATTTTGTCAATTCTAAATATATTGAGTGAATATTGATGTTGGGCTAAACTTTGTGTAGTCAAGCACCACATTCAGAAAACTGTAAAAGTAAGGGTGTGTTTTCTCTTTTTGCAATGGGAATCCTTTGCGTAGACTTTCAATTTCCAGAAGCATCCAGTAACTGCACGAGGAGACTCAGAGGTCACTGACATTCCAGGTGGATGAGCACTCCTCCAAGACTGTTGCAGTGCTTGAAAGACCGTGCCTATATTCTCTGTTGTACAAACTTGGTGGGACCACAGATCGCATAATGTCAGCATTCCAGAGAACCGCAAGCATCTAAAAGATTCTCACTGATGTCAGATGAAAATTTTCAAGCTGAAACTTTAAATCACCTTTAAGGAGATGCCATTTAGGATAACCTACAGAACTGAGTTATTATTTAGGAACTAAACTCCACAAATGCTTTCATTTAGCACCAACAACTGCAAGTATATGCTCGGTATTGTCCAGACCTTAGCCAACCTGTATGTTTTCGTTATTAATAACACCAAATAATAACATAAATATACCTCAGCTTGGTATTCATAGACCACAGGACTCTTAACCTTTCAGATTTCCAAATTAAAGCAAAGGGTACCTACCAGATCCACTTTACTAGCAGAAACCCTAAAGGTAAGCTCTCATATGTGGCAGTTCTCCAGTCAAGAATTCTGTCTTTTTTGACCATCTCAAAATTAACAGACAAGACCTACTGTAAATAATTTCCTGGTGCTTAAAAATATTCCAGGATTTCAGATGTGGGGTGACTTACGGTGAATCAGTACCCTACATAAAATTTCCTTCTTTTTGGGGGCTGACAGGAAGAGTGTTCAAGGCTGTTGATCTAAATCTCAGAGTTGAGTTTGTTTCTAATAATAACAGAAGCTTCATCTATCTCCTGTTGAGTCTGTTTTGTCACAGTTCATGAATTGTTGAAAACAGTTTCCTTTTTGTGAAGTTTTAGAATCAGTTCTTTCTTGGCTTTATAAAGCAGTCTCCAGTTTAATGTTTTCTATAAATCAAATGCCTCCCACTTTCAAACTTTAATTACCAAAATAGTGACAACAGCTCCCTTTTAAGTAGATAGAAAGTAAACTAAATCTATTTTTAACACCCTGGTTTAACAGTTCCCATAAGTGAAATGTCACCTGGCCACTTGAGAGAGAAAAGATGCCAATTTCAGTGACTGCCTACGTGATCTGTTTTCTTCACCCCTGTGTGGTAATGCATTTAGCATTAGTGAAAAGTGAACTTTTAAGGTATGTTTCTGAATCTGTACATCCTTTTGAGTTTCATATAAACAAGTTAATAAAATATTTTACAGAAAAAAATCACTTAAGAACAACCACACATATGTACAACAGTACTACCCAGGTTGTGAAATTTATAGGAAATATGACATTTCCTGTACATGTCTTTTAAAGTACTAGGCCTGATTCTGAAACCTCAAATAGCATCCTAGTTCATATTGTAAAACCAGAATCAAAATTAAGGTTTATTTGGCTCCTAGTATTTGTTTTGGATATGAACAACATCAGAAATGCAGAAACAATTAATAATGTAAAGTTGAAAACCAATCAGTTTCATGATTTTGTTTTGGCATTGACCCAGAGTCCTTGGTTACACTAGCGATAATGCAGCAGAGATGCAATTAGATTGTCTGTATTCCAAATTCATCTCTCCAATACACTGCTTGCAACCACACCAAGGGTGCACATTAGTTTAAAAATAAATAAATAAATTTGTACATGAGACAGTTCTGTGAGATGCAGTACTACAGCACCAAATTATTGGGGCTATACTGGGGATAAAGAGGTGTGGATATATAAAAAGTTCAGCTGGGACACAGCACCGTAACAATGCCAGAATATTCTTTACAACCGTTATTTTGAAGTTGCTCCAGTTCACCATTCAAAATAAGACAGGTGCTGCATGGGAACTGAGGAAAGCATGAAGGAGACATCAAATCTACAGGTTGTTATGACTTACTGAGTTAGAGGCATTCTGCACCTTGAGGAGGTTGAATTTCAGTGTAAAGGCAAAGCATTCTGCCCTGTTCAGGTCGTTTCTGTTAAGGTGAAGCAAACAGTCCTTAGAAAAGATTCCACAGATCAGTCAGCAAATAAGAATGTAGCAGCAGCTGCGCTCAGCCAGATGAAGGCCCATCTGCTCCCTGTCACAAAGAAAGAACAGGAGGAGACACTTTGGTAGGCAGAGGAAGGGACAGGACAAATACAGAATGATGCCCCCCAGGGAACATCTTCCCAGCTTCCTAACAGTCACAGATTTAGAGGCTTCTTTGAAGTCATTACCTAATTAGCAGCAGCTAAAGGATCTCTTACCCTTGAACTATGCAATACTTTTTTGAACCTACTTAAATTTTGGGCCTCCAGAAAATCCTGCAGATTCTACAATTTGACTTGTATTTTGCCTGGACGAGAATTTCATGTTGTTTGCTTGAAATCCACTACTAAAAATTCTATGGGTATCACGGGTTCTTTTGCTGTCGAAAACACTGAACAATTCTGCTCCATTCGTGTATGTATGATTTGTGATTTCATAATCTTGTTGTATTTAATCTCTATGACCTCTTTCTCAAGTCTCTAGTCAGCTTAGTCTCTTCTCATATGATGTAATTCAAAGTCTCTGATCACTCTTACCATCCTTTCTTGCTTTACTGTATCCTTTTTGAGGTAGGGGAAGAGAACTGCTAGGGGGAAACAAATCTGAGTGTACCACGGATCTGTACAGACATAGGAGTGTTTTATTTTGTTTACAGATCTTTTCTTAATTATTCCCCAAATTCTGTTCTTTTGATCAATTGAACATGAGCTGATATTTTCTGAGACTCTTCAAAATAATCTCATAATCTCATTCCTGATTAGCAACATCAAACATCCATTTGGTTATATAGGCTGTCACTTTTCTGTGTAACTTTGCATTTATCATGTAAAGCAATATCAACACTAAATTATATCTGCTGTTCTATTTTCTTGTCACGTAGTATCACTGTATCCTTCTGCAACATTTTGCAATCAGCTTTAGATTTTATTATCATGAGCAATTTTATATCATCTGCAGTTGTCACCTCGATATTCCTTCCCTTTTCAGATCACTTACAAACATGCTAAAAAAGCAAGGTCACAAAACAAGGTACTGAGGGATTCCAAAGATAAATTCCCTCCACAGTGACAAATGACCCTATATTCCTAATTCTATTTTTGTTTTCCTTTTTTTTTCCCTACTCCTATTTTTTAAGCCTCCTATGACAAATCCCATAACAATTTAATTTCTTTAAGTCAGTAAGCATTTAGCTTAAGATTTTGTTTAAAAGTTGGCTGATACCTGAACAGATATCACCCCAATCAGAGAGATGGTTACCGACTCCTTAAAATAGCAAACAAACCTGGGAGCTTATTGTTTACCTCCAAGAAGGAGCATCATGTATAGATATTAATCTATTATACATATGCCATCTGTATATATCCTATGCATCCTTCCAGCCAATCCATCAGAGACAGTCAGGCTAAGCCATCCATTTCCAATTTTCAGAGTAACTACAGCGCTCTCTGAAACTGGTGCCTCTGATAATTATGAAAAGAAGCTGCTTAGGCAATGTACCAGAGATAAATGCTCAGAAATTTCCTACCTTAATTCCTTTAAAACACTTGGATGAATACCATCTAGCCCTAGTACTGTTAATTTCATTAATTCAATCTAAAAACTTTTGTATTGATTTTTTTCAGTTTGAGACTATTTCTCCACAAAGATGATACTGGAATGAAAATTTCCTAAATGACTGCCTTGATAGCAAACACCAATACAAATAACCCACCCAAGTTTTCTACTGTGTCCTTTCCGCCTTTGTTCTTTCTCAGTTTTACTCCATTTCTGCCTTGACCGTGTATCTGTCGCACAGTCCCTCTGGCAAATCTCCTTGAGTGGCCAGTGACTTGTTTGCTCAGTAAAATCTTTAATTCCTCTGGGTCCAATGAAGTCTCTAAAATAAATCACGGTGCAATTTCAGTTTGCATTCAAATGAGAACACAGAGTATCTCTTGCACCTTGAGAAGTCATTCAAACCTGTGCAAGGTGGATGTAAAATATGACCATTCTTACTAATTACTATGAAGAGCACAAGACACCGGAGAATCAATCAGATCTATCAAATTTAGACTGTGCCTATGAATATTTTCAATTACATGCCACTTTGCACTGAAATGCCACTGTGATCTCTGAAAAAAAATCTCAATTTTCCTGCAAACACGGAGCTGCTTAATATACTTTTTGCAGATATTACATACCGATTGGAAACGTCTGTTTTGGTACCTAAAAGCAATGGTTTATTTCCTGTTTGATGCCTTAATGCAAAGTTAATGGAAATGTTTGTACAAATACAATTTATATTTACAATGCCTGTGGTAATGGGAAGATCTGTTGGAATACTGATCAGTTTTCTGGTGACAGAACATCATATAACCTAGTTGTTACATTTATGAACAAGGGACAGAAGAAAACCTTCACAGGCGAGGGTCAAATAATAATTAATGGGTTTGGTCTTTTGTGATGGGCAGAGTTTATAATACCTTTAAAAATATGATTCTTTCATGTCCATAAAAATTTGGTGGGAAGGATACAGCTCAAGTCTAACTGCAAAATCTTAACTGCTTTAAAAGCACGGGCTTTACCTGAATGTGGGCAAAGGACAGGAACATTTCCCATTTCCTACTCTTTCGATATTTAATCAGAGTTAAATCGAGGTTATCCTTTAGCAACCTTGAATTGTGAATGAGGGATGAAAGAGAGGGTGATTCTTCAAGATTTCAGTTTGTGATCAGAATACTAGTCGTGTTGAATATGAAAAAATACAGAGCTTCAGAATTATTTTGCATTGTACTTCAAAAAAAAGTCTGAAACATAGATGAGGCCCTGAGAAAGGTGCAATCAGACAAAAAAAGCAAGATACATTCTTGAATAAGACCACACAAGTTTTCTGATCTCCAGCATAGAGGTTGGAGTTATTTTGTGGTAAATGCATTTGTATGAGGAAAGCTGAGGGAGACCTCAGAAAGCTTTACAAGCTTATGTTGGAAGCCTCAGGACACAGCTACTGTGCTTGACAATGAAGAGAGAAACATGCTTTTCAGGAAGGTCTTTCATTTTCTCTTTGTTTCAAACTTCAGTCAGTTTTTCCTTCTTCTTTCTCCTCTTCTTCTTTTTCATTCTATTGAAGTCACATTCAACATTAATAACACAGCACTTGGCCTACCAGCAGAGCCCACCTGGTGTCTGCAAAACTAACAGCTAATGTGTGGGGTTTATACAAGAAGGCAAGAAACCCTGCACAGAAGGTATGGAGACCTTCCAGAGTCCAAACAATAGGACTTTGAAGGAGATGCAGATCACAATGTAGGTTCTCTCTAGTTCTATCCCAAGTGCTTTATTGCTTTGTTCATCCCAGAAGTATAAAGTGATGTAATGCTATGCCCATCTACCTGAGACACGTATGGGCTTTCAACCAGAACCAAGGCAGGAACGTTAGAGGTAGTTGACCTCAGAAGAAAGAGATTTCTATATAAAAACATATTTTGTATATTCTCTAATAATAGGTATTTTATAATTTTGCTATTAGGAAAGGAAAACTAAATTTTACAATGACATATATGTGTTGCAATATTGTTATACCTTGCCTCTTGTTATACTTTATACTCTTGTTACGAGTCAAATGCTGACTTGAAGCAATTCTGGAGTTAGCACTGGTAAATTCTGTGCATTTACATTTTAGGTTATCAACTACTGCTGTTCCATAATCAGAATTTCCCAAAAATCAGTATAGAAAAGTGCAAAAGAATTGGTCTCATAATGTAAACGTTCCTTAAATTGTCCCTTCAATGTTTTTTAAGGATTACTTCTGTCCTTTTGTGTTGAGTTCAGAGTTAACAAGCAGAACTTCATAAATATGTGACTTTTAAACATAGACTGAGCCCTCTGCTAATCTGAGGCTGTGACACAGCCTACAATCACACAAGGGACTTTTAAAGTTATCTACTTATGGCATATCTATACCCGCGACTTTCAGACACAAAATCAAGCGGGAGAACAGCGTCAGTAGGTGATATATAGAACACCTCTACCAGAACATCGTTTTTTTCTGTATTAATGGGACAGGCCTCAGAGTAAGCTGAAAGACCTCCATGAACAAGAGGTATAGCCAAGACCCTCAGTCCCAGCCTTATGCAAAGTTTAAGTGTTCCCACACACGCAACAGACTTACAGATTTATCTTCTTCAACCACCAAATGTGGCCTCACAGGATGTGCTGCAGATATACCTGTGGTGACGCTCAGGAAGCATGTGCAGAGTTATATGGCGGAGTGCGACAGCCCCTGGGAAGCATGTTTCCTGGCTAATCCTTGAACACATAGGTGCCCTTCGGAGACACCCTGAATTCCCGTGTAGCACTCCCACGTGGTTCCTCACAGCACCCAGAGGTGGTGGGGGATTAGCAGGCAGAATCCTGGAGGTGGACAGAACTTGTGACTCAGTGATGCAAACAGGCAAGACAAGATGCCAGCATCAGGGCATTGCATTAATTGGCCCTAATGGTCCTAATCAGCCTCTCCTCGTGCTTTCACCCCCCCACACACACACTCTTCTCCTATAGGAAAAGAATGAGCAAGCGTATGGGCGAAGATTTAACCGCGACTTTCTTGCTGAGTGTAGGACAGGCCTGAGAGAGCTAAATCTCCATAAGCAGTGGCCTACTTGTTACACACTGTAACGAGGAATAAAGAGGTAAATGCCAGCTTATGGTTGGGTTCTCTTAACGCTTTAACGCTGCAGGGATCTCTGCTCTGTCTTCCCTTGGCCTCTTGTCCGCTGTGCTCCGAGGAGCCGTCCTTTCCTCAGAGCGCGTTCCCTGGACAGGGAGCACCCTCAGCCGTGCAGGTCTCACTTCCCTTAATGGATGTGCTTGGCTTGCTCATCTCTGCCAGGTTTCTCCATGTAGCCGTGTCAGACACAAACGCTGTAAAATCGCCGTAACTTCCTAACCCTGTATGCGGGATCACTTCAGCGAGCTATTAGCTAATAACTCCTACTTCTGCCTTTGGACAGGGCTCTGCCGAGGGACTTGCGTTGTTATTTTCTGGGTACGTTACTTCAGCAATTGATCACATCAAACTCAAAAGTGACTGATGAGCGTTACATCACCTCCTTTGTGTGCGCATCCGAAACCACAAGCCTCAGATGAGCGGAAAACAACCGAGGCGCGGTTGCCAGCGCCCTCCCAGCCGCTTTGCCCCCCTGTGCCAGCAGCCTGCCCACAACGGCGGACCCGTGAGGATTCTTCCCCCCGGGGCAGGAGGCAGGAGGGCGGCTGGAGGAGCGGCGCCGCCCGCCAGGGGTCCCCCGCTGCCCGCAGCCGCCCCCTGACGGAGCGCCGGGCGCTGAGGGGGCGGCGCGTTCCCGCCCTTCTCCTCCTCCTCCTCCTCCTCCTCCTCCTCCTCCCTGCCGCCTCCCGGCCGGGCTCGCACTTTGCACACGCTCCCTTGCCGTGCCTTCAGCCTGTCATAGGCGCGGGCGGGCGTGCGCGCGCGCATTCCCCCCCCCCCCCCCCGTTTCCCTCCCCTCTCCTTAGGGCCGCGCCGCTCTCCCTCCTCCTCCTCCCCCCTCTCTTCGTCCTCCTCCCCCCTCTCCCTCCGCGCGCGGCACTTTGCAGACGCTCCCTGCGCCCTCCTGCAGGCGGCCCGGCCGCCCCTCAGGCCGCGGGCCCATGGGCGCCGCGCCCCGCCCGCCGCGGGGGGCTGCGCTCGGGCGAGGCGCTGAGGTGAGGCGAGGCGAGGCGGGACGGGGGGCGCCTCACGGCTCCCCCGCCGGGGCCTTGGGGGGCGGCGGGGCCCGGCTGGGAAAGCTGGGGGGGGTGGGGGGGGGGCGCGGGGGTCGTGGGGTGTGGGGGGGGAGTGAGGGAAGATGGCCCCCGGGGGCGGCGGTGACGCCCGGTTCTTCTCCTCAGGGCGCCCGCTGCTTCTCCTCAGGGCGCCCGCCGCTCCTCGCCCGCGGCCGGTGAAGTTTGGGGGCGGCGCTGGGTCGGGGCTGGGCACATCAGCCCCTCAGAGCCGCGGCGAGGCGGGTACGTGATGTGCCCTTTATGCTGAGGGCTCGCTGCTGGGCTCCGTGCCGTTGGGGTACCCGCTCCTGTTCCCCTCAGCGGCTCTGCCGCCCGGCCCCGTGAAGTAGTGCGGTAGCTTTCCCCGCGGCGTGACTCGCCGCCCTCGCTGCGGCCACGGAGGGGGGCTCGGTGCGAGCCCCGCACCGCTGCGAGCAGCCTCCCGTGTGGCAAACCCAGCGGGGCGGAGGGGATGGCAGCCGCCGTGCCGGCCCCGCGTCCCCCTGGGCAGCTGGCTGCAGGGGCAGGAAGGCTGCGCCTCCGCTCCCGGATCGATGGGCTGCTCGCGGCTCTTCCCAAATAGTTTTGCCGTTTCGTAAAGGACTGACGATCTCCCTTAATAGGAGGAACCGGTTAGTTCTTGTTGTTCGTTGTTGGAGCCATTTTGCCTGGGGACACTCGGTCCAATTTAGTCTGAATGGGTGATTTACCTTTCCCTTTCTTCATCTCGTGTAATGACTGGGTTCTTCATGAGAAATTTTGCTTACTGCGGGACCCACGGTTCACATTGTTACTGGTGGCTGTGCCAAGCCTAATAGTCGTAAAAAATCCATCACATTTCTTTTTCTGGTGTTTTTATTGCATATAAGGCAACTTGCAGTACTGCTTTCTGCTCTGTACCTGCACAGGAGAATATAGAAAATAGTTTAGTCTTAAGCAGAGCAGTATGTGTATTGAAAGGACCGTCTACTCACCTTAATTTAAGGCATATAGACTGTTTTCTCGTTCTCCTATGTAGAATATGGATTTATTTTCTATGAGCAAATAAGGATTAAACAATATATGCGTCCCTTTTCTGGGTGGTAAATCTGTCTTGCTGTCTAAGAAGAAGCCAGGTTGTACAGCCTGGAATGAAAAGATGCTAAAAGACCAAGTGGCTGAATACTGAGTGTAAGAAGATCAGGCTGCTTAAGCTCCAGGAACTAAACTGCCTAAAACTTAGGAAGCGGCCAGCAACACTGAGTGCAGATCATCTAAAATCCTTAATCTGCTTCGTGATGTAGAATCTGGCAAAATAATGAGGTGCTCTGGATTCCTGAAACGATTTAGATTAACAACAATTGCTCTCTGGTTTGTCATCTCCTTCCAACCAATTTCCCTTCCCCTGATTTAAACAAAAAACAAACAAAAAGTTATACCATCAACTTCTATACTTGAAGTATATGAAGAATTTTAGTAGCACCATTCATTTCAGTCTGAATTTATTTTTTTATTTTTACAAGGTTATGGTTCTGGCATTATATTCTGCTGTCATCTAACAAGTTCGCTTCACTGTTTTAATAAAACTTGCTTATTGTGCAATTTTCCTCCCCATCTTGGCTCTCAAATTTTATTAAAATTCAGAGGTGGTTGACGTTAAGTGCCCTGCACTGATGTAGTAACTTGATTATTAGCTGTGTGGTAGGTGTTTTGAAGGCTTTTGTGAACATGGCGTTCATATTTTGAGCAGGTTGAATTCTAAAGAAGATTGTCTTAGTGTTTCATGAGAGAATTTGGTTTTATTGATATGAGAAGGGACTGATAAGGGAGATAGAGCAGCAAACGTTACTTTATGGTTACTTGCTGACATTGACGTAGTCTATTGAACAGATGGAGGAAAGAAATCTTATATGATAAATATCAAAAAAGCCAGGTTCTGGTAGTATTTTCATTTACGTCATGTTATTCCAAAAGTGCCTGCTGAACTCGCTTGCTTAGCCGCGTTTGGAACCAGAGCAGTGCTCCTGCAGTCACTTGGTAATGAAACGCAGGAGTAGCTGCTGAAGGAGATGAGCATGCTGCACAGTGCTAATTAGCTGCGAATCTGATGAGGGGAAACTCTTCCACGAACCAAGCAGTTTTGCTATTACTGTGTCTTCAATTTAAGAAATTTCTTAAGTGGTTGGAGTGGTATAATGCCATCCTTTAATCTCTGCTTTTGCAGAGTTAGTATTTACATGTCTCTGCATTTCATATACCGTAGGCACTTAAACAAAAAGAAAACCTTTTTGCCTGCAATGCTTCAGAAGGAAAAGTAGACTTTTGTATTTGCCTCTGTGTGTATGCGCACACATACTCAAACCCCTCTGATTTTCTTGTTTTAGCCTCCTCTTACTGGTATACATTATTGAATCTGTGAAGGCTTCACTGTGTCTCACTTGAATTTCTTGAACAGCCTGGATGAGTACGATGGCATGTAACTTCTGTGAGAACTAAGTTTTTGTTCGGATCGCGTTCTGGTGGTGGCTTGGTTTCCCTCACTTGTGACTCCATCTTCTTTTGTCAGTTTCTTTTTTTTTTTTTTCATGTGCGTTGTTAACAGTTACTGTGATCCAGAGCCACAGAAGGAAGGTGAGTAAGGTTTTCTAGGAACTTTTATTAGTTCTGTGAAGGGTTTTGGTTATTGACATAGGAGCTCTAGTTGGACAACGTTTGAGGAGGAACAGCCGTGATTAGAACTAGTGACACAAGTGCTAGCACAACCTCTTGAATGTGTGGCAGCTGCTTTTTGTGACCATGCAAGCTTTCATCAAGGTGGATAGCCTCACTCTTCTGGTCAAGCTGGGATGATAGTTGAGCTGTCTTGAGACAAATTGGCAGGGTTTTGTTCTCGCCTTGCAACAAAAAGAAGTCTTGTTGGTTTAAATCAGGTGGTTCCTTCAAGCCCACGATGCATGCACTCAAGCCAGGATGTTGCTTCTGCCAGGAACTTCTGCTAAAAATGCGGCACTTTTGTGTGTCTGTGGCAGCTTGTGTACTAGGGAGACCCAAAGGAAAGAATGGAGAAGACAAGATTAGTTTGCGGGACAAGGATTCCATTTTTGAATGCTTCAAGTAGCAAAGTCCTTTTCACGAGGAAAGCTTAAGTCAATGATGTGATTCATTTGATTTATTATTTATGGTTTGTATGAGCTAAGAATCCTGTGATCCTTGCCCTTCTTTGAGTCTCACAAGGTCCTGTTATTCCTATTAGCTAAGCATATTTCTTCATACATCCCACAGGCATTCCAAACTGTTTAACCTTGATTATTAGTCCAGCTCACTGGTGTTTGTCTTACTGCTTTTTCTTTCCTGATAGAAGGCTGTAGTATTTGAAAGTTATCAACCACTTCTTTTGACCTCATCCTTTAGACAAAAGGGTTTACATAGGCTACAAGTAGCAGGCAGATTGTTTTAGTGACTATTGTTATCTTTTTCCTTACAAAAGAAGGAAGGAGATTTATACTGTTAAGAAAAAAAAAACTGATTTCACTTTTATCAATTGCTGGTCTTGTATCATGCAGTATATTGCATTTCTTTGTGTCAAAGTCTTTTGTTGTGTTTTCCCCATACAATGTATTGCTTTTGGTTACATTTCCCGAGAATAGTTTTGTAACTAGAATGTCTTAAGTCAGAGGTTGGGGTGAGGAAGGTTGTTGCTGCTTCCTGTCTGTTGCCTGTTAAGGTTGTATTCCCTGCTTCCCAAAGAACCAGGTGAGCCACGTGAGCCCTCTTGACTGTTGCACAGCAGTTTACATAACCTCTTCTGAGGTCCTATCAAAACACTTTCAGAAAGCTACTAATGAAGTGGTCATTGAAGGTACAAGCTGCAGCGAATTACAAATCCTGCTGTATTCTGTGATCTGGAGGTTTATTGGATGTGTTACGTGTCAAGATATGAACGCTTTGGATTCCAGCACGTTATGTGATAGTCGTCTGTAACATGTGTGAGTGGAGTGGAGTCACCCACTCCTACAGAAGACCTCCAACAGTGCAAAGCTGTTTGTGTGGATTCACTCAGGCAGTGGTTCTCTTGGGCTTAAAATGCTCTCTCTTATCCTTCTCCTCTTTGTCACCTCCTTGCTCTCTCCATATGTATGTTCCCTTGCTGCAAAGATCTGTCCTTTTCTCCTCTCTCCACCGCTATGTCTGACAGAATGAAAACAAATCTCTATTAGTTACTTCGTGGCCGTTTTTGGAAGTTGCCCTTGAACTCTGCAGAGTGTGGCTGTAATACGCATCTGGTATACCTGGAAGATGATCCCAAGTATTAGGGACCCAATGTAGTCAAACTTTCATTTTTCTCTGCTGTTACGACCTATTTTGTAAAAACAACTTTGTGGTTTGACTGTAGATGGTCTATTTGAAACGTTTTATTGGTGATGTAAAACTTGCCAAGGTGGGATGCATGAAAGAGTTAGGCATGTTTTCCTTAACTCATTTAGTAAATTTGCACCTTTCTGATACGGTATTCATAGCAAAAATAAATATTTGAACAGATCATTTACTTCTTAAAATGCTTTCATGTAATTTCCATGAGTCTGTCTTGATAGGTTCTGTTCAAGACAGTGCGTGCATTGATTTAGTCTACAACATCCAAAACTAAGAAGAGTGAAAATGCTAGCCTGAAGTTCCTGTTAATAAAGTTTTTGCCACCCCGTTACTCCTCTTGTTCTATTCTGAAACACGGTGACGTGACTGCCTTAAATGCAGGGTGACACTGTTTGCGTGACCGAACTGGAGAGCCCAAGTCCCGCAGTGCTGCAGTCCGCTGTTGTGTGAAGGCTATTTCTGCGTAACAGAAATGCTTCCACTACTAGGGCTTCTCGAACCTTACTCCAAGTAATGGGAACCATCAAATAGTTTTATTTTCCTGAAGTTGGTTTGAATCGCCCATTTCTACCTAGATTCAGTTAAAGATTTCTGGTTTTAATAACTAAAATACCAGTAAATATAGAGAACATAGAATCTGTTGAGAAACATTAAGCAAACATCAGCATCCATATCTTCATCTTGTCAGGAGGAGTTTTCTTTCTGTTTTGCTTTTGGTATGAATTGCACATTAAAATGAACACACACACACACCTCTCCTAAAAAGAACAGAGCATTATCTTGCTGTGTCTTTGTTTGTCTACCTGATCTTGGAATTTGAGCCTCCTGGCAAGGAGTCTTCTCCCTGGGGGGAGAAAAAAAAAAAGGAATGAAGCAGCCATGTATTTCATGTCTAGAAAAATCCAGAAATACTCTTAACACTGAAATTTTCATACTTATTTTGCAAACACCTGTGATAAAGGAGCTTGGCAGCAGTGTTCTCTCTACATGATAATTTACTGGATGTGGATACAAACTTTTCTATCCGATTAACACACTGTAAAACCAAAATCAAGCGAAGAAACAGCTCTGAAACCCCCTCCTGAAACACAGAGTCCTGAGAAAAATGTATTTGGCTACTGGTAGGCACACGGTGCGTTCTGTGATGATTCTGGCAGGAGGAGGGGCTGCAAAATGAGGGGGCTGTTCCTTGGGCAGCAAGGAGATGTTTAAAACACAAGTAGGCAAGCAGTCCAAGCAAGGTACCTTTTTGGTACTTGGGCAGGAGAGGTCTTAAAGATAGGCTTACAAGTAAAGAGTAGGAGCAGAAAAGTGACTCCTCAGTCCGTGTGTTGGTGGAATTTCAGGTGGAAAGTTAAAATATGTACCTCCATTGGAGGGGTTGTGGAAACAGGTCTAGAGAGCTGAGGAAAGAGTCTGGAAAAAAAGATTTGGAGGACTGAACAAAATGACTTGTCTGAGAGAGGCTTTTGAAGGGCTTAAACTGTCTGAAAGTTTGGTTTCTAGGCTTAGAAATTGGGTGTGAACTTTAAACAGACATAAAGATAAATTAGAAAAGGGGGGTCTTTCTCCTTAGGGTTCAATTAAGAGTTGTCACTCCTGTATTTTGGTAGGATTTTGTCACTAAGATCAGTATCTGCATTTCCTGATCTGGCAGAACAGGAAAACGATGTAGAACGCTCTGTATAGGAAAAGGAATAATAATAATAAAAAGATTTCTCAGTCTGTACCTCTCAGACTTTAGCATGGGTTGTACTGGATATTTGACCAGATTATTACAGCTGCATCATTTCAATCAGTTTCTCGGCACATTGTTTTGCTTTGCAAGTTCTTAAGATGATCAGTTTCCCTCCCTGTATTTCCCTTCATGAAATGCGGTTTCTCAACCAACACTATTGATCCTCCAGGAGCACGGAGAAATGTAGCATCGCTCTGTTGACACTTAAGATCTATACATGTTAGGCAGCTACTTTTCTTTTACTACAGTGGAAAATAAAAGCATACAGGAGGAGAAAGCTTAAGTAGAAAAATAAAGTGAAAGCATTTGCAGCTATTTTACTATATATAAAATCAACCAGTTCTGAATATTTAGACAAATTTTAAGAGCCTGTGATCAAATTAAATGATTTTTATGGTTTTACTTTAAAACAGTAGGTTTTTATTTCTAATAGCCATTTTCTTAGATACTAATTGAGTTTATTGGTAAACCAGTTCCAGAAATAATCTTTGCCTCAATATCATACCTTCTCTTGAAAGAGGAATACGAACTGTCCTCCTTTCCTGCTAGGTAGTAGTAGCTCTTGTTGGAATACTTTTCCAGATTTTTTTGAGTAGTTTGGCGGTCACGTTTGAGAAATGGGATTGTCAATAAAATGAGAACTTCTGTGTTCCTTGTAATGATGTAAAAAATGAAACTGGGTCGCACACGTAACAAAGCAAATTGACATGTTAATTCTGAGCCTAGATCTCAGTGCTTTGAGACTTCTGGGGATGCTTACTGCCCCCGCTTTATGGCACTAGTTGTTAAATATTGTGAAATCTTTGTTTGAATCTCTTCGCTGCCTCTCCTTAGGGCTGTCTGGAGAACCTGATAGGACTATGCATGATGCCTTTGAGCAGCAGGCTGCAGTGACTCTCACCTCACCAGTTTTATCCAAATTCTCACCAAGTAAGTTAAGGAGGGAGCGAGGAAGATTTTCAGACTGGGAGATGACTGAGGTTTTGGCTTCCCTGCTGGCTTCCATCGAGGCTTGCTAGCAGCTGAGATGGAGCTCCCTGGAAGTAGTGCTCACCTACTGATGGTCTGGAAGTTCAGCTCGATCTGTGCAGGATCTGTTGCCACTGGTGGGTCACCAGAGGTGATTCAGTGTGCCCCTGGCCTGGACGAAGGGATTTTCATCACGCTGTAGCGAGAGGCCAAGCGCAGCGGGTGAAGTGCCATCCTGATGTAAAAGGCGTGTTGCCGCTTACTTTAGCTCTTGAGTAGATGCTATTTAAACCTTTGGCTTTGTTTATTGAAACTAGGACAACGAGGCCCGAGTGTGCTCTTAAAGTTTCCTTTGAGGTCTGTAGTGGCTGATTTAAAAATAAAAATCAGCTTGTAACAGGTTTAGCTTCTGTTCAGCTTGTATTAAAGTCCTTGTACCTTGATACGTTTCCTGCCATAGTAGCTTTCGTGTGTCCCAGTTCCATGGCTTGCACACTGTGTAATGGTACAGAAGAATGCCAATATTGTGTAAGCTACTTAAAACATGTCTAAGAGCACTTCCTTGCGTGCTGAGACCTTGGTATGCGTGTGGCCACATCTACAGCAAAGAAAGCAGCGAGCCTTATCGAGCAAAAAATAGTCTTTTAAGAAAACTGCACCAGCCGTTCCCTGGCTGTCTTTTCCTTTTACCTGTGTCAGCTGGGGAGGGAGCTCCGGAGGTGGTAAAGCTGCTGCTTTCAGTGGCAGTGCTGGCTTCGGCTGTTTGAACATCAGCCTAATTTAGAAGAGTGTGGTTTTATTCCTTAAAATGCTGTGTTAATAGGGGGTTAGTACGGGTTAAAGCTCCCTCCAGTAGGCCAGGTGGCCCCAGTTTTATTTAACAAAGTAACGGCCTTTTCCCTCTCCCAAAATGCTCTGTGGAAGTACTATCAACGTACGTGTTTGTGCTTATTCTAATTAGGACAAAAATATCCTGCTCACTACCTAAACTTCTGATATTCAAATCAGATTTCGTGCTATTGGTTTTGGATGTGTGTTATGCGAAGAGGTTTTTTTTTTTTTTTTAACAAAGGCAGACTCTTGCCCTTCCACAAGCTACAGAGTATTTTTAAATATGCCACCCACCTCACTCTTTAAATAACTAAAATTTGGCATTTTATTAGAGAGGCTGCTGATGCAACATTGTAGTTTGGCAGAAATTACTCCAGGAACCCTACAGTGCTCAGTATTTCCACCTTGCATATTATAGGGGAATCAGGCCTAATTGCTAAGGATAAAAATGTAACCTGTCTATAAAAATACAGGTGAAGAACATTTTCATTGTTTATTTTGTACTGAACTCCTCTGTCATCCTTGCATTTGACAAATGGAAGAAGAAATTTGTCAAATGGTATTAGCAAACTGTCTTTCTTTTTTTCCCCTTCTGCTCTTTTCTCATTTGGCTTGCCTGTGTGGCTGACTGTACTGCTGATGGTTGTCCAGCTAGTATTGCGTTAAGGTCTTCATTTCTTTATTTGATATTTAAGAAATTTTTAGACAGTACACCAGTGTTTGAGCTGTAAAACTGATTTAGGAAAAAAATAAACAGGGAGAAGTGTTAGAAATTCTCCAGAACATTGTGTAAGAGGTTTCAGGGTTTTGGTCATACCTTCCTTTTCATCTGGGCTTGTGTCTTTCTCCTTCCTTCCCTGTTTTGTGTAATTTGAAGCATGTTTTCTTTGTCACTGCTACTGATCTGTTGCTATTAGCGCTGCTTCTTGTATGTGTTTCACACCTTAAAGAGACTGAGGGGCTAATGGTGGTGTGCTTTCTTTTCATTTGGCATTCAGAAGAAATGCAGGCAACATATGTATTTCTGTCTGCTCAGCCTGGCTGCTTCTCCACTGGAAGCAGCCTTCAGCTAGAGCGTGAAGATCTTAGTGAATATAACTTCTTATTCAGCACATGTGTCAAAATTCAGCTATTTCTCAATGTTAAGTCAAAACAATCGTGCATGTTGTTTTTTGTTCGTTTTGCTTGGTTGTGTGTTTTTTTGTTAAGCTGGATTTCTGTTGTGTGTGAGAAGTGTTTGAGTGTCCTCTGCAGTTCTCTGAAAGAGGCAAAATCTCTTTTTCAGTACAGACTTCTGATGGCTTTTGCCTCTTTTCCCCAAACATCTTATCTTCAAGGCTGAGGTTTCACCCTATGACTTGACATATTTTCATACACTCAACATTTAAGCTTTACTTTGCACGTTCCTTCTCATCTTCAAGTTCTTTATCATGTCTGTGTAACCTGTTTCCTTATTAAATATTTTAGAAAATATTTACTGAACTGGGCTAAAACAGATCTCGTCCTTCCCCATCCAGTCAACAAACCTGGATGGATTCTTCCTCTGTAAAATTAAGTAGAAATTCATGAAGTCTGAGAGGTATGGTTGTAGCTATGCTGAATCTTTGTTATAGTCAGCTGATAATAGATATGAGACAAACATTTCTATTAGATTGCCCACCAACTAATTCTCAAGCCATCTGATTTCAAAGATGGCTTGCATGTCTTCAGAACGCCAGTTGATCTTTTATCTATTTCTTTGTCACATCGATAACTCTTTCACGCAGTTCCTCTTCCGTTTTTTTCTGATGTGGCTTTTTTCAACTGACCTCAAGCAACTGTCTGAAATGATTGAGTCATTTTACTGAAGGTCAGACTCTGCCCATGTTGCACAAGCTTTGAATCTACAGAAAATCAATGTAGCACATTGAAGAGGTGAGTGATTGCTAAGTGTCCCGTAGTTTGTCAGGATCTGCAGATTTTTTTTTCCCTGGGGGGTTACTGGCACCAGAGTTGATTTCCATATTTTGCTGTTGTAATCACGTCCCGGGCTTCGTTATTGCGTGGTCAGGCATTGGGATGGGTTGCCCAGGGAAGTGGTGGAGTCACCATCCTGGGGGTGTTCAAGGAGAGGTTGGATGTGGTGCTTAGGGCCACGATTTAGTGGGTGACATTGGTAGTAGGGTGATGGTTGGACAAGATGATCCTGGAGGTCTTTTCCAACCTTAATGATTCTGTGATTCTATTCTAAATGTCTATATAAGTATCTCTTCTAAGCCTGTCATTGTTATCTTAAAAAAAAATAAAAAAATCTGGCTGAGAAGGAGAAACAAATGCAATGTTATGAATATTATAGAGAAAATTTGACCTTACTACTTCAGGTTGTCTCAGCAGCCTGTTAGAACATTGGAAAGCTGAGCCAAGCAAGACATCAAATGAATCTAAATTTCTGAACTTAGCTTTTTTAATATTATCTTCTGAAATTTCTGTGGAAGTCTGTTAGCTTTCCACAGAAAGCTTACACTTCTTTTATACTTTTGCAGGTGGGCTTTTTTGAGACCCATTTTGCAGTGATTCTCTCCATTCCATTGTATGCAGATTTTAGATACATGTTGTGGAATTGAGTGTCATAGCAGCTAGGTGCCTATAGCCATGAAGCGGTGTTGTATTTATTTATTTTCATTTTTTAGCTAAGCAAAAGAAAAATACTTCTAGTTCTAAAGAATCTTACAGAACGATAGGCGGAGAGTCTGGTGGTGGTGAAGCTGTTGTTAAGGAATTGTTGAAAAAACTGGTAGAGTTCTTCTTTAAGGTAAAACAAACTTGCATATGGAGAGCAGGAGCAGTGCAGATAATGGAGGAGAGGTTAGGGTTAAATGAAACCTTACCTATGGGAAAACAAGTTTAGTTGTTTGACTACCTTGAAAATCAGATATTTTCTGAGGTTTAAAGAATAAATAAAAAACACTCAAAAGCCATATGCCGAAATAACTGTTCCACTTCTTAGTATTAAATAATAATTGGGGATTTAAATAATGCTACAAGACTATACAGGTGATTTCCAAAGCACTCTTCACGCTTAAGCCTCAAGTCATGTGTTGGGTCCAAATCATGGGGTGCATCTTTTTTCCCAGCATTAGAACAGCAGCCTAAGCTGGAATAAAGCCTGGAAGCTCTTGACTGATACAAAGCTGTAGGAAGGAATATCGTAACCTCCTGAAGCACGGAGGGAAATGATACTGAATAAATATAGTATAAAATAAATAATAAATATAGCCTGTCTTTTTGTCAGGCTGTTAGTATGATCAGTTCTTCTCTTTAAGACCATCCCTAATGAACACGAGCGACTGACTTCTGCGGGGTTTCGTTTTGGTGCCCCTGATCAGAGGTACTGTTACACTCTGTGCTCACGTGGCTCGACTATAGGTTTATCTGCCTTCTGCGGTGGGACGCGGGTGTGAGTCAGGAGGCTAAGGTACAACTTGGTGGTAGGATAGCCTGTCTTGGGTCCTCGTGCTTGTAGCTTACAAAGCAAATGGATTGCTCTGGATGTTAAAAATGTGCTAAAATGTATTTAATAGTTTTCTGCAAGTTCTGTCAAATCCTGGCAGTCACTAAGGTAAATCTATATAGCCTGGTTATACAGGGTTTAAAAGAGTAAGGCTTCCTGTACCCACTTAGCCTTTAAAGATGCATTTGCCAGCACATTCCCCCAGCGAGTAGAAAGGAATGAATATTTTCGTAATATTAGAAAATCTGTTCCTCTGTGTCTCTGCCTTATCATCTTCGCTAGCTATGACTAACCAGTAAAGAAATCCATTCAGCTGTGGTAGCGTCAGCGAAGTGGCCTCTTCCCCTCTGCCACTACTACAGGACTGTTTGAAGACCATTTAAATTCTGCTCAGAGCTGTAGGTGATCTTTTTTGGCAGCCTTATGTATGCTTTTACATTAAGTGCTAGGTTGCAATAATTTTTAAAAGGGTTGTCTGAAAGTGGATGTTTTTGTGTGTATTTATAGATGGTATTTGTCTTAGAGATGTGGATTTATTTCGCACCCTGTGCCTTTAGCTCATTATCAGGACCTTGGTTCTAGGAAGGTATGTCATCCTTGGATTTTACAGCAGGCTGAGAGAATGGATGCTGAACCTGCCCCTGAGGTCCAGAAGAAAATCAGCAAGTAGAAGTAATTCCAGTGGGTTTGCATCTATGATACCAGGTGCCTTTAAGAGCTCATTCCCATATTCTCCACCTAACGTTTAATTAGATATATGGCAAATAAATGTTGTCCTTGCTGCTAATGAAAGTTCCTTTTGAGGCAAGCCTACTACCACTATATTTGTCCTGGAAAGTCTCCTAGCTTTCTCTTGTTACCTCAAAATACACTCCCCCCCCGCCACACACTGTGACTATTCTAGAGTTGAACATTACTGCCTCTTGAATTTCATTTTGGACTCTGGAAGCAGTTTGGTTTAGGACAGTGAAGAGGTTTGTAGAAGTAACATGTCCTGCTGTAGATGTTGCCAGGAGTTTAGAACACAGCCACAGTGGAAAGATGTTTTCTACATTATAGCCACAGCAGCTCATCTGCTGTTGATAGCACCACTTGTCGTAACCAGAGATATTTTTAGAGCATCTTTTAAGGTTCTGCTAGTTGTGTGTGTTGTTTTTTTTTTAAGCAGTTTCATTTGATAACAATGCTGTAGTTCACAGAAAAGTGTTCCCTAAGAACTGACTTGTGTTCTAAGCACTGGAGGGAGAAAAGCTCAATTTGCCTGCCTGAGAGCGTGCCAAAGAGCTTACATGGTGGAATTCGTGGTCTGGTGAAATCAAAGGGGAGGGCAACAGGTATAAAACATGCCCGTAGATCATACAATCTTCGTATGGTTCAGCCAAGTCCAAAATTACCTCACCAGACTTGTTTCTGTTGCTTTAAATTGATTTGAAAAGGTAGAGAGGGGCAGAATTCCTTAAACTGAAATTGTTCAAGATAACTGCGGTGGGCAGGAGAGGAAAATAACCCTCTGATGTCACTCAGAGTGAAAAGCATAAGCTTAAATTCATGTCAAGGCAAATGTAATGCTATTTTATAGTTGTATAAGGCTGTTTAAAATGGTTATCAGTGTAGGGGAAAACATGTCTTCATTTTCTAGGCTCTTTTTTTTAACGTGCCAAATAAGTGTGGTTTTTTTTCCTCCTCCCCTTCCCAGACTAGAAGGAACACTTTTTCCTCTGGGGACAGAGATAGGATGAAGCTAAATATATCACTTGTTGGCTGTGTTCTCCATCACGTTGCTTCAGTGGTTATTATTTGTTTGAGTTTTACCTTCAGAGATTCTGCCTGATATTTGGTGACATGCATAATAAATAGAGACATAGCAATTTAAAATTCATTCTTTATTGCACTTTGGTTTTAGTTTACAAAGTGCTATAAAAATGAAAGGGATTTTGTAAGCATTAATCCAGGCACTTGGGGAAATTTCACCTCAATTTGTGTGAAGAAGAAAGAAAACAGCATAAGTCTCTGCTTGCAAGTTGTTGGTCTTTCTGTTGCTGTTCTGTTTTCTAGTTTCAAATGCTATGTAGGAAGGTTACTTTTCTTTTCTTTCAAAGCAACGCCCTTTCCGTGAGGGTGAGGAAGCTGACTGGGTTTGAGGGCCATGACCTGTGGCCTAGCTGTGCATTTTCGGTTGGTGTTCATTCTTTCTGAAGCACCAGCTCGAAGAGCCTAAAGGCCAGGCTGAGGAGAACAATGCACGTCTCCGGAGAAGGAAGCCTGGGAGACAGCAGCTGGAGAAGAGATTTCAGGTAGAAAGAGAGTGGCTTCTTCAGCAGTCCATTAGTGCTCAGAGGTACAAAACAAAGTCTATGTGTACCTAGGTGTGCTTTAAACATCTAAAAATGTAGACATCAAAAACTCGTTCCTTAAAGTCTTTATACTGTGTTTTGGCTAATTGGGGAAAAGACTGAAACATTCCCTTTATCATTCATAGTGGGAACCAAGCAACAATGAGGAATAAGTTTCATACTGCTGTAAACAGTATTCTAACTCTGGCTTTTCTTTTGATACTCCTGACTCAGAATCGGTATAACCAGTTGCCAGCAATGGCAGCTTTCTCCTGAAAGCCAAGCTTGGAAGTTCTACTGGTTGCGATCCATTTACTCCGACTTTCCAGTCTGCAGCTAAATCTGTTAATCCAGCTCCTAGTTCATCCAGTGTTTTATCCTTTGTAGGAGCTGACAGTAAAAATTGTTAGTTCATGCTGAAAATGCACGTTGGCAAATAAACAGGTAGCCGTTACAACACACATCACAGGAGCATCTCCTCAAGCTTTATGCAAAGCCTTTGATCAAGAACTTGCTAGGGAGACATGGTGGCAGTATGCTGACCCAGAGAGGACAACAGAGTGGTGGCAGAAGGTATTCTTGCGATCTCGATTGAAGGGCCAATTCATACGGTCTGAGCTATTGTAATCAAAATAGCCAGACCAGCTTTGTAGTTCAAAGAGCAAATGACTTCTTACCCACTTTATTTTGACTGAAATGTCTAGGGGATGCTCATTCAGGTTAATTCCTTGGGCAGATGTGAGGAGGCAACGACTCCTGCTTGGAGAGAGAGTAGGGTTTCTGCTGGCAGGGGTGGATCTGGCAGGGGTGGATCTGGCAGGGGTCACGCCTCCCTGGCCTCGGCCTGTCACATCCAGAAATGTAAGCAGGGCATACTGAATCCCATGGTCCTCGTGACTTCCATTCAGCAAATCCTGTAACCGTTTTCCTCTTCACTCTCTCCACTGCTTCAACTTCACTGTGATAGCTTCTGTTGCCAAAAAGGGCTGCTGGTAAGCACGTGAGCCTGCTTTCTATTTTCTAAATTATTTTTCCTGATGTTCAGGAAGAGATTAAAAAGTTGCTCATTCTATATTGGGAAGTAGCATTAGGAAGTAAGAACAAAAGATATGGAATCTTGAATGAGTTGCAAGCAGTAATGGTTCCTGAATATTTGCTTTGTTGTAGGATGCTGGTCGGTATGGAGAGAGAGGAAGAGGAAGGGATAAAAGCAGGGACTGGTCTGAGCTCAGGAAGGCCGGCTCCCTTTGTGGTCAGCACAGAGCACGATGCTTTTGAGGCTGCTGCTTGGAATCATTCCCCCAAAGGCAAAGAATGGCCAAGCTGAACAGCTCTTCATTATGAAAAGATACAATTTCTCCTTTTTGTTTTCACTAGCACCTGACCCATCTGCCGGACAGCTTGGTTTGCACAACAAGCCGAAAGCTTGTGTAAGAGAGAGGCTCCTTTTGTTCTCATGATCTGAACAGCTCGTCAAGGGATCTGTTGATTTGGCACCTCTCATCCAAAGGAGGGTGAGGAAGTGAGCGGCCCGGAGCAGTGGGATGAGGGGCGTGAAGCAGGGCTGCCCCTTCCTCCTCTTTTGCCCCATGTGCACTTGATGTTCATTTGAAAACAGCAGACACGGTAGTCTCGGTAAACCTTTATACCTTGCTAGGTATAAAGGCAGTAACTAAACAGTAAGGGGGTTCTGTGGCAAAAAAATGTCTCAGTTGTTTCGGTAATGTCACTGCAGCCTCACTCCTGATGCTGCAGAATGTTTGTATAAAAATGCTTCAAACATAAGGAATAGCCAGCATTTTTGTTTTGAGGCTGTTCTCAAGAAGAATGCACTTAAAAAGGACTTCTGACTGAGAATGCCCTGCCACACCTGGGGCAGTGTCAGAGTTCAGTGCCAAGCCTATTGACGCTTCCTTTCGTGGGTCACATCTGGGTGCTTTGTGTTTTGGCACGCAGTCAAAAACCGATTTAGCCCTTTACAGGGATTAAGCATTGCTCTCAGACATTGTAACTCAAAAGACTGTGTCCAGTGTATGGTGTGAAATTAATCAAAAGGAAAGAAAATTAATGACCTGCTGTGGTGCCATCCATCAGGATATCACTCAGCAGGTGTGAAATTAACTTGCCTTGACTGTGGATTAAATTTAACGGCATGACGTGAAGCTACAGAAACCGTTTCTGTTATTACTAGGAAGCAAGCAAGCTTTTTTTTTTTAAAGATTCCAGATTAATGAACTGCTTACGCCATACAGTGGATAGTCCTGTGATCATTTAACAGCATGAATTTAGATTATGTTCCCTAAGAAGATCACGTATTACTGTATCAGTAAAAATTGTTAAAGGCAGGCCACAGAAATGCGTTTTTAATTTCTATAATTACTGTGCGCCAGATGGTGGGTGCATACTTGTTTCCAGTGTACTATTCCGGCTCAAATATAAGCAGTTGTGATCTTTATTTACAATTAATCAGATTTTAACCTAGGTGATTTGAAATTGTATTGTGACTACGATGAGTTCCTAAGAAACACACAGAAGAAATGTCTCTACTGCTTGTTATAGTTGCAAAAAAGCCTTTTTTTTTCTTTTTTTTTTCCAGATCCTAATTCTGAGGATAGCAAAACTACTCACTAACTTTAACTGTCTGCCAACTATTTTGGAATGAATATCTAATATTAGATTATCTACTTAAAGGATTTGATAAATCCTAGTTAGTTTGTTACATACATATGTAGTTCTTTGAGAAGTAATAATGAACTGCAGTTCCCCTACCAAAGGTCCCAACCCTCAGAATATACCCCTGCTGCTGAGGCTTGACTTTTTATCAGTTGCTCTGAAAGAGCAGTACTACAGAGATGTAAAATACATTACAGTTTATTAACTGCTCAAGGTGAATGACGAAGATGAAGGAAATGTATTTCCCAGTTTAAATCTAAAGATCCTGCCAGCTATTTTCTTTATCTGTCCCTTCCTGCTTCCCTACATGCGTGCACTTTTTCTCTGCAGTTGCCCTGTATTTTTAATGTGGCATTTATTACCAGTGCGAAGGCTCCCTTTGACTTCTGCATTCTTCATGGATTTTTGTTGAAAATGCCTTGAACATCCTCCTTTAAAAAGGTTCAGTCACCTCACCTCTTTCAGAACTCCTGATGTTTGTGCCCTCGGCAGAAAAGTAGTCATTTATGTGTTTTTATGTGTTTTTTTCATTCCTTCACACCCTCCTCACCCCTCCCCAAATGAGTTCTGACTCCCCATTTCCAAGAATTAAGGAAGTTGCATATTTGTGATTAGAAAGACTGAGTTGGGACTTGCATGGTATTTTTCTTGGAGGTATATCAGCCCCACTTCTATGAGTTTATCTTCAGGTTGGAAGTTCACAGTATATGACCATGTGCTCGACTATTTGGTCTTTATAAGTTGACTTGTTTGACCTCTTATTAAAGAACATCTGTGGTTCATAAAAACACAACATTTTTGTTTAAATATTCTTGATCAGAGAGCTGTTGGAATAGTGAAGGTCTAGGTAAAGCTTCACCGTTGTGGTGCCAGAGCTCTGTGGATTCTGTGTCAAAAGACAAGTCTGACATTAGCATTAGTAACAAGATTTTGGTTCATAACAAGCATGATATAACCACAAAAGAAACATTAGGGTTGTCCATCTCAGTGGTCGTGTCACTGGCAGCCCTTTCTTCAAGGGTAAGTCATGAGCAGTACCTGCAGGATCTGTGCTGTCCTGCAACCTGAACAACGAGCTCTGTAATAAAATAAAAATCCTTTTGTAGAACGTTAATTTGGGTTGAACTGCCAAGATATTTTATGAGTATCTTCTCCTCTTTGAAGAGAAACATCAGTCTTGGTACCCATTGCAGAATGAGTTGAACAAGTGATGGAGGCCCAATGCTTTTTACCTTTATAAGCATTAACAATTCAGGTCAAGCTTTTAACCGAGAATAAAGGCTAGATGATTACTAGAACAGTTATTTCAGCTGGACCTTTGGGCTGTTTTCTTTCTTGCATTAGAGAGTGAAAATCTTGATATGCATGCCTAAAGAGACTTGCTCTTTAGGCTGAGATTGTAACATGGTGCTCTTGCAAACTTGCTTGTGTTGAAGGAAACGCTGGAATATTGTGCCCAACTGCTGCCTGCAGTCTGGCATTTAGATTACCGGGTTTATTTAATGTACTCCTGCCCTTCTCTTGCTGATGGCTTTTATAGCTGCCTAAGCTTTTATGATGAATTTGTAGCCCCCGGGGAGGTAGGGAGAGAAGAGGAGAACGGATAAGTTTAACTCTTTCTGTGGAACTTGTTTAGGTTTTTGAAGACAAATGGAAGGTAAAGCAGGAGTCCTCTTTGCAGCTAGGGCAGCAAGGCAGTTGGTTTGTTTTTGTCCTGGGAAACTGTGCTTGCCAGCAAGAAGTCCTCACATGTCTGTTTTCCACGATAGGCTGTGTGAGTTGGGTCTGTGGAAGCTCTTTATTGTGTTTTGCCTTCAAGCTGAGCTTGTGTTGGCTGCTTTTGCTATTTGCTTTATCTCTGCATATCTATTATATCCCATCAGGAGGGAGCATATGAAGCTAATGGAGCTATTAGGGTGTCTTCACAGCAGTGCTTTTTTTTAAAATGCAGCTCTACTAGATTTTGGGATGAAGAGAACTCAGTAGATTTTTCTGTATTGTCTGTTACAGAAATATGCAAAACCGTTTTGTCAGCATGCTTGGAGTTGAGCAGTGTGATGCTATCTGCCTGTGAGCATGGGCTCCTGAGAACGTATTCCCATTTCTCTGATTTACTGAGGAGTGCTGTTGAAATGAGTAGACATCGTCCCCTGCACGCAAGCAGAACCAATGGAGGAAAAAATAATAATAAATAAAACCACAAACCTGCTGTTGAATGTGGTTTGCACAATATTGACCCAACTAGGGGAAGGGGGCCTGTCTCTTTGGGTTGCACCCAGTGTCTCCAGGGCATTTGTTCATCTCCCAGGTTATGCTGACAATGCTCTGGAGTTTCTGGTGGGCTCAGAGCACGTGAGTGAAGGGAGCTTTTGTCTGCTAGCGAAGACGTTGGCTGTAGCCAGTGGTTGAATCATTGGGTAGGGTTTTTTGTGGATCTGTGTGAGGAGTGAAGGCTTTGTTTGGCTTTTCTCATGACATTCTCTGTATTTTCTCAAGCTGCAGTCAATAAATGTCCCTTCCCAAAGGAACTGCCAATCTGTAGACTTGTGATTGTTATTCTAAGTCAGCCATGGAAACGTGTTTTGTAACAAGTCAAAAATATGATATTTAATAAGATACTAATTCTTCATGGCAAAAATATAGAGTTGTTTAATTAGCACTCAGACCACTTCTTTAGCCCTCTAGTTCATTATGTCTCCAGTAGGTTTATGCCACTGATTCATATAGCTCATTACTGCTCATAAATGTCACTGTAAAATTACTTAAAATAAGAGTGTTAGTGTCTTGCTGTCATTAGTTCTACAGCTGGTTTGGTTGTGGTGACAAGTTGGTAGATAAAGTGTGAATTTTATAGTTGAAGATGTCAGGACTTGGAGAGCTTGCTGCTCCTCGTCACGGAAAGAGACATGCCTGCAGAGCTGAAAGCTGCAGTTGAAACTTCTTTCTGGTCTTATCTACTGCCTACCTCTTTTGTCAGCGATATGAGTCAATGTCCTGCACAAAGTTTAAAAGCAGTAAATGCAATGGTAAAAACTATAAATTAAGTCACTGTACTTCTGGGAACATGGTATCAATGAGAGGCTTTCACTGAACCTTTGTGTTCTCCGAGTAAATGGCAGGCAGTCAAGGTGTGGAGCATAACAGCACAGGCTGAAGTGGCCACTTCTTGAATAGTGCAGGTGATGATTTCCAGATGCAAATTATAATAATTTGCTCAAATACTTTACATGTAGGTGAGATCCTGTAATCTGCATCTCAGAAGGCTGTTGGCATTGTGAGAAGGAAACTAGAAGCAGTACAGGAAAAGATTGTGTCAATCACTTGACCAATTGATAAGATAATAAAAGGTCTCAATAGCAAGTTGTGATAAGAAACAGATAACGTGTCTGTTGGTGACACTTGAAGTTTTTGTTGTTCTTTTTGATGATGTTGGCAAATTCCAATTCAGCTGAGCAGGACAAATCTTGGGGGCTAGAAGTTCAAATTGATTTGTTTTAATAGATTCAGGGGCCAAATATGTTGATATTTACAGTATCATGAGCTCTACTTGTGACGGCTATCAGTAATTTTTGCGTGGCTTCTTATGAACAGATTTCAAAGATTGGAGGTGATGATGATGTTTGTTTTATTGTGTATGTAGTAAATAAATTACAGGGCTGTACAGGAATAGCAGGCCAGTGCTAGAGTCAAACTACATAATGTGTCTCATGTTCCAGGGTGCAGTTCATCAGTGGGAAGAGATTATAGATGTGCAGAATTAAAATGGGAACGTCCCTGGTATTACTGGAACTGATGTGGGTAGGGTGTGTCAATCTGCTAGAAACTAGTGAGGCACTGAATTTGGCCAGGAAGGGACTTGTATTGTCAGACTGCAGTGGCACAAGTACTGCAACCTGAGCCCAGATCATTTTCTGGAAACCCTAAAGCAGTCTGCTAGATATCTTTGTTTGTTTGCTTGACAGGGATGTGCACATAGATATAGAGGAATATGTCTCAAGTGACTGAAGATGAACTTCTTTTTATGCTTTTTTTTAATGAACTGTAACGTTAACCAAAAGCGACATTCCAGTTTAGTCTCTGTTCAAAGAAAGATCTGGTTTTAATAATTTATGTGGAAGCTCTATGAAGGATTTAAAATGTGACAGCTCTGAAATAAGGAGATTGATGCTGCTCCGGTGTGATCTGATTTGGATTCTGACCTAATTTCTTTTAGTTAGTGACTGTTATAAAACTTGGTGGGGTACATGAGCTTATGACTTTGGGAGGTTACTGGCTGATATTTTTAGGCTACCAGCTAATCCTGTTTAGGAGTAGGATTCTCATCTGAAAACTGACAGGTCTTTAAATTCTTCCCATTTTGCTTTATGATGACAAATGGAAAGTGTACAGAAAAAGCAAAGGATTGATTGCCTATTTCCAAGCGCCTTGTGCTGTGGCGCTCTCATCTAGATAAGGATTCTCTGCGTGCATGTGTTTAAGAAGTGATGTTTTTCTTTTATGATTGAACAGAATGAAAATCTTGTATTGAAGCTGTTAATTTTGTACATACTCCAGAGGGGGTATGGAAAAGCATTGCACGCACACCGAAGATGTTTCGAGCCTTTCCTTCTGGATTTTTCTCATGTTGCCTTGTAGCTGTTTGCACAGCAGCCATACTGTAGATAAACTAACAAATGCAAATTCCCTGTTCTGTTTGCTTAGTCAGAAGCTGTGTTCCACATATAAACGCATCTTCCAGATGTTTTCTTCTTGTTAGCAGTCGCTTTCTTGCGCTTGTCGCCTATGGCAGAGGCAACCTTGCTCTTTAATTCCAGTCTTAGGGTGGGGTTGTCATCTGCTATGTCTGTTAATTTGATAAGTTAGTATATGAAGCATTTTGTCACTAGTTTCTACAGATTGAGTCCACAGTGCTTACTATGGAATCCTATGGATGAGTCCACCCGTGTGATTTTTTTTATTAAACATCATAAAAATTGAAAAGAAGCAGGAAAAGAAAGGGCATCTCAGATGCTGGAGTGTTATATCCAGGTTTGCATTGTCTTGTAGCTGTTTTGTTTCCTTTAGTAGTATGCGTTGACGGGAAAGGAAGTCAAGGCTAAGTGGAAAAATGGGAATTTGGACTGGAAATAGAATGTGTATGAGTAGTACTAGGTTGTACTGAAAATATTGTAACTCGCTATATTGCTGCTATCCCAGTTAGAACCGAAGGTGTTACTTGCAGAGAGTGGGCCCAGCTGGAAGGCTTTATGGAGTGCCGCAGCTTCCGACTGAGTATGTGTGTGCTCTACCGCATGTAGAGTCGTGCATGTAAGTAATGAAGCGAGAGTCCGACAGGTTTGATGAGGTAACGTGATCTTTATGTGAAGAAGAATTGTTCAGTTAGAGCTAAGAAAGTGAGCAAGGCTTTCAGGATCGCCTACAGGTGAGGTTCTTGCTGTGAGCTATTTTTGAGCCTGTATTTCATGGCAGTGGCTCTTGCTGACCGTGCCCTGCTTTTTGACTGCCTCGAGTTGTTAAAGGATAATTAAAGCATATTCAACACCTGTTTAATACTGTTATTGTCATATCAGCAATAGCTTTGCCATAATTTAATTCGGAATTGTTGGCTCAAATTGAACTGTGGGGCTTTTGTTGCCAGTTGAACTTGCTGATATAACTGAGTCCTGCCCTTTTTAGTGAAAGGGGAAACATTGGACCAATCTTGATTTAGTTAATTTTCAACTACCACTACCCCTTGCTCTGAACTGCTGCCTGTCAAGGACCCTTGCAATACATACTTTGTATACTGAAACCTCTTGTATTGCCACAGAAAACTCCCATCGTGGCTTGGTGAGGCCTTCATTTCAGTGGCAATGGGGGTTGAAGTGAAAGGGAGGGGAGTAGGAAGGTGTCGCATCTATATGGGCGATGCCATATAGAGACATCCCGGAGTCCTAGCTCACACAGCTATAGCCAAGCCTGTGTCTCCTCAGAGCAGAGAAGGCTGCAGTTCTGTGGGCAGTGTTAACAGTGAAAGAGAGCAGCTAACTCTCAAGAGGTCTCCCACGCAAGTCAAGACAAATTCTGCAGTTCTGCAGCACAATGTAGTTCTTATCATTTTTTTCTTTCCTTCTTTTGCCTTCCATACCAACTTTTGAGAGTTATTTTGGTGCTTTCAGGGAAGAAACTGATTCAGCTACCACTCATCAACCAGATGTTTGGGTGTATGAAACACTTCTCACTGAGGCTTTCTGCGCTTCCTTCAGAACTACCTTAAATATTGTCCTTCCTCCATTTGTACTTTCCCGTCTTCTTTTTACCTCCTGTTTCCTCTGCAGTTCCTGTATATCACTCGTGGTTTTTATTTGCCGCCACAATATCAGAGTAAATAATATTAGGTATTTGCAGAACTTGATTAATTTATGAAACTAAGGCAGCTTTTTGTTTGCTGTGTTCAGTGCAGATGTTGAACCCCATCTTACCTGCTAGGCAAGGGCTGATTGTGCACGTGGTGTGGAGGAGCGTTCAGTCTAAAGAGAAAAAGCACGAGGTGTGGTGTGGAGACAGAGTATGTCCAAAGCTCGAAAGAGCCACTGAAAGTGTCACATGTTCCCAGCTAACCGTGGGAATGGCTCACAGGTGATGGGAACAAACATCAGTTCCAGTCTGAAGGGGGCCTCAAGCTGTCTGGCCACAGAATCCACTCCATAACAGCTTTTCTGAGTGCAATGAAGTGACATAGTCATTAAAAAGCTAACCAACAAGTTATGGTAATACTAAAAAGGAGGGATTGTGCCGAGAATTGGTCTGCTTTGCTTAGAATTTTTGCTGGCAAGTGGCATTGACACAGCAATATGTTAAGGTGAGTCGGAAAGATGGGAAAATGAGGATGGAAGTAGCTTGGGCTATCCCATTTTAAAAATACCATAAAGACCATCCAGTGCTCTAAGTGCTTTTTGTATATTCAGTACATAGCGGTATGTTTATGACTGCTGTCACAAACCTTGTAGTATTTATGTGCGTTGTTTGATGGCCTTAACTCCTAAAATAATTAAATTAATCCCTTTCAAAGCCAAATAAAAACTGTACAGCAGTGGACGAAAACATGTGATACCAATCTAAACTCAGAACACAGATTTGTTTTATTTGGTGTAATGACTGTGTGTCCTGTGGGATTTATGTAATGATTTTTAAGCGGCTCGCTGTATCAGGAGACCAAGGCAATTAGGTACTTAGAAGGGGCAAAGGGAGAAATGTCAATTGCTCTTTTAAAGACTGGGCAGCAACTCCTACGCTGTCAAGAAATGATCTTGCTTTTACATAAATTGCCGCTGAACAGCTGTCTGTGTTCAGTGGGATGAATGAGCTTTAAAGAAGTTTAAAAGAGTTAATTTCTTATTCTTTCGAATACAATAAAAGAAAATTCAATACTTGTTCAGTCACTTTGCAAGGATGTAATGATAGGTGAGAAGCAGGCATGGCAATAGGGGTTAAAGATGCTGTACGTACGGATAATGCTGTAAACAAACATAAAGCAAGGGCTGCTGCTTTGGGGTCATACTTTTTCTTCTCCTGTTGCAGGAAAGTACATTGCTAATGATCTTGTATAAACTGAGCCTGAAGTGCATTCAGTGGTGGGCTTTTCTTCTCAAGTGTTGTCAGTGTAATCATGCCGCGTATTGTTTTTATTTTGCTAAATGAAACGCTCTATTTTCATTGCTTAACTAAAAAAGAAACAAGAATGCATGAGTAGAGATGGCTTTTATAGTAGTCTTTATTTTCTCAGTACTGTAAGCAAATGCACTTTAAGTTGAAAAGCATCTTTAGGCTGGATTTCTGAATGATGGAAATTATTCCTTAAGTTGTTCAGTGCTGTGATTTTTTTTTTTTTGAATGGTGCAGTTCTTTTCCTTAGACCAACCTCAAACCGTATGGGACTGAGTCTGTTACTTGATACCAGCTGTGTGTTTCCTTTTCTTTCCTCCTGTCCCTGAACACCCAGCATTGATAATTCCCCCTATTCAAGATCAAGTGGAATACTGGAAAAGTAACATTCATTTTGGATGCTGTAGGAATCAACTCTGTATATACATAATTCCTTGTAAGTAATCCAAAATAAATCTGTATACCTTCAAAATAAGGTTTTGCTCTTCTGGGCAGCCTTCTAGTTTTGTTTTCTCTCCTTTGGTGGAATGCACGGAAGGAGTTGAGGATAGCTTTGGTACAGCAGGGTTATAGGAAGCCACGCTACTGATGTCACGGCCCAGCAGAGTAAGGCTGGCTCGCTGTGCTCATGGCACGTTGGCTGAAGCTCAGAGGAGAGCACCCATGTGCTCTGACTGCTCGTGCTGACCTGTAGGGCTGCACTGCCTTACTCGTCGGGGCCGATGGCAGCCCACCACTGCCTACCAATACATCATTGCTAGTTAATGCTCTGAGCACGCAGCCTGGAGCCATGTCAAAACAATGTGGGTAGCACTGTCCTCTTAGAGTAATTGGGAGCTCTCGCATTTACCTCGAAGTGAAAATAGCCTCCTCCACCTGACATGCTGGGCCATCCTTGTCCTACTCAAACCATCTCTGTTTGTTGGCATCTCTGAAGAAAGCCGATCTCTGCATAGCTCCGCTGAGGCTCACTGGAACACGCAGCCCCAGCCCTCAGAGGTAAACCTGTCAGAGCACTTCCCAGGAGCAGGAAACATTCTCCTGCTTCCACCGCTCACAAAATCTGCTTCAGTTTACAAAGCATAATGTTTTTTTTTTCTTTTCAAGTTTGTCCTTGAATCTTTTTCTTCCTACCTTCACTGCAACCTGTGTTTGTCAGATCCCTTGGGGCTGTCATTGTCATCGTGTGGCATCAGCTGTGCAATGCTAATGAGCTTCAAGAAAACAGAACAGCAGTCTGTGCCTGGTGCAACCCCTGCAAGATCTCTATCAGTCTTGTCGTGTTTTCAGGAAGGCCACGTTTCTTGATAACATTAACTTTGTGAAAACAGTAACAATTTCTACAGCAGAGGCAGCTTACCAGCATTTTGGTGAAGAAGTCCTGGCTATGGGTTACTGAATTCACTTAGAGTCTGCAGCTCTTGAAGTTATAGCACAGTTAGGTCTTCAGGTTTGAGTGACTGACCCCCACAAACTTGAACTGGTGATAGAAATCTGCAGTGTCTCTGAAATGTGCTGACCCATCTGCCCTTGGGTTAAATGAATCCTGTCCTAAAAGGTTGGTCTGGCCTACCTATGAGCCACAGTTTTATTCCATCTGTTACTATGAATGTTCTGGAGACGATGCCAAGAAAGAATTTACTAAACATAAGTACTCTTTCTGGGACTGCCCAGTCCTTGAACTGATCAAATTTTCCCAAATACCAAAATTAAGCAGCTTTTGACCACCCTCTCAAAAGACAAGGGGGGTAGGAAAAGTCTTCCTTTGACCTTCATCACCTATATATTTCCGTTGTTCTTTTTCACTCATCTGGAATGTCTGTATTAGAGCTATTCTTGTATTCATGTGCATTCATATGTATATATTGAATATGCTATGAAGGTATTTAAATTCATAACTTAAGATAATTTTATAGTCAAATAAATTATACTTAATCTGCTATAAAACTGGTACAACATAAACAGTGTGGCAGTAAACTATAATTTCTCATTATCGGGCTAATTGGTAAAATATAGGTCACCTTAATTTTCCAATATTTAAGCAAATCATGAGAAGTAGATGAAAACTTTTCATTCTCAGTTCTCAAATTTCCAGAAAAGGTTTCTTATTTTTGTGAATTCTTGATTTCCAGTTGTGATTTAGGTTGACTTTCAAACAGTAGAAAATATATACCAAATCCTAAATAAATTCTTCTTTTTTTTTTTTTTTTAATATTGAAAAAGCCTGAAAAGAAGTCCTTCTGGAACAAAATAAAAAGAAAAAGCTGGTGGTGAAAAATTCAGCCCTCCCTCCAACCCTTCTATAAATTGCTGTTAGTGTTCCTGTCTCCACGTGTGAGCCCTAGGTCCAGGCTTGTGGTTTAAACTATAAACAGAGATGAGATACTTTTATACAAGAATAAAAGTGCACAGATGGAGATAATCAGAAGTGACTTAAATGTGTAGGCATTTCCCGAGGTGCCAAAAGCCCACAATGCCAAGATGATGTTGATGAGAGCTACAGGTGCGAAGTGTGCTCAGACACATCCTTAGAGGCTGGTTTCTAAAAAGTGTGCAGATACCTTTGGGAGCCTCATTAAGTGCAGTGGAAATTGTGCTTTTGGGTGTGTTCTTAAATCTCTTAGATGCCTCTCTGCATCTTTGAGATGTCTTTAACATTCTTGATTTTTGCTCTGCTGTTGACAGTAGCCGTAATTAAGGGGAGTTCTGTAGGGCTTGCCTTATAATTATTGGTTAATTATAAGAAATCCTGATGGTGTGGGCTAAATAGTAGAGACAAAAACTTTCAAGGACAATACTTTGCATAAAACAAAGGATTTCTGTGGGATAATTGAACCTACATGATACATTAAAATTCAGGCAAAGAACTTTCTCTGCTTTAAAAGTTCTTAATAAATGAAAACTTCTTTTTCTTTAAAAGAAAACAAACTTCCATAGTTACACCTCTTTGAGAAAAAAATTCTTTGTAACAGAAAAAAAAGTAGAATCCGTTAACAAATTCTTTGCATTTTTAGTGACAGTCACCTGGCATGACTGTCTGACAAAAATGCTTATTTTTCTGTATGTGTGTTACTTGCACTTTCATACTTTTATAGTAATGGAAAACGTTGGCCTTGGCAGAGATTCAGAGTTTATTCTCATCTATTAATAGTCATAATGATTAAATGTGGAGAATAACACGGCTTTTGTATTTAATAATAAAAACCGTAAATGAGTATTTTTGGGGTAATGATATATTCTTACTTGTAATTCCTGTATTGAACAGTAAGCCTCCATTAAACTAAGAAGTCAGATTTCATGTTCTTGAAACCACGTTCTTCTCCCAAACTGAATGTGGACACTATTTATTTATTTATTTTTATCTCCCCCAAACTCTACTTTGTTGTGATGTCTACAGAAAAAAAACGCAATAAGACCGCCCGTCTTGTTGGCATGACTTCTTCCTGCTCGTTCCTTGTCTTGCCAGTCCATCCGCTTGCACCCTCTGCATTTACAGGGCTCGGCTGCTGGGGACAGGACTTGTCTTGTCCTTGATGCTGTCAGATGACAAACCCAAGACTCCTAATCCGTATGGAGGATTTGCTGTAATGCGGTAATACTAGTCTGGAGGGGTGAGGCTAATGCTAAAAACCTTGCATGTACAATATGACACGTTCACCGGTGTATTCTGGTGAAATCCAGCCACTTCTTGGCTAGGAAATAACAGTTGTGCGTCTTTCCTTTCTTTCCCTTCCACCTTTCGTTATGCTCTACAAGCTACACTGTTGTACAGTTTGATCCATTTACATATCTCAAATTTAGCTTTCCAGACAGAAATACACAGACATGAATTACAACTTGACATGAAAAATGTGATCAAGCTCGTGGGGTTTTTGTGTTTCAGAGGAATTGGGACTTTTCACGACTTCGGAAATTTTCTTCTAAGAAAATGTTTGCACGTTCTTCGTGCTTACAGCTACAAATAGCGCTATCGCCAACAGATGGTAGGTGGTAGGATCAACCTGGTTATTGTCTCACCTAATCATTTCCACCCTTTTAGGTGACATTTCAGTATTTACTCATCCTGCAAGCTGCCAATTTGTAAGATCTGAAATGTAATAGGGGAGAGTGGTGTGGTGGTTAGATAACTGTTCCTACTTGTCCCTCCGTTGTGTGTACATATAGGGAGTTTTGTGCTGTGTCCTTTATCTTGTATGTTTGCTCCAAACCTCTTCAGTACCACATCTTTAACAATGCTGTTAGACAAGCTGATTTCTTCCTTCTGCTTCCATCGGATGTTTAGATCAGGCGAATGGATTATCTGTTCCAACGCAACTTGTAACCAGCCGTGTCTTCCTACAGCCTTTATTATTCCTTTAGTTTCTTTTAATTCTTTTTTTTTTTTCATTGGGAGTGGTGCATAAGATTACACAGTCCACTGAAACCTTGGTGTTGCTGCTTCTCTACGCGGCCTCAGTCAGCCCCTTTTGTTCATTGGTTGTGTTTTAGGCAGTCCCGTTTGGTTTGCTCCTCTTGAAAAACTGCACAACAGGCACTTCATTTGACTTTCCAAACCTGATCGTCTGGAATTTGCTTGCCATGTTGAAATCGAACGATTTCAGTGGAGGAGGAGAAGTAAGGAATGTTAGGGAATACATTTTTATTTAAAATAAATGGAATGCAGTGGGTGACCCTTTTTGTTGTTATGCAAATGTTCGCTTCAAAAATGAATTCTTGTCAAGGTTCTTGGGGGAAAAAAAGTGGGATGTCTTGGTCCCTTTCTCTTTTTTGAAAACTATTTGTTCTTGTTCTCTCAAAACTCTTTCCTTGGAGTTGGCTACAGTGTGGAGAGCTTTTTGTTACTGTTTTTGCTGACACTTTCCTAAGGCTTGCTGGTTTGCATTTCAAATCTCCCTGATGTTTATTTGCTTGCGGTGTTTGCAATGTCACTTCAGTTATGCGCATGAATTATTTTCTAGGCATTTATCCTTCACCCACTGCTAACGTTAGATCTTGGGTAGTTTTGGTTCCTACCTTTGTCCTTCAAACTCATCTTTTTTCTCCCTATTCCCTAAAAAGACTGAATTACCAACTAAAGTGGGGAAAAATGCTATCTGACAGGTTATCTTTTCATTATCATGCAGTCTTGAATGTGGTTTGCTTCTGTACTTTAGCAAAACACATTTTACAAAAAGTCCTGTGTGGTTTTTTAGATCTCTGTGCACTTAGGTGAAAATTACTTCTCATGTTGTGCATATTTGTCAAAATACTCCTCATGCTTTTTTCCCCCCACTAAACTTCTTTTTCCAAAGTGATGAAAATGGTTCTGTTTGCTTGTTGATAGTTGCCTAGAGAGCCTACCTTCAGTGGAGAATGAGATGCTTTTAGTTTTATATCTAGTGCATTATAATGCTCAAAAGCTAAATGATGAGAAATACCATTATAACTCTTTTTAAAAGAAACTGGTGTTATATTGGATTTTGTTTTGAGAGTGTAGAAAATTGGAGTAATAATTCTCTCCATCTCCTCAAAAGACTGAAATGTCTATTAAATTGGGAGAAAAAGCTTATCTGCTAGGTTATTTTTTCATTATCATGCAGAAAAACTGGGTTTTCGTTCTGTTTTAATTGAAAACATCAAGGACCTAGGCCATAATGCGAGGGAAGCATGGTGCAGTTAGTAACAGGAAATAATTGAAGGGGTGCTATGCGCAGACTGGTACTTGGAGGAAGTCAGCAGGAGGAAATTTCAGGGCATTGGTTCCAAATTTTCCCATTGATGTTATTTGCAATGTTTGCCTTCAACACTTTCTGTGCTTCCCTGTCCCTTTTGTGCCATTCTACAGCCAAGGGAAGGGGGCAGTGGGGAAGGTGGTCTAAGGCTGGAGGATTTCCTCCTTGTGGACAGGGGGAGAGATCACAAAGGAGCACGGGACGTGCTAGGAGAAGGATGGATGTGGTGCTCTTGAAGCACCCCGCCGTGGAAGTGCCCAGCTTCAGGGGGTTTCTGTGTGATTTGTGCCCTAGCTGTTGAACCTGAGTGGAGCTGCAAGGGGATTTTTGTGGGCTTTTGTGTTCTGCATAATGTGTATGTCTTCCTCCTAGTACTGGGAAATCCAAGCCAGTCAGACTTGGTGGTCCAGATTTTCTGCTCTACTGCAAAGTGAGGGAGGCCAACAAAGGACACTCTGCCTTTCTGTATTACCTAGATTGACACCGAGGTACAGAAAATATTTATTTGGGTGCACATACAGTCAGTTGCTCTGTTAAGCTGCCCCAGTCAGTATTGCAAGTGGAACTCTACCCGTGTGAGGGCCCAACAAGCCCTTCCTTCTTAACTTCAGTGACCTCTGCGTCGTGGTCATAAATCCCAAGGAGCTGCTGCAGTCAGTACCGGGCACGCTGCAAGCCAGCTGCAAGGATTGAGTTTGTATGCTGGAAAACAACTATGGCCAATGACACACACATGTTTGGATAGAATATTTTCTGTTGGTCAAGCGGATGGAAGCTATCTCTGGTTTATAATCCTCCGTGTGCTTCCATTTGTTGATGAAGAAATGGCGCGAGGAGATAGCTTTTGCCGCTTTGGGTTCCAAAGTAGAGCTGTGGCTGAAGCTCCGTGAGTAGCAGCCCTAACAAACAAGCCTTGTACTTTCAGCTGGTCCCACAAAACTTGTTGCATCTCTAAGCCAGGTGTTTGGTGGGTTGCTTTTTTGTTGGGTTTGGAGTTTGAAGTTCATATGCAAAGGGGAAGAGGGAAGGGTGAGATATGTAAATCGTACTTGATAAAGAAATCGGAACAATCTGATACGCACCAAAATCATCCTTTTCTTTAACAGGATGTGCTTCTTGGTTTGTGCTTATATAAAAGTGCAGAAAGGATGTTATGCAAATAAGTGTTTCTTAGCTTGACACTCACTACGCAGCCACCTGTTAAAACATAATGGTATAGATCAGTCCCAGTACGAGATACGAACGCTTTGCTGCTTGTGGTGAAATATGTTTACTAACCAGAAAGCAGATTTTGTTATCAAAGGAAAATTTGAGAGCTTGAACAAATGGATGTATATGAACTGTGAGAGTCGTGCATAGGATGGTGGTGTTCTAGTAACTGAAACAGCCTGGCCAGCTGACTCCTGCAGAAAACTTCGTTTTTTACTTCTAAACTACAAATTTGGGCAAGGCTGGGTTTAAAAGCACGTTATTTTTTGACTGTATTTAGATGTAACAGTATCAGAACCCTTGACACTCTTGTGAGAACCCCTGACTAGTAGTCTGAACTCAGTATCACTAGACATACCAAATTACTTGTTGTCAGACCGGTGAGAGGGGTTCCTTCTCAGAAACCGTGGGGAACAGCTACTGGCAGTTGCTGAAGTCTCTAAAGGATGTTCAGTAGTGCCTCTTCTGTCACCTGTGGTTAGAGGTGTGGATATGCAGCGTTTCTGAGCATCTCTGCCTGCATAAGTTTGTACATAGTGTTTTGAAGAGAGTGGCTGCTTTGGAACATTTGGAAGCGCTGCTTACAGTTTTTGAAAAACGTAAGTTTAGAGGAACTCTAAATTGTTACTTGACCGCATGGAAGGAGGTCATGTTCACCAATTTAATTAATTACTGTGACACTAAACCTTGTGGTTTCTGAGATGTAAATGCTAATATGCAATTTGTACTAATTTTTTCATAATCCTGCATGTAAATCTTGAATATGTTCTTGCAGTGCCTCTAGCTCTATTTCCTACTGTTTGCATCCAGCATCGCCTTGCTACCTGGGCAGCGACCTTAATACAGACCCATGATGTCTCGTGAGAAGGTAATGTTCTGTCTTGGCCCTGGTGGCCACAGAGAACTGTAGAAAAACTTACACTTGTGAACGTACATACATGTAATGGAGCAGACCTTATTTACACACTAAGGACCAGATCCTCATGGTGTAAACTGACATCTGACCATATGAAATTTTTTTTTGTTAAGTTGATCCATCAATACGGGTAGCAGTACTGAAGAACGTTAATACTGAGGGAGTATCCCCTTATCTTGGAGAATTTACTTACAGAAGGTAATCACTGGCTGTGGCTTTCTCAGAAATGAGCAGGTCTGCCTATTCCTCACTCAAGGTGAAAGCTCTGCCAACTTTTAAGTGTATCAGGAAGCGCCAGTAACACCGTGAGGAAACTGTTTCCTTCATTGATATTTACCGACCCGTTTGTGTGTGGGACTTTATTAGTTATACATCAGTAGTTGCCCCTGTAATCTCCTTTTCATCTGTTGGCATCTCAGTCATAATGTTGATTTAATAACACTTGGTGGTTTGCTGTGTTTGCTTTTGTTGGTTTTGTTTTCTCCTGTATCACCCAGTGTGTTCAGTTTAAGCCCTTGTCTTTTCAGGTCACTTCTGCTAGTGCCTTTTCATCTGCTTATGGTATGTTCGGTTTACTTTGACTTGCACTGAAGTGTTTTGTTGCCTCATCTCCTCATTTGGAGCATTTGTTTTCCTTCTCCCTGTGTCACCTTTCACTTTCTTGACTAGCCTAATACTTCAGTCTTTATTGTAGTGATTTTTTCTCAGATTTTCAAGGTTTTTTTCCCTTTCTTACCTTTCTTACTCATGTTCTCTCTTTCTCCCTGTATCCGTTACTCTGTAACTGCATCGATTGCTGTGTCAATGAATTGCTGATGATATTTTCAAAGTCTTACTCATAATTAAAAGGAAGGTCTCACCTTCTGTTCTATTGCTCATATTATTATCTCTGACCTGTTATACTGAAAATAGGAATACAAAATTTATGCCCCTTTGATTTTTCTGCTCTAATTTTCCACTGAAACAAGGCTCTTCCAGTCATCTAATTTTTCTCCCTAATAACTTCAGAATCAAATGGAATTACTGTGGGACTGCTTGTTACACTTGGTGCAAGTTGGTGTAAATTAGCAGCAGGCTCAGAAGACCCGTGCTAGCACCGCAAGGGAAGACATGGAATCCAAAGAGATGATGAAAAATACAGAAAACTTAAACTGCAACTTCATTTTTGAAGTATTTGCATGTTGTTACAATGGTTACCTGGCCGTAAATCGGCCAGTGTGTGATCTGGGCAGCTTCAGCATGCTGCAGGAATTCAGGTAACCCTTTTGATACAGTTGCAGCTCATTCAGTCATAAGCTGAATTCTGGTTTGAAGCAGGTTCTGCCTTAGTAAATCTGCAGCTGTGAGCCATTTTGTAACCAAAATGTACCTGAGTAAAGGCATAGCTTTTTGTATCCCTTTGTTTTGGCCTTTAAAGTTACTAAGTGTTTTGTTACTTGAGGGAGTAACTGCAGGTAGTTGATTCATGAGTTTATTTTCTTGGCAATTCCTGTGGTGAATATCTATGATATGAATGAGTTTGGTAGTTCAGAGTAGTTCAGGTTGTTTCCAAACACAGGTTTGAACGAGAAGCTTTTAGAAGTGAAGTAATAACCCTGCTAAGAACACTGTGGCTTGTATCGTGGAGTATTCTCGGAGATTACAAATGGGATTCCCCTTTAGTGAAGATATTCCAGGAATGCACCGAATGTCCTCGAGCTGTTAGCGATTCCTCATTAAGAGGACTAGGTACAACCCACAGCGCTGTCCCCCCCAATATTAACACACACACGTGGTGTGGATGTCAGCTCCTCTAAACCTATCACTTTATTTTGCAGATCCGCTCCTGTTCTGTTGTGGTACTTGCTAACGTAAATCGAGATTTTGACACCTGAGGTGTGATTTTGTCTGGTAAAGGCAGGCTTCAGGCTTTCCTTCCTGGTTCATTTCAGGCTAACTTCAGTGAGAAAATGTCTTGTGTAAGTTCTAACTACGTTCTTTGAGGAGGAAGAGCAAATCCATGATGACTCTGAAATGAAAGCATTTGATACTGTAAATAATTAAATTTGCCAAGATATTAACATTTGCTTTGGAACTGCGCTGCAGAAGGAATAAAGGTTTGCTTTCAGCACTGCAAATGAAGCTACTCTTGCTACCAAACTTTGAATGAGAGTATTGACAACAGCCTCAGCAAAACATGCTGGAAAGGATGCCTTTCCAGTAATTTAGATGATTTATAAAAAGCATTGAGGCTTTGAAGAAAGTTCATTACCCAAAGCATCATCGTGCTGTGGACCAGAACCATCAGGCAAAATAGCTTTCTCAAGTAATAATAGATGGGCGCTATCCAAAGGACCTGAAAACTTGGGAGTGAGAGAGGCTAAAAAAGATGTGTTGTTAACGATGGGCTCTAAGCAACAAAGAGCCTTGCGGGTTCTGCATCTGTCCTTATGTACCAGTAGGCTCCCGAAATGCTCTGTTATGCAGAATAGCAGCTTAGAAACCTGTGTTGCTTGCTAGGACTTCTTAAAATTATTTCCTCTGTGTGTGCACGCGTATGCGTGTCCTCTCCCTCCCCCTCTCCCTGCCTGGCAGTAGTCTAAATTTGAGACAGCAACAAAGCAATAATACAGATTTACTTGCCTTACGCTGCTTGACTGCGCTGGCTGTTTTCTGCATTTAATTTTTTTTCACTTAGTTCTGTAAGGGCCACAGCTGAAATATTCCTCTGAGTTTGCCAGTACAAGCTGTTCTACAGCTGTCTAGGGATGTTGGAAAAAGGGAGGCTGTTTTCCACCTACTTAAAATAGTTCTTAAGTTTTGTGCCCTACACAATGTGAAGTAGAGCTCGTATTTTTGCAGAGGAAGCTTGTATAGTTCATTACATCTCACAGATAACTGGAAAGCTCTGTCTTGTGTGACTGTAGGTTTCTAACTGGGCTTTTGGGATGTGTGCAGACCTACACGTGTGCCCCTTTAAACATTTTGATAGTGGGATTGCAATGTTTCTGGTACGACATTACAGTTTAACAAAAAACCAAGCTTTGTAGCCCTGGTGCTGTTGCTGACTGAGCAATGCTACAGTCCCTCATCAGCTAGGATGGGATAGACTGCCTTTTAGTGCTAAGTAGAGCTGATCTCTCTGCTCCAAACTGTTGTTACTTAGAAAGAGAAATAAGAACCATTAGCAGCTTTAATTTTGAGTGCTTATGTAATTGTGTCAGCACTTGGTAAATACCAATGCTTATAAACAGGATATACACAGGAGGTATGGGGTATGTGTTAGAATGTTTTGCTGTTTTACTAACTTTGAAATGAGATTGCAATTTGTTTCATATCTAATCTTTTCCCATAATAAAGGCCTTAAATACAGAAACCAGAGCAACGGAATAATCAACAGCACTGTTGCTTCCAAATGGGTGACTGTTAAAACTTTAATTCCATTAAATTCTGTGCTTTGGAGATGCAGCTCGTATTTTCAACCATTTGTCTAACCACATAAATTGGAGTGTGTTCAAAATGCTTGCCAAGAACAAATCTGTAGGAAGAGATGTTATACTTTGACCCAGGTTCAACGTGTTCTAAAGCAACAAGAAATAAATATTTCTGAAGACTTATTTAATGTTCAGCTAAGGGAAAAAAAAACAATCTATGATCTGATACGCACTTGCTCAATAGCGTGCACATTAATTTCCTATGCGTTTCTTTCTACTTTTTCTCTATTTTAACTTGATTCTCCTGTCTTTTTGTCTTGGTGTGACCTGCATAGAAAGCTTGAATGTATAATCCTGTAGCTGCAATTTATTGAAACCCAATTTAATAAGAATGTCTTTCATGTTTTGATTATCCAGCATCCCCAGCCAATGATAAGAAATTGAAGTAAGTTAATTTTCTTACAGAGATGATTCTTTAAGCATCTTCTGTAGTCTAAAACTTTTCCAATAAGATGTAGTAAGCATGAACATGTTTGGATCTTTCCTTAAATCTTGAACTTTCTCAGCTGTCTGCATGGGGTCTAGCACAATTGCCAGAGCGTGTTGGCCATCAAGTTGACGAGAGATGGTAGTTGGGCATCTACATAGATGCGAGCTTTCTTGCTGAATACAAAGCACTTTTTGACTTTCCTCTGTGAGCTGGACAGGGCTGCTGTTGAGAGCTGCTTGTTTTTCTCTTGGACAGACCGCAAGATGTGATGTAACAGGCTGAGTTGTGGTTAATAGCGGTGGGAGAGACTGGGGCCTGGAGTATCTGCCTGATGCGTGAAATGAGCTAACGGATTCAATTTTTCTGTAATAAACATTAGTTCCCAGAGTGCGAAGTAATTTGGGTGCTTTGATTATCAGCTGAATTCAATTCCATTTTTCATTTAAAATATTTTCTGAATAAATTCAAAGCAATTTTTGTTAGCTCCTCCAGCTTTAGTTGTACTCTCTGACTTAGGGAGGCGGGAGAGAATTCCCCGAGCCCAAGCTGCACACACAGGACTGCTATGTAATAACCAAAGGCATTTCGCTCATAGTCTTGGAGAATTTCCAGGTGATCTAAAAAGTGTGAGACCGTGTTTCTCAGCAAGTGCCAGCATTCTGCCTCTCAGCGGTCATAATTCAACTGTAAGTTTGAGAATGGCGTACAAGGATGTCGCGTGTTAGGCTTGGACTGAGTTGGATGTCACCTTTGGGTAGATGCAAAGAGGGGAAGGCAAAAAGGTATGTACTTGTGTCCACATTAGAAAATTTCTTGTGCGTGATTCCTATTCCTTAAATTCATTAAAATTAATGAAGTGACTTAAGGTTCATCTGCTGAGTTATGAGGGACTCTTGAAGGCAAGAAAATGTGACTCATGCATACTTTTTTGTTGATTTTAGGGATATTTTCTAAGTCTTAGAATGACTGGGGCTCTCAGTCTCTTTTTTTAAGTTACTTCCTTCTAAATATAACAAAAAATAACTATTTCCTAATCTCTTGATCACCATGCTGACATCCCCAAATGTCATTTTTCAGTGAGAAAATTATATTTTGGGAACCTTTTTTTAATGCAATGACAAGATAAATGTTATTAATATACCCTGCAATTTGCCTGTAAATGGCTGCAAACATTTAAATTTATTTTGTTCAAGGTCAGGGATATTTCTGGTTTTATGAAGTTTGAGGAAGTCTTCCTATTCCTAGTCCTAAAATTAATTCAGGTTTTTGATCTCTAAGCACTGTTATTAAAAGATTGGGATAGGTTTTCGTTATAACCTTAAATTCATTGTCCGGAATGTCTTTAGTCCATAAGAATTCTTTGAACCATAAGAATTTCAATCTCTAAGGATTTTCTTGTAGCCTTTTTTCCCTTTTTTTAGTCCATGTGGGTTAAAAACAATGGGATCACACAAAATTCCTTGTCACATCTTTCTTCCATGTAAATGCTTCAGTTCTGAGCTTCTTTGGTATTGATACTAAAGAAATTTTGATCTGTAGGTCAACTGTCTGAGCGGCATTCTTTCATTGGTCTGTTTATCAACTGTATTTTGGTGTAGTTCTCTTTGCTCTAGCCAGTCCGTGCTCCAAACGTGCCTAAACTGGTGTGCATCTTCACGTAAAACAAAAATGTTCTCTGATCTATTAAAAGTCCTTTGAGTTCTTTAAAGCCACAGCAGGTACAGTAAAATGTTGAATTAAGCAGTATAAGAAGATACGAGGTGTATCTTATTTATCAGAAAACGTTTGGAAAATTGTTTGTGCAATATAAAATATTTGTATAACTAGTTCTGAGAGGGTTTTAGGTAGGGTACTGGAGGATGGTACTTAGCAGTGAGTGCTAAATGTGAAACAGTAAAGAGTAATGGCTGTGATAGGATGCGTGATGGCTGAAGCACATAGATTGATCCTTCTGCACAGTTTTGGGAAAAACAGACTTCTTGCACCCTGGAGAAAGTGTCCTGTATCCTTCTCTTCTATCTTGGCTCTGGTTTACTATGTGTTTGCGGGGAGATTTGCCATTGTAATCACTTCTGTGTAAACATTCCTCTTTTTTTGTCTTTCCTCCCTGAAATACCAAGGTAAGCAAACAACATGAGAAGAAGAATGACAATTTATATTATGTAGGACTAAACTGCAGAAAATGATGTGCTGGGTAGAAAATTGGAAACATTTTGGAGTGCTCTGTGAAATCACAGGCCCACATGGGGAAATGCTGGTTGAGTTGCCACCCAAACTGTTTCTAAGTGGAGAAATTTATTTTTGAAAGTGCAGGCAAGCTGCTTGCTCAAGATGCAAATTTACTTTTTTATGGCATCTTATCAATTCCTCTCCTTCAACTTTCTGCCCACCACCTCCTGCCAATTTCTACTACACACACACACATATATATGCGTGAAAGCAAACATGCCCCCCAAGTCTAAAAAACAAACTCAGAGTATTTACACTCTTACTCTCCCTCAGTCCATCTGGCCTGCTTCTCCTGTTGTGCCCCGGTGTTGTTCTGCTTTTCTCACTTCGTGGTGTCGCATCCCAAATTGCCGCTTCAGGAGCAGCGTGCGGTGCCCTTTCAGCTGTGGATGGGGGGTGAGAGAGGAGAAGCAGTGACATCTGTCAGCTAGAAGGAAAGAACCAGCTGGCAGGAGCATTGCTGAAAATAAAGTTGAGCAGTAGGAAGATGAACAAAACTCAGGCTCCATAGTTCAGACGAGGAAATGTTTTTATGCATTCTTTTATATACTAAGGAACTTAAATTGTATCCCTACTAAAAGCATGCGTAAACATTGGTTACTAGACAAGGCTGGGATAGTTGCATGAATTTTCAGCTACCTTTCCTTCCATGATATGCTGGCGTCCTCTTTGAGGTATGTAGAGGATGTGTGCAACTTCAGTGAGCTGGAAACCTCGCCTGGACCTTGCGTTTGCCTACTTGGGTTAACATTGCAGGCTTTGCTAGCGTGCTTCTGCTCCTTTCAGATCTTGTGAATCTTGTCTGTTACAGGACTGATCCCAGCTGAATGAGGAGGATTTATTTTTGAGGCGGTTTAAATGTATGACCTTAACAGTTGAAGTAAATTAAGTGATTAGTTGTTGGTTGGAATCAGCAGACTAAATGATCTGGCCGTATCTGTCCTCTCATCAGGGAAACCACCAGGTTGGTGCTGGGAGTTAGTCTGATATCGGGTTTCTCCTGAAGTCTTGTGAAATGTTTTATTGCGGAACTTACCTCTTGGAAGAACAAACAAAAGGCAGCTGGTGGAAGCTCTCAGTGGGTCCTGAGGCTGCAGCTTTCTTCCTGTGCTTCTATGACCCCGCCAGGCTAGGAGGGCAGCGTGCCGCCCTCAGCGGCGAAGCAGATGTGGAGTGAGCCTTTCGCTGTGCCTGCCATCTGCCCTCTGCTTGGTGCCCTGAAGATGGTCAGCGACTAAAAGAAAAAAAAAAAAAGAACAAACAAAAAAGTGTGTGTGTGTGTGGATTCAGTTGTGGTGAGACTTGACTGGCTGGAGTTGAATATGAGGAAGAACAAAACAAAGCCATTCTTTATGAGTTGTGTTTTTTTTTTTTGATTTGCCTGGTATGTTTTTTCACTTTCACCCTGTTTTTCACACTCGACTTTTAGTTTTGGTACAATAGGTGCTCTCAGGAAGTCGGGAGGAGTCATCTTCCTAACCGTTTCCCATACAACTTCACAACTATGACATAGCCAGTTCCGAGAGGGCTGCTGGAAGTATTTCAAGAGTCGTCTTAGAGTGAGAGCACCTCTTTCTAAGGAAGGGGGTGCAGTCCCACGTTCTGCAGAGGCATGTACAAAACTGTTTCCAGATCCTCTTCAGGTACTGCCTACTGTTGTGCACTTTGGAGAACAGGTTAGGTCGGAGTAGTTAAGAGCATGAGCTCCTTTCAGGAAACTTTTAAAGGGGAGGTGGGGAATAGGGAAATAAGCTGCCACCTTAAGCTTGGCATTGGCTTACTTGATATGGGCAGAGAGATAACTAGTCAGCAGGCACGGCCAAAGTCCATGAGCAGTTATGATGGGCACACATGCGTTTATAACTTCACCTGTGGCTCACTTCAGTCATTAATTTCCTGCCAGAACAGCAACGTGGGAACATCTCTGTGATATTTCTGTCTTTATGCGCTTTACCTATCCCTTGATGTCTTCTGACCGTTGTCCTTTTAGACACCATGTAGTGCGTCGTTATAAGTACGTGGCAGTCACTGCCCGTGTTGTAGTCATCAGCATCTATCAAAGCTAGGATTAAATGTACACCAAAGCCAGTGCAGGCGTGCAGCCCAGCCACGGAAGGAGCCTGACGCCCAGAGTCTTGTCCTGTGTGCTCTGAAAGTCTTCCTGCCCACCAGCAGTGCTGTAAGTTGATGAGCTGTGCAAATACTGCCTGATCATCTCGGTGCTACTCACTGGAATCGCTTTAATGGCAGGAAAAATAGGGCTGGATGTGGGGAGTAGTTTCTCTGTTTTACTGGTGTTGTAAGAGCTGATTTTTTTTTCTTTGATCACTTGAAATCATGGAGACCATTCTTCCAGCTGCCAATGTATGGTCATTCTTTCTTATGGAAAAGCTTTCATATTTCCTGACTGCCTTCTTACAATCTGGGGGTGTGTTTAAGGCTCTTTTTCTGTTTGCTGATGAACAGAATAAAGAAGTCAACAGCTGTATTTAAGTAGGTAATGCTCATAGGTTAGACACATGTTTATAATCATCCTTGGTTTTCTTCTAGAACTTAAAATAAATAGAATTGTGGGATACCTGCATTTTTTTTGTAATTGCTATTTTTAATGTTCTGTGTGTTGTTCCTAAACAGCTGCTCATAAAAAATTGTTAGCACTTGTCTGTTAAAACAAGGGTGGTGGTAGCTTTACCTTCTTGTTCAATATTTCCTTCGTGGCATAAAACTGATAATTGGGAACAAAATATTGACTGTTATAACCACAGATCTTATTGCTATAGAGGACGCTGTCAATTCTTATCTGAAACTAAGTCACTGAGGGAATTCATGTTGGATATTAGATATTTCATTTTAAAATTGCAATGTTGTTTTAAACAACAATTCTCTATATTTTTTTCACACCAGATATGGCAAGAGAATTAGTAAAGCATTCAATTTTTAGTGAAATAACAGTATTCTACTTTTCAGTCAGCCCAAGAGTATCCCAAGACTATAGCTAAATAAACCAGAAGAAGTGAAACTTCCCTCTGCTGTTTCTTGAAAAAATCACTTAAGTTTATGAAGAGCAGCATTAATCCTTTGTAATCTTTTTCCGTGAACTCATGATTCATTTTTCTGCACCATTCTTCCTTAAGCAACAGATGGCTTCAAATTGTTCTTTTAGCAGCAAAGACGCACGGTACGGTTACTCCTCTTCTGCTTCTAGTTCTGTGTAACGCACTTCCACAGGCAGTGGTAATCAATAAACGCACGCAGAAGTCCTGGTGGAAGTCAGGCAGTCCGAGGGTATTTCTGTCCCTCTGCAGAGCTGCTAGCTGAACTGAAAGGGGAAGATCTAAAGGGAATTTTCACAAAAGCAGAGTACTGCTAGCAGGCATCTGTGTAATTATCCTATTAAATGAGAGTAACATCTGCATTATCTGTGCAAGTGCAGAATGGAAGGGAACATTGTTTTCTAATCCTGTCTGGGAGCATTATGAAGTTAAAAGGATCGCATTTTACCAAATCCATGTTTTAACATGATAGCTTACACTTAATTACCTTTTAATTACCTTTCTTCTCTTGTAGGGTTTTATGCTAAGGACCCTGCCTCTAGCCCTCATCACAGAGCTCTTCTTGCCTTTGGATAGCTTATGCCAGGTTTTATTTTTGAGTTTACCATGAAAAGATGGTCCTACTGTTTGTCTTGAAGGCAGTTAGCCAACTTTTTTCCTTAGTGTGGGAAAGGCTCCGAGAATATTAATTTTTATATACAAAAGACGTGTTGTAGCATTCAGAGGGACGTGTGTTGAATTTAGTTGCAAAGTGCAAACTCATTGGACTACGTTTTATGAATAAGGAGTAATGATGCATGGCAGAGGCCACACAGGAGCAAGAAGAGATTATTCCAGCCTCCTGACTCCTTGCAATGTAAGCCAGGAGAGTGGATTGGTTTAAATAATGTAGACTTCTTTTTTTTTTGCTCTTTACCCCTGAGGGAGTCTGATTTCCTGATCATCTATCTAGCCATATGCCATAGCTCTTGCCAGGAACTCCTAACAGTGTCACTGCCAGCTAAAATTACTTGTTTTCTGAGAACTGAATTATGTTAAGAATTGTCTTAAATTACTGCATTGGCAACATCCCAAAGTTTTGTGTACGCACACGGGGAAAAAAAATAAAAAATGTTAAAGCAGCCTTACCTTGAAATTCAGCTTGGAAACAGCTTCAAGCATTGAATTTGATCCAGGTACTGAGAGGTATTCTCCACCTGCTCAGGCGCATCACTTTCTTTGTTCTTTTTCCAGTGCTTTTCTTGGCTTGCTTGTGCTCTAATATAGTGCAATATTGATATGTACAAACTAAACATTTACCGAAAGAAAGCATATTGTCTACTCTTATTTTGTACTAGTTACAATGTAGACCTAATAAAGCTGGTAAAAATTTCTAATATTTTGTGTTAACCTTGCTACTTTTCTTTCCTCTTGCAGGATGGAACTGAGATACAGATATACGTTGACTAAGGAGTCGGAATAAGATTGAGTCCTGCTCTGTGATCTGTATATACCCGGACCATGAACTTGCTCTTTGGCTTCATGCTTTAGGAACCTTTGTAGTAACTCTGTGAGAAGCTGTTGGGAATCATGGCATTCTCTCCATGGAAGCTGTCCTCTCAGAAACTTGGCTTTTTTCTGGTGACTTTTGGTTTTATTTGGGGAATGATGCTTCTACATTTTACTATTCAGCAGCAAACACAGCACGAAAGCAGTTCAGTCCTGCGTGAGCAAATTTTGGATCTCAGCAAAAGATACATCAAAGCATTAGCTGAAGAAAATAAAAATGTGGTTGATGGGCCTTATGTCGGAACAGTGACAGCATACGGTAAGCATGTGTCCTAGATTATGTGATAATCTGATAAAGGGTTTTTCTAAGTTGTCCAAACATTGTACTTCCTAATGCTGCTCAGTTGACAATACTTTATACTGTAGGTTTTCTGCACAGATGGAGAGAACGTTCTTTACTTGTAAGTTATGAAATGGGACAAAATTTAAATTTCCAGTCACTTGGAAATGAAGTTATCAGCTAATTTTTTTATTATTTTTTTTTACTACATCCATCTAGTAACAGTGTCTGTTATGCCTCAGGTTATTTGTTAGAACTTGATTTAAAAAAATGTGTGGTTTTGCTGTTCTTGAGAACCTTGGGAAGCTTTTCAGTTTACATGTCAGTGATAAAAAAAAGAAATCCTTTTGGAAAAATAACTTGCCTCAGCGATAAAGCGGAAACCTGCAATGTTTATTTTTCCTCTTTTCCATTGCACTTCTGTGTCCAGTCAATTTACCTAACATTTAAGATTATGTATGTGGCCTAAGCTTAAATTTAAGCTTGAATATGTCATATTTACCTCAGGGTAGAGAACTTTCTTTCATGAGTTTCAGTGCTTTGTCTGGCGGTTATTTCTGCATAGTGGGTTGTAATGCTTCCCCTCCTCCATTTCATACCACATGGCAGTTCAGTTTGTGTGTATGTGTGAAAGCATGAAAGAAAGAAATTCATGGTGCGTATTACCAGAAAACGTTACGGAAAAAAATATAATTTAATTTCAAGTGAGGTGAGGTCCCTTTTCAATCTGATACAACCAGATTGATTTTTAAGCTCACTTTCTTTCCTACTTACCTGTGCACTTTCAGACTACCTGGATACTTAATTGCTAATTAGTCATCTGGATTTGTTTCTTTTTATGTTTGTCTTAATATTCTGCTGTAGAAAATAATCTGCTTTTTGTAGGCTTAAAAAAGAATGAAGATTAGAGTGCAGCAGATCAAAGCTGCACTTTTTTTCTCTTTGGTGCATATAATGAAAATATCATGCTGGGATGTCTTCTTATTTCTGTTACCACTTTTCCTCTTTAAAAAAAAAGGGGGGGGGAAGTTTGTAAGACAGTGCTTTTCTGTAAGGCTGATATTGTCATCCCTGACACAGCTAACAATTATATTGCTTTGGTGCTTAAATAACAAGCATTCCCTATTCTTCAGTTCCTCAGTAACTTCTACTCATCTGTGACTTCGCTTTGATCCACACTGCTATTTTAATCTTACAGAGCAACACAAGCAAAATAGTGGTGCTAGATAAATATTTGGATTGAATATCTCCAAGCACATGGAGGTCCCTAAAGGATTCACAGAATCACGGAACAGATGAGGTTGGAAGGGACCTCTGGAGGTCACCTGGTCCCAGCCCCTTGTAGGGACCATCCAGCACCACGTCCAGGTGGCTTCTGAAGACCTCCAAGGAGGGAAACTCCACAACCTCTCTGGGCAGCCTCTGCCAGCGCTCTGTCACCTGCACAGTGCAGAAGTTCTTCCTGGTGGAAGCTCTTGTGTTCTGGGTGGTGCCCGTTGCCTCTTGTCCAGGTGGGGCCTCACCAGTGCTGACCAGAGGGGAAGGGTTGCCTCTCTTGCCCTGCTGTCGAATTGTTTGCATAGGTTTTTTTTAAAAAAAACCCTCTAATATATAACCATTATCAACGTCCCCTTATCTTGTAAGGTTGCTTGATTTTAGGTGAACTGAAGGAAAAAAAAAAAAGAAATAAAGCAAAACAATATATTTCTCCAGAAGTTGAAGGGTAACTGCATGAATCCGTGCCCTAGCTAGGATATCCTTAAGCTAAGTTCCCCCTGCAATTTTTTGCCTGTGACTTTCATTTCCTGTTCCAAGTCCTGCTGTGGAATACATTGACTTGCTGCCAAATAGTGGTCAAGTTCCCCAGGAGAAGTTAACAGCATTTGAAGGTGGGAGAAATAACTCTGTAACACTTCTGTAAGTGGAGAATTTCTCTTGTGGAGAAATTTCAAGGTCTACAGCTAAGAAGAATTTGCAGTTTAAAGACAAGTGTAGACAAGCGTTTTCAAATTAAGGAGCTTTGAAGGATGTAAAGTAATGGTAATATATGTATTTAAAATGCTAGTGGGAAAGGCGCAATGGCGAGCGAATGGCACCATATTAAATAATGCTGCATTAAACTGAGTTAGATTGTTAGTCTGTCTTCCTTGGCGTACCAAACGATTTGTTGATAGCAACTTATCAGGTTAGCTGTTCAGAAATAAACCCATTAATGTCTAATGTTAGTGATAGTGGGTAGAAGTTGGTTCATTATTCCATGACAACTGCTCTTGCTATTTGGCCTTTTTATTTCTTTTAATCCTCTGATTGCTATTAGCGAGCAGACTTTGTGATTCCTCTGTTCAGGCTCTAAATTTGCTTGATTTGGCTGCTTTTACCCACTCAAAAGGTTTTCAGTCACTCATTAATTTTGATTGCATAGCTTGTGTTCTTTCTTTCTTTGTCTTTCTACTGTATTATCGACTTGTCGGGTGGATCAAACACTTTCTTTTAAAAAGTCGTATTCCAAATATAAATGAGTATTAGATTTTTATAACAGTAAACAGTTGTTTTACACAAATTATTTTGAATCTCTGCTTCCACCCTCCCCTTCTCAAACTGGCCTTCAATTGCTATTTTGTTCTAGGAAGCAGTCTCTTATCTCCATGTTTCAGTATTAGGGTTAAAAGGGTTCAGTAGCAGGGTTAAAAGATTACAAGGTTTAGCTGGTTTTTGTCTTGATGCTCTGTATGTGCCTTTGTGTACTATGTTTCTTCCTCATTGTTTCCTGAATTTTTCCTTCTTTATACCATGTTTTTGTGGATGCTAAGTTCCTGCTCTACTTTCCCTTTCTTCTGCACACTATCCCATTAAGTGACTTCTGGACTCTCACTGTGAATCATTTGATTTTCATAAATGCTTCTTTTATCCATTGCACTGCATCTATAGGTAAAATTATAGTAAGACATGCTATTATTAGCACTTAAGATTTCATATTCTGATCTTTAGACTAAAGAAAACACAAAATCACAAAGAAAAATATATTCTTTATGGCTCCATGGAAGAAATATAACTCCTTTATATTAGAAGAGAAAAAAATAAAAGCTTTCTAAATGCAGTAGCCTTCTCTTATTTACTCTCACATTTGCACAAGAATTGAGCTGTCCCTAAGAAAAACAATAAGGAGCACAGAATCTCTTATGGCAAAACTGCAGCTGATACTAGGGCAGATGAATCCCTTCAGGTGCATGGAGGAATTTTCTATTGCAGATCAGAAAGCTGTTTGATTTTAAATTTGTGGAAAGCAGAAAGTGTATTGTACAATGTACATGTAATTATTTTATGTAATTAAATGGGAAAATAATGTAAATTCATCACACCAAATTCTTTAATCATGAGACAAGTAAACGAACAAAGAACAGTACTTTTTCTTTCATCTTATTTGGCTTGTTGCCACTTTAATTATAGAGTGTAGTCTAATAGCCATCTATTCCCCCCCCCCCCCCCCGTTGCCCACAGTTCTTTTAGCTTACCAACATGTCTGTGTTGCTTTAAGAAAACTGAACAAAAGAACTAGAAAAGAAAAAATAAATCAGGAAACATTTCCTTGGCCTTGGTATGATATGCAAACTCCTTCTGCTGTTTGTTGCTTTCCATGCAAAGTGAATTGCCATTTTTGATCCAACAGATAATACAAACAGATAAGTAGAGACAATCGCCAACAGACTGAAGAAAAGAAATGGGTGATTTTTTTGTGTGTGTTTTGGGTATACAACAGAAAGGTTGGACTTCAACACTGTGTGCCAGTGCAGAACCTGATGCTGGTGGAATAGATGCAGGAGGTTTTCATACTGGCCCAAAGCCGTCCCCTCTTTTGGGAGTGGAATTGTGGTTTCCAAGTGACTGAGAATCTAACAGAGCGTTAAATTCTGTTCCTCTGGTGGCACTTGAATATGGATTAAGGTCTTGCTATTGGAGTAGTCGGGGAATATGGCAAGGACTTCCCTGCCAGATATCTCAATCAAGTCTAATGCCTGCTTTGCTTTTAAATTAAAGTACTTTGTCCTTGATTTCTCCTTTTTTCCTTTCTACTTGATGCTTAATTTTGATAGCTCCAGCTGATTCTGGTAGATTGAATGAGCAGTTTTGCAAAATAGAAATGATTTGTGCCCCATGTGTTTGTGCTGGAGTCAAGCTCTTCTGTTTTGCTTAAGACATCCCAAAACCCACCAGCAGTTTGCAGGTACTGAATTAGAGGTGGGCAGCGCGTGTTTGTGCGTCTATGCAAAGTTCCACCATAGTACCTGAAGGCAAGTGGTTCGTGCTTATAAGATGCAGCCATTCATTGTTATTTGAGCAAGTTGTTATTACAAAGCAAGTATATATATATATTTTTTGCTCCTGTGTATATACCCACATGGGTGCACATTTCCCCCTTAAGTGTAGGATGCACATATGAGTTGCAGTGTGCTTTATAAAACCCATAGGAAGACCAGTTCCACATCCAGGGAAATTTATACCTGAGGCTCAACAAAGTAGGGAACATTAGTGTACAGAACTACTAATGACAAAGACTTGCACTGACTGTGTGTGTGTATTTCAGTCTCATTCTTGTCTCTATTTTTTGGTTCTGATAGTGTGCATTGCGTTATTAAACAATATGACTTCCATTTTCATTCATAGATTTGAAGAAAACGCTTGCTGTCTTGTTGGATAATATCTTGCAGCGCATTGGGAAGCTAGAGTCCAAGGTGGAAAATCTTGTACTGAATGGAACAGGAGCAAACTCTACCAACAATACTAGTACCACTCCTGCTCCTAGCTTAGGAGCAGTCGAAAAGCTTAATGTAGCAGGTGGGTACGGCAATTTATGTGGGCTGTTTAATCTGTATTTTCTCTCTCTATGCAATAATATGTTTTTTCAGTTACAGAAATTTGAAGTGTCTTAAACAAAATGCAAAAGTCTAGCCCATTTCAATAGCTCTCTTAAGTCCACTGATCTTTTACAGGCTCAGAGGAAGACTTTCAGTGGTAACTTGGATACACCAAGAAAAATAATATTCTCTGCCAAAGGGGGGTATAAGCTACTTTATTCACAGTAAATGTTTCATACTTTTAAATGTTTGTGCATTAGGAAGATGAAACTGGGCATATATTTTCTCGCTAAGCCTTATTACTTGGGTTGGTGCAAATATGTTCTGCATTTCTACCATATGCACTTGACTGGATGTTAATTAGAAGAAAACATATGTGCGTTGCTGGTTATGATGTAAAAATGTAATTCCCTGCTCTGGCTAGTAGCTCTTATGATTTGACACACAGAGATGACCTACCCTGGTACCTTCAGCTTTTATATTTTAAAAAGTCATTTGAAATCATTAGTTTTGTCTTTTGTCATAACTGCATGCTTAAATCTTGCCTGTGCTTGGTTTTCCTAGCAAAATAAATACTTCTGTTAAGAGGGTGTTTAAATATGGCAAAATGGAGCAGATGCAAACTTTGTTAGGGTAATGCCTTTGACAAGAAGTCTGGGAGAGTGGTTGTGCAAGTGACGACACAGTTGCAGCATGCCAGCAGAGTTAGCGTCAGCTGCTCTGTCCCACCAGCATTTGTCCATACTAAGATGTTCAAGTCATCTTATCTCATGGTGAGAGAAGTCTTCTGTGTCTCATTTGCCACAAAATAAAAGCATGCTCATAGGCATGTAGTAAAGCCCTGTGCGTGCATTTTATGCTACTGCTTATCTTGCACCAACTTTTTTTCTCCCGTGTCTCTGGTCTTGGTTAGACTGAAGACAGATTAGAAACAAGCAACTAAAGCGGTATGGCACTTTCAGACTAGTGACAGGGTGAACCATATCATTACCCCAAGGAATACAACACAACATCTTAGTCGCAGATGGAATGTGAGATAGGACAGGATTGTTACAGGTTCTGAGTTATATATAAAATGAAAAACGGACTTGTATATTTTGCTTTTGCAGTTGGACAAAAGAGAGACTTTATGCTGTTATTTTCAATAGATTTGCAGATAACTTGAAGAAGCAAACTTACGTTGTTTCTTACACGTTTGTAGGCAAAGGACCATTGTTCCTGCTTGACTGTGATACATGACTAATCAGTGCTCAGGGTGAATTAATTTTGTTGTTGTTGGAGTTGGCCAGAGTTGCAGTGTTAGTACTCATAAGCAACCTTTAAGGAGCTTGGTAGTTTTCAGTTTCCTGAATCTATCTTGCTTTTTGCTGCCTGGGGCTTGATCTGTGGCAAAGAACACTATTTGTCTTATTAGACCTTCAGGCTTTTTTTTTTTTTTTAATCTTTGACTCTTGATGCATTAAGTTTAAAATACCTCCCCGAAGCAATTATAGTAAATAGCGATGATGGAAAAAACTTTAAGAAACCACATCTTAACGTTTGATTAATATATTGTTCTGGTGTCTGTTTGGATGATGATACTGCTCAGGTATCTCCAGGCTGGATAGAACCAATGACTAGACTAGAGCTTGGGACTAACCCATGTGTATCTGCTGGTTAAAGTGTTTACTATTTGTCCATTTGAAGCAGTGAGTGGAATTCATCTCATCGGAGGCATTTCCAAATGGAAATGAAAAGTTTGTTTCTACTTCTGTCTTCATAGTAGTTTTCTGACAGTAACAGACTCTAGAAGCCGTACAGTTACTGCTTTGAGGTCAAATATAAGTGTATTTTATGTTAGGAGTGAGTTGTTCAGACAATAAGCTGGGTAAGTAAATGCTGTGATTACAATACCAGACACAGTGGTGTATTTTTTGCTCTTGTGATTCAAGTGTGTCCTTTTTTCTTGTTATAGAGCAACTGAGATAATCTGCAAATTGTTGTAGAGAAGGGATTTTGTTACCCAATGTTTTGTCAGTTTATTGAAACTGAAACATATATGCATACAAATACATGTGGTATTTCCATTGCTTTCTTTGTAACAGTTTATTCAGCTCTTAGCTGAGGAAGTGATCACAAAATGCAGACACGATAGGATTACCATTTCTCTCTATTAGCTGTAATATTTTAATGCTGACTTTAGAGGAATTATGTTATTTGCTGCTAGTAATTTCAGCTCTTTCCATGTGGACAACCATGCTAGGATGTTCCATAAATAACAAATTTGTGTTTAATATTGCTATTAATATTTTTAAAAGAGCACTTGAATTTGTTTTTGCAAACGTTTTTTTTTTTTTACCTCAGTCACCACTTAAAACTCTGGAGTAAATTAAGCCTTTAAAGCCTCATTCATCAGCATAACAGTGCAGGCTTCTACCAGATTTTCCTAGAAGAGTGCTGCTTCCAGTAGAGCTACTTGATGCATTTATGATTTTTGTCTCAATACGCTGTGACCTATAATCTGTGTAGCCATGCCCCTTTACCTATGGTAAGGCTTCCTGAAATAAATGAAGCTTCATGCTCGCTTAAGCTGCACTTCTGTTCACAGTGACTGTAAAATCTTACTTTTGTCCTCCCTGACCTTTTACAAAGTTTCTTGTGTGTTATGTACTATCTGGTTAGCTATGTGTGATAAAATAAGATGTAATAGAAAGACAAGAAGCTGATTACATTGTAAATATTTGTCTGTTTTCATTGCTGATTATTACTGGTCACAAGTTCAAGAACAAAACATTTTTTTCTTACAAATTTAAGACTGACTACCATGGCAGACTAGACTTGTCAGTCTGAGCGTCTTGAGCTTTTCTTCGTTACATATTTTATGTAATGCTAACGCTTTCCTTAGGGAAAAAAAGGGTACTTTTTATCTGCATACTGGGAAGAACAAAAAAAATGATTAGTCAACATTTCTCCTCTCAAAGTCTGCCTGTAAGTGGAGTCTCTGTACTGGTTACATTGCTGTAAACAGACAGCAGTTGTAAAAACAGTATCTATATGCTACAGGTAGTGGATGGTAATAATGCAGGAATCCTGGTTTAGTTCCAGAGTCCAATTACTGGAATAAATCCAGTTTGGTTTTATGATTTTTTTTTCCGTCTGTAATAAACAGAACTGGCATGTGGCTGTGACTCAGATTTACGGATTGCAAAATTCCCTTTTGTGAGATAAAAACACTGACACTTGGAGCAGATCAGGATTTCCTTTTTTTAATTTTTCACATCTATTGACATTATATGAACAACCAGAATAATAGTATAGAAGAGAATATTTACCATATTAAAATGTATGAGTGTTTTCCTCCTGTTCATATGCATGCTGGTTTTTAGCTCAGATGTGAGTTGGTGTCTGAGTATGCAAGTAATCCAGGTAGCAGTGAAGTTAATATGTTTTGAGAAATGGCTGGCTGTTACACTTGCTGAACAAGTGGTTGGGAAATCAATTTGTTAAGAAAATGCTGATGTGTTTCTCAATGAGCTGAGGTCAGGGGATATTTAGTTTTGCCCAGTATACACGTTGATGGTAAAATATCTGCTGGTCCAGGAAAGCTCTTATGTATAATTAATGAACTTGTGAGGATACTTCTTCTAATGCACTACACATAAGCTAACACCACCTTTAGTTACTGCATTCCCTTGGTACTGAATCTATCATCTGTCCTTCTAAGGAAGAAAAATAATAACCTTATATGTACTTTTTGATGTTTTCTTATTCTTCTGTGGATATATGTATCCAGACTTTGAGAGTGGTCATTGCAGCTGCCTGAACAGACCTGCTGTGTGTTTGCTGGTGGGCAGCAGGTGCCTGTAATTCTGTCAGCGTTCAGAAAGGGATCCACAACCTTTACAGCCTTGAAGGTGTAGAAACAAATGAAAAATTTACTCTGAATCCTATGAATGAGGAAAAGACCTAATAATCAGTTTTGTAGCTGCTTTCAAGACAACTGTAACTACTGTTTGTTGTCAGAAAGTCATTTAAAGGGCTACCAAAGGTCATCTTAAACTTTTATCAGTAACTTCTGTAGGTTATCTTGATAAGTAAAACGAAAAAGATGAAGTAAGGCAGTTCGAGGAAAAGAAAATACATCGGGAGAGTACCTGGATATCAGAGTTTAAAACCCCCAAGCCCCACAGCACAATGTCCAGCAAACAGAATGGAGTGTGCCCTTGGAAAGCGTGAGCTATGAGCCACCGAGTCTCGGGATGTCCAGATGGGTGTTGGACTGGGCGGTTTTACAACCTGGGGTATATTGCAATAAAGAAACGAGCAATGCCTTCTGTGAAAGAGCCTGTCAGTGAAGGAAAAAGGAGGCACCGGCCTGGGAAATAGCAAAACTGCTTGGCAGATTTGACAAATGATCTATCTTTATTTTAGGATTAATAATACAGCCAGAAGTTGAATGAAGTCTGGCTAAACAGCACCCATCGTGGCTATTTCGCTCTTGTAACAGCCTAATAGAAATGTTTGTGGCTTCCTAAAAACAGTTTTGATCAATCCTTCAGCCTGTGCTTTTTGACCACAGTAGCATGAACAAGCAATTTATGTGATGGATATTACTTGGTACGGAGCCCATGACTTTTTCTTTCAGTAGAGTAGCCTCCTCGTTATCATAATGAAACCCACGATACGCTGCTGTTGGGAGATTACCTAACACAAGTAAAATGTAGTCTTCGAACAATATTTATAATTGTACTTTTGGGCAGAGGTGCAAACATCGTAGGAACATGACTCAGTGTTTGGAATTTAGAGGCTGTGTCAAATTAGTTATTCATTACTTTCCAAAAGTCTGTTTATCGGTTGTGCTTCTTATTTGGCAAGCCATGGAGAAATTTAGCTTTTCTTTTTGTTGTTGTTCCACCTCTGGCTGTCAAGCCCGCTGTACAGCTGAGACAGCAGTGGTGAAATCTGCAGCAGTAGATATTAGAGTGGTGTGCACAGTTTTTGGCACATTAAATGATCTGAAGAAAATCCATCTGGATTATGCTCGTTCATGATAAGAAGGTGATAACAGTTGGTAGGAGGAAATGTTGAGGATTTAGCAAGGACTGGAGCTCGGCTGTCTCTGTAGTAGGTAAACTCAAACTTGTCTTTGATTCATTTTTCAGTTCACATTTAGAGACTAGAAATATCTTCCTCCTCAGACTCTCAGACAAATTACGTTGTTGATTTAGATGTAGAAATGTACAGTTTGTTCGTGTCCATATTTTGTTTAGGTTTAGTGTTTGTACTGTGTTACTACACCTTGTTTCTTCCACTGAATTTAGTTTTGCAGAATCATTCATTGAGAAGTGTAAGAGCAAAAAAGCTTCTCTTTTTGTTTGGTTTGCGTGAAAGGATAATGGAGTGCAAGATTTCTTTTTCACAAATATCTTTAATCCTGATCCCAAAGGAGTTGAGGATGGGACCTCTGCTAGAGGATAAGGTGAGCTGATGCACTGCCTAGGTGAGGTTGGAAAGCAAAGCTGTGAGGTCCCTTGGATAGCCTGAGTGGGCGCTTCTTTTTTTCCTCCCTGTTTAGATCCATGTGTAAAATTATAAGCATGCTCTTCTCTTCCTTCTCCCCTCCTCAAAAGCATCAAACAAGCTTGTTGATTTGATACTGCCAATTTTCAACTGCTTTTCCAGAACCTCCATTTGATTTATGAAAGAGTAAATTGTTAATAGTGATGCTTACAAGGCTTTAGCTGATTGGTTTCAGATGCAATGAAGTCCTTTTTTTCCTTCTGTCTCTCTCCCCTCTGTTTTCATTTGTCCAAGTTTTATTTGATGAAAAGCTTTTAAGAGCTTTGTGGGAAGTAGTATTTTCTCGTATGCATAATAACATATTAATCTACACCTGGGGTGCAAAGCAGATAAGAGTTTTTGTCAGTCGTAAAACAGGATGCTCCGAACCACTGCCAATAATAACATACTAGGTAAACCTTAAATTACTGGTTTTAAGATGATAAAATAGAAATGGGAAAATGTGAAACCGTGGCACCTTCAGGCAGAGCTTCTCTACAGCACAGCTTCTGTTGCAGCTGAATTGTTGGATCCTTGTTACAGGCACAAGATGAGTTTCATTTAGGCAGTTTAGCTTTTAACACTAGGGCTTTTCTAAGATAAACCATTCATTTGTTTCCTGGTTGTGTGGAACAGTATTCCGCTAAGCGTATTTCATCCGATAGGACAATCTCCTTGAACAAAAATGATCAAAGCGTGTATCCTGTTTCCTTTGAGTTTTTATTTTTTGATAAGCAGGGCGTGTGGGTTTTGTGTTGCAGGTTGTTTGTTTTTTTGGTTGATTGGGCTTTTCTTTGTTTATTTTTGCCTGAAATCTTGCTGTGTACTTCAGGCAGCCATGGGAAAAAATTGATTTAAGTAAATTGAAGGAAACTTTCAGTACCTCATTCTTTAAAACACTGCTAAACAATAGTGGTATTAATTATGAATATACTTGTTACAAAACATTTTTTTAAAGTAAAGATGTTGATTTTAAGGTAAGGACGAAGGTGCTCTGAGGCCGTTGCCTTCACTGTATTTCAGTGCGTGTTCAGTAAAACTAGCATTGCGGTAAGTGTCACAGTCTTAACGTTTTAGATGGTATAATTGCACTGAAAGCTGTACCAGTGCGGTAGTTAGCAGTGTCATTTGCATTGAAAAATGTGACTTTGGAAGATTTTGTGTGCCTTTGAACTCATAAAAATGAGCAAATGACGGTTCATGTTCAATTTCCCCCCCTTGTACGTAGGTGCTACTTGGAGGACTCCTTCCGAGCCTGAGCCCAGTTCAGTACCAGCATGCTGCTCAGGGAGGGAGAGACTCTTGGTGTGTCTGTTCTTAGCTTCCAGAGCATTTCTAGCTTATGCATTAGCATGTTCTGGTGTATAGGCTGATGAGATCTCTTTAAAGATGTTAAGACTAAAGTTGTTCAAGTCACTCATTTGGATGCAGACTTCAGTATTTACTTGTCATCCAAAAGATGATGCGTGGATGCCTGTCAGCTAGTTGGCATCACCCGCGAATATGTAGCAAGGCAGACTGACAAGTCAGCTTTGGCAATGCTGCACGCAGGCATTTTTATTTAATGTTACTATGGTGAGAAGAACATTTGTCTTTGTATTTCCATGTACTTCTTCCTGCAGAGTTTGGGGTGACATGCTGAAGACTTTGTGGTGGGAAGGAAGACTCAGGTAGCTTCGTGATAAGTTGATTTGTTTCCATGGCTCTTTCCAGTGAACTTTGTCCTGCGCGGGACAGACTTGTTGGTTTAACAGTCTGTGACGATGGTTTATCCTATAGTTCTGGGCTTGCAGAGACAAACTTGATAAAAAGCTAAAGTATTGCATATTTTGAATTTCCAAAGCTGTCCTCCTGTCTTAAGAGGACTACAGTAGGTTTCTCTTCAGTTAAAGTAGTACATATGATATTAGCTACGGCCATGCCTTAAAAAAAACCAAACTAGTCCTCATAAAACATCTGTGTATACTGGATGTTATAGGATGTGGGCTCTGCTGATACCAGGAGTCAAGATTACAGCTTGCTCAGGGCAACGCTTTGATTTGTATTTATTGTGCCTTCTCCATTGTATTCTTTTTCCACACTATATATAATAGCAAGTGTTTTTTTCCCATTTTCCTGTCAGTTTGCCTCCTGCAAAGGCAATAGCTTGGAGCTGCGGAGAGCTGTGTGTGTTTTCAAGGCTCGCTGTTCCAGCACAGCATTATGACCATGCAGAAGACCACACGTGAATATTTTCCACCGCAGTGCTAAGCTGTATTAGTAATGCTGAAAGGGGCTGTTAGTGGTCCCCTGGGCTGCATTTTGATTAACCACTTGACTACTACTTGAATTCTCCTAACATCGCATTGATTTCAGTAGCATTAATGGAACACAGCAGCACAGCTGGTGTGAGGATGGACTAGCAGTAGAAAAGTTAATTTTCTCTAAATCATACCAATGCTTTGCTCCTAAAGTTTCTAAAACGTTAGTAGACAGCGGTTTGTGCTCTGCATTTACAATCTTGTAACCTCAAGTTTATTTCTTTGAAAGTATTGATAGTGCTTTCAGCTCACACTGCAAATTCTCTCTTTAAAGAAACCTTCCCAGCTGGAGAAGAAAAATGTGAATTAACTTGAGAATGTGTTAATTAGTAGGAGAAGGGAAGGGAGATCTTATACAAATGAAAATTGCCTTAACTAGAGTATTGCGTCTAACCTTGGATTCCAGATTTCAGAACACAAATAGAAGCAGAAAGGGAAGGATTCCATAAATTAAAGTAAGAATAGTAAATTTATTTAATGATCAAAACCAGAAAGAGAGCAGGTAGAGAGAAAACTGGTGAATAGACTGATCAGATGATTACTCTGTCCTTTTAATATTAAGGAGGTTTCTGCTTTTATGAGATTTCCTGATAGGAAACACTGAGTTGAGCTATTATTTGTGCTGTACGTCATCACAAGGTATTCTAATATGCTTCTTCACACTAGTCTGAAAATGGTCTTAGGGTATTTCTGCTCTTGTAAGAACAAAGAGTTGGTCCTTACCCAGCTAGATAGGCCCCTGGTGTCACAGTTTGCAGTTCAATGGGATTGGGGCTTCTTCATTTGCTTTAACCAAGAGTGCTATTTTAGAACTTCGGTAGGTATTCTGTTTGTCGTAAAACAACAATCATTATTAAATAACTACGCAATTGCATCTTTTTTTTGCTATTACTATTATTCAGCTAACTGTCTTTGCGGATTATTTTTAGACTTCCAAACCGTACTGACAAAAACAAGCGCAATTTTTGAGCCTATCACAAAGCATGTAATTTATTATAAGGTTATTTATTATTATAAGACATGCATATAGCAAAGGGACAAAATACATACGCAGCACTTACTAAGCCTTATTTTTGCGGTTTTGTTAGTGAGTAACCAGAGAGCAAACAAAAAATGAATGCCTCATCACAGATTATTCTTTGAGCCACACAGCTCGCTCTTGAGATTGTAGAGCTTCAGTAAAACAAACAAAACCCCTGATACAGAGTTTGATTGTGTGAACTTTAAAGACCTGTACTTGCAAACTGGTGTTTCAAGAGTTTAGTGTCAAAGGTAGGTGACTGATACCAATCCGTCCTTAGTTGTACACAGCAACAAAGGAGAAGCATCCTTTGTAGTGCAAGGTCAGGTGGCTCAGCTTCAAGCTGCCACGTCATTCATGCTAATGCGCCAGACTTTGCACTGAAATAACTGCTAGTTGTTCACAAGTTCGGTTCTGCCTGCTGTGCACTAGTGATCTCTGATGCAGAGCTGTTAGTCGTCAAACAGCCACAGACGTTGGTGAAGTGAACATATGGCCGCTTTCTGAGTGCCGAGATGGAGGTTTAGTTACACACCGAATGGCCCAGGACTGCACAAACAAAGCACTGCATTAAAGAAACATTTGTGTACTCCTAGGTTTATAACGTGCTCACATCCATGTTTTCAATCTGTCAATGTAATATCGTATTAGGTAAATGTTTAATCTGTGCGTAATAGCAATCAAGAGGAAATAAATTGTGCTTGATGTCAAAAACACTTGGGCATCTGTAGAATAGAAACTAACATCATGGACCTAACTTAAGAGAAAAAAGTGTGTTATTTAGTGTTCTGTGCTGACTTGACAGTTTGCATTTTTAACTGTTGGCATCAAGTTCTAAGTTTTGGCTGGAAAAAGATCTCAGAACTTGTATTTTAATTGCTATAAATCCTAATTAAGGATAAAAATCTGTATGGTTTCTTAAATACTATTTTCTCACGAAAGCACCATTAAAAATGTCTGGCTTAATGAAGTATTTTAGGTTTGGGGTTTTTCATCATCTCCCTACCAGGAAGAAGCTCTGTGCTCTTGACTTGTATTTTAAACTTGCTTTTTCACACTGGAAGACCAAGATGTGTAGGTCAGCATCCCCAGGTTTCCATTTGCTTCATGTGCTCTTCGTAAACCATATAAAAGGGTACGTTGCTAGTGTCTGTCTGAGGTGGTCACGGCTGTCCGTGGGATACATATGATTTGTTCACCCCTGGACTTCTGTTGAAGGAGAGCGTGCTCTTGGTTAGCATGGACGGCAGCACCCTGGGAACAGAACAGTGAGCTGCTTCAGCAGTGCAGGCACATTCTGAGCTAGACGTGCACAAGGAAATGCAGGAAATGCTGTCCAGCCCATGCTTCCTCCACTGCAAGAGCTGCACAGCAGGGTGTGATGAGGGCAACCTGGGCTGTTAATTTGTAGCTATCAGCTCATAGTTAAAGAGGCTGGCCACCCTGCCCTTGACTTTCAATATTTTACAAGGCTGTTTCCTCTGTCTTTGACTATGGTTCAGAGTAGATAATGCAGTAAGGGTGGGGAAGGGAGCCTTTCTGCTGCCCACAGGTTAAAGCTGTGCCAGGCAGGCTCCAGCACACTCCTCACGCCTAGCTGGTAGTGAACTGGTTGAAATGTAATTCTTCACACAGGTTCTGATCGCGGAAGGAGGAGAAGTTGTGCGGGATGGTTCTCAATCTAGAACTCGCACTAACAATGGCCAAGATGGAAGGGTACTGCTTCGGGGCAAACAGTGGTTGCCCAGATCCGCCACCATTTTTCATATGTGAATTCAGACTTGTGCATTTATTTCTCACGCTAATGTATGGAGACCAGAATGTTCAAGACAGGAAAAGTGATAATGTGCCCATCTATAAAAACTTGAGTCAGAGATTGAGTTGATGCATGATAAAAGTGAACTATCTAGTCTACCGATGCGTATGTACCAAGAAAGAGTTCATTCTATCTTGTGTTTTTTCTCCTTCCGCCCATTCTCAGGAGTGTCACAAGATACCAATGCAAATCTAATATGGTGTGACAGACTTGGCACACTAAACATTTTTTGCTGAAAAATAAGGGATTATAGTTGTGTTTATTTACTACCCTGTGCTTAAAGAGACTTTAGAAGAAGAGATGGTTTGTTGCCTAGACGTTCAGTATTTTCAACCCTGAGTTCAGTACGATGTTGAAAGTTGAATTTTTCCTGCAGTTGAACTATATATCTGATATATCATAGATTTAAAGTGTCTCTTATGTTTAGGGAAGATCTGGATTTAACATGTCTTATAAAAAGCTCAGTACTTATTTTGTATTCAGGCTTATGAGTTCCTAATTTAGTAATGGATAGCATATCTAGCATAGAATACATTTGATTTCTTGAAATTCTCACAGAATTAGTTGACAAGTGAGGAGAGAACTTAAATCTGAGATCTAGGTGGTAGCTTTGTAAAAGTGCTTAGAATATCAACTACTTCCCTCAAACTGCTAAAGACAGAACCTGAATACTGGTATGACGGATTACTTTGTATTTATGCAACACTGTTGTTTTGCAGTAGTGGAATTTTAATTTTCAGAATCCCTTTAAAAAAGATTTATTCTGTAATTGTTCGTTGTTACAAAGGATATGAATTGTTAAAACTAGAACAGTCCTTTTTGCAAGAGGAACTTTTCTGTAAACAGAAGTTAAAAAAAAACCTCAATGCTGTTTTCTATCACCTGAAAGGGGAACAAAATAAGGGCCAGAGTTTAGACCACAAACTAATGTTTACCTAATGGCATTATACTAATTATCAATAACTGCCACAATTTTATCCATGCCTGTTTTTGGTTTAAGGTGCATACTATTTGACCTCGAGCGCTTTCAGCGCGATACAGGTGGGAAGTCTGACTCCTGAACAGCAGAAAGTCCCAGTGTTATTTACCTTTACTGAGGCAATGTAGAACATGAGTTCAAGTTGTTGACGCCTGTCTGCGTGCTCTGTGTGTTTCTCCTTGGAGCAGAAATCAGAGCCGTAGATGTCAGCAGTCTGGTCCGCAAGAATCCTATACGGATAGGAGTATTGGAGTATTTTGAAAGTGCTTATTGATTTGAAATTATAAAGTCATCTGAAAAACTGCTTAGCTTCAGTGTTATTGTCGGTGGCAGTACAGCTCGGTTTGTCAAATTGCTGCTGCTGCGGAGACTGCCGAATACATCATCTTCCAGGCATAATTCTTCTTTCCCCGTCCAATCCATTTTGTAACACTTCACTCGCATTTCATGTTTTATCTTTAAAAGAAACTATTTCCAAAAAAAACCAAATAAATAAAAAGCAAAATATTCAGATAAATCAGGAAAAGGCTTTTTTTGTATACAGTAAAACCACAAAAGTATTCTAGCTTTTTTCCACGGATTTTGTCCATACTCTATCCTAATGCTGCAGCCTTTTTTATTTTTTTAACTGAGATTTCTAATTAGCATATTCTGGGTGAGGTTGTGCAATATAACTACTAAAATGCCATGGTGTGAAGTGTTGCTACGTTGATGGATGGTTGGCTTTAATGATCTTGGTTCTAGTCCATGGGAAAAGCCAGAAATGATGCAGGTATAATTTAGATAACTCCGGGAGGAACTAGCTAAATTAAAAAACTTATCCTCCACTGACTTTAGTGAGAATCTCTCTACCACATTAATCATTTTTCTTGCCTCAAAGGCCTGTGTTACTGGGTTCTTAGAAGAAAGTCCCATCCTGGAACGGGTGTGATAATATCCTTTAAAGACTGCTCATTTTTCCTTGGCTTATTGTCTAGAAGAGTTTCTCTGTCTTATGTTCTTTAACATGCTGCAAAAGTTGAGAATTACAAGATACTAAAATAGTTAAATGTATATACATTAGGAGACCATAATAGTTTTTTATGATGCAGTGTTACTCAGTTGTAAATTTAGATCATATTGCAATATTTAATTGGGTCAAGTATCTGGTGCCAAGCCTGCTGATCATGAGTATTTTATGAAATGATAACAGAATTGGAAAATCTAGAGTTCTTTTCTAGAGTAATGTACATCTTACAAATGTTTGACAATTATAAACAAATTATTGCAGTTTAGTAGCTTTAAGCATGCTTTGATTAGGAAGCTGTTTTGCTTTTTATTATTTTCAGTACGGGTTAGCTTAGTTTTTATTTAAGTCTTCATAGACTGCTTTGTATATAATTCAGCACTTACTGCAAGTCAAAGTTGAAAGCTATGCAACCTTTTTCTATAATCAAAAAAGAGCACACTGAGTTTTAATGATATAACAAATGTTACACAGCAGGACTCTTCAGTCGGTCTGGATGCGGATTCATAAAAGTAAAAGGAAGGATTCATTAGGCTGTATGTCAGAACTGTAAAACAAAATATCAGTTATGGTCTCTGTTTCTCTTTAGATCTCATAAATGGAGCCCAAGAACAGTGTGAATTGCCTCCTATGGATGGTTTTCCTCACTGTGAAGGGAAAATAAAGGTAACTGTGAGCTGTTCTTAATCTTATTATGTGTGTTTTGTTAAAAACTGAACGTATGCTGCAAGAAGTCACTACTCAGTGGTGTAATATAAGAGCAACTGGCTCAAAAAAGAGGGTATTTAGGAGCATGTGTCACTACAAAACTCCTCACCTTACCCTTTAATACTCTGCAGAGGAACAAAGTGTCATCTTATTAAGACAGACATAAAATGCCACGTTATAATAAAATGCCACATTATTTAATGAAATGCGTTACTATTTGAATGCCATTTCGTTATTTACACACCTTCTCCTTTTTAAAAAGCCCTTTGTTTTCTTTCCCATCATGAGTCATTGGACGTCCCCCCACCCAGGGCTGGGATATTGTGTGCACCTCACTCCAGCCCTTTCTCTCTTTCAGCAAGACATTTATTTATACTTCTTTCCCCTCTTTGCCAACAGCTTTGTCCAGTTCCTCCCTTTCACCTTTTCTGTTTTAAGGGATTCTGCCTCTTCTACTCACCAGCTAGGCACTTTGCATTCCCTTCCTTCTTAGCATTGTTCTTTCAGCCCTGGGTGAGAACATAGGCTCCCTACAGAGGAGCTGTTCTGTTTCCAAACAGAAGACTGTTGTCTTGCTCAGGGTGACTTCGGTCAATTTACCCAATAACTTCATTTGGATGGAAAGCTTTAAAAAAAAAATGAAATGATCAAGATCATTTGGTTTTTCTAAACCTGCTTCTATGAATAATCCTACTGCACTAAGTTTGCCACCAAAACTTTGGTTTTGGGGGTTCACAATTCGTTTTCTGTAAATCCTGCATTTCACTAATAACGTAGTTGGAAAGACCAAATATCGAAAGCCATCAGACTTCGGTTGGAAAGGAAAAAGTAATAAAATTGCAGAGAGTTTTTTTTTTTCCAGACTACGTTTCAAATATAAGGAAACTGTATTAGTAGTTGGGATAAAAGTAAAATTGCTGAGTACTTTCATGTAATTATCAAATACTAGAATTTATTTCTGAAAGTGAAGCTGGCGAAGTATACATGAAATTTCCTTACCTTTTTTTCTCTAAATAAAATTCTTACACTATAGTATTTAAAATAAATACGATTGTATATAAATCTGTTTTGATCCATTTTGACAAATGGGCTGTGTGGTGGCTATGTAGTACGTCATTTGTATGTTAAAATAAGAAGTTAAATGAATTATTTATTTCTGCAGAATTGGCCGGTTCTTGGCAGAGTCAGATTACTGTCTTGGTAACTAAAATGGCCAGTTAAATTGCAGAGCGTGTGTAATGGGGGGCAATGAAAATCAGCTTCAGCCACACCCATACATATGAATCCTGATTATATTCTCCTTTTGGTATTTGCCTCTGCTTGCCTGGCTTACAGTTTGTGCAAACTGTACCCACACCTGGTATGTAGTTCCTTCCCCACTGTAGTTGAATGCTGAGATGCAGTGTTCTGCAAAATATTCATAAAACTCCCTTTTTGTTATTTGAGAGTTTTATCGGTTTGGATATAGTGGCTTGCAGCTTTCCGTTGTTATTCCTGACTTCAGTGTGAAATAGCATATTTTAGAGTTATTCTGTGAGGCTTAAACGTAACCCTGTTTTTGTTCTGTTTCAGTGGATGAAAGATATGTGGCGATCGGATCCCTGTTATGCAAGTTACGGTGTAGATGGGTCCACGTGCTCCTTTTTTATTTACCTCAGTGAGGTCAGTAATCTTTTTATCTGCATAAGGGGAACATCATAGTGCCTCCCTAGCTTTTGGTAACTGTTTGTGAACATTTTTCAAAACAAATAACTTTCTTCAGAAAAAATCTAGAAAGAGGAAAACATTATTAAAACAGAATGATTGAGAAGTGTTTTACTGTTTTTCTTCAGTCCACCAGGTGTTTCTAGCATGGAGAACTCTAATGTTTGTAACCGAAGTGATGTAAACAGCAACTGCTCAGTGAGTCCACACGAGATACCCTATAAAACTGAAGTGTGGAATTCAGTCATAGACCCTTGCCTCTGAATGCTTGCTGCTGTCTTCTATGTAGCTCCTAAGGTAGCAGTAGATAGGAAATTTAGGCGGAGGTGTTTGGAGTGTGAAATTTAGAAAGTGGAATGTGGTAGTACATCCTCCTAGGAAGCATGCTCACTTCCTGCTTGAAGCCTGGTTTTGTACACGGCTGAATAAGGTGCTTGCCCTGGTGTTTTTGTAGTTTTTTTCCACAGATCTCCCACTTCCTGAGTAATGCTTGTTTTCCAAGAAGAAATTCTGTCAAACACGATTTAGTGCGAACTCCTAGTCACTAGTCACTCTGTGTCACTAGTTTGTGGTGTGTATGCCAGAAATAGTCAAATGTATTTGATGACTTGACCTCTTTCTTAATAGTAAAATTCTGATAACTTGTGGCAACTGATTTGGGTACAAGTTTTGATACCTAGTGGCTTCCTACTTGTAAAGAACTGAGAGAGCCAATGTGGCTGCAGAATTGTGAACTAATATTAATTACACAGTTTCTGCAGGATTCCAGGAGGAAGGGCTGGGTTTTTAAATTCTGTATCGGAGATGAAAACAGTAAGTCTATTATATGAGTAACTCAGTTATAATGAAAGCAGATTCTGTTAAGTTACTCAGCTTGCTGTAGCTGAACTTTTCAAGGCACTGCTTTAAGCAGCATTAATAGTTAAATGTGTGTCCAAAACACACATCTGAAGAAATAAAAAATGCTGGGTTTTATCACAGATTTGACTCACTACATTGCTAGCGCTTCGTGTTGATTTATTTATGGGCTATAAAGCTGGTGTAGGAAAAGATCCAGTATGACTATTATTTATCCTGTTGTTTTTCGTAAAAGCTGAAGGTACAGTTTCATAATCATCTGAAGTTGATCTAAGTTTCTACTAAAAGATTGTTTTAGCATTAGTGGATTTATATTAGTGCAGTAGTACACTGTCAGCCAGCTGGTGCTTCATGTCTTTAATGCAAATGTATCTTAGAAATGAGAATACCTGTCAACTGAATGTGAGAATCTGGTATTCTTAAATGACATATTTATTATTTTGTGTTCCTGTTGAGTCACAGTATTTTCTGTGACAATCTTCTGTTTAATCATCAGCTTCGAAGACTCAGTTGATGCTGTTAGTTTTTTCATAATTGATCTTTCAGCTCAACCCTGCGGCAAAATGCGACTAGCTCTTGCTCCTAATGTGTCGTATGTTTCAGAATGCAGATGTTCCTCATGTGGTTATACAGATAACCACTTTTTACATGCATCAGTTACAGTACTGTGTTCTCCCCCCTCCAAAACAGTGTGTTTCAGCTTGCCAGGAAGGCTGTTTATGAAATACTTCTGTGTTGACAAAAACAAACAACTTTCTTTTGTCTTTGAGGAGGGGATCCAGTTTTAAAGTGTAGTGATATATAAAGAATGTTAAGTACAGAATCTTTTTATAAAATAATTTTTGAGGACTTTTGTTAGGTTCCTTATCAAATACTATTCCTAGTTAGTGAAATGCTATTTAGTGTAGTGTATCTTTTAAGAACATAACAGTGTATGTAGGAAGATGTCTTTGTAGGCACATAAACACTTGTTCCTTCACATACAAATGAAGTTTATGAAGGTGTAGTGCCAGTTGTGGATTCTTACTGGCCCCAACCCTTCTTTCCTCACTTCTTATTGCATGTGGTAGCTATTCAGCTGCAACAGTTAGGACCTGTAGTCTTGGATCAGGACCGTATTGTATTATACTCATATACAGTGCCAAATAGTACGTTCCTCAAATGAACTACTGAGCCTACAGGAACTAGTATAAGGGCGTTCTGATTTGCACCTGGAACTCTGTTACAGAAGCAGAAGTTGTATTTGAATTATTTTGTTCAGCTAAAATTTCAAGGCTTTTAGGGAAATTTTGAATCAAACTTTCAGGAGCAGGGAAAAGTTACCACTTACAACTACTCAATGCAGAGCTTTATTACTTGATAGCTTTAAATATTGCATCATATAGTCAGTAAACATTAAACCTTCTGGATAAAAAATATATGAATAAGTAACAGTTCAGTTATTCTTCTATGAGTTCTTCACTTCTTGCTTTTAAGTTCACAGCTAGCAAGAAGTAGTATGAGAACTATTTTCATTTTGGTGGTGGACAAAATGTATCTTGTTAAATGGTGTAAGAGGATTCATTCAGCTCGAGTTTTCAGAATGCTGTGAAATAAGCTAGTCTATTTGAAATAACTTTTAAGTTGCAAAACCTGCCTACCATGTGCATAAGAATGTATCAAATACTTTTGTAAATATTATAGTTGTAAGACCTTTTACATTTTTCGGTCCATTCTTACAGTCTGGTCTGCTACCTGTAATATTTTGGAAGATTAGTAGTATTTCTCTAAAATTTAAGCCAAGATAACATAGATACATTAATTAAAAGACATGTTTTTCCAATATAAGGGTTGTGTCACTTCACAGAGGGCAAATGGTTGTTTTTTCAAGGGTGCAGGAAGTTGATTTTTTCTTTAGGAAGAAATGTAGAATTTGGGCAACTTCTTGTTTCCCCATGGAACAAAGATACAATTAGCACCATTGTCTGTGGGTGTATTTGGGAACTTCAGACTAAGATCTTACACATTTTTTTGGAAGTTTTGTCCCCATGGCAGGATGTAAAACTAATATTGGTTGAGCATGTTATTAACCTTGAGTTTAAATTTGGCATTCTTAATCCTATGATTAATTCCATGATTAATGCCCAGCAGCAGAGGTTGAAAGCTTAAATGTTCGCGAATGCAAGCATGAAATGAAATTCTAATAACACTACAATGATGTGGATTTATGAGGTGTGTTGGCTGCTAAGGATAACTGGAAATGCTATTGCAAGAGTAATTTGTCAAAGTGGACAGGGATGAAGAGTTGACAGTTTATAGTATGGTTGCACAGCTGAATGATAAATGTGCCTACAGAGCTCTCAAGTAAAAACTGCTGGTTTAAAACATCAGAATGTGTTAGGGTTCTGGCAGGATATTACTGTTAAAATTTTTTTTCACTTTAAGGTAACAATCTAGGAATAAAATGGTTGTGTATACATCCTCTGTTTGAAAAGGCAATATTAAATTACATGTAGAATCACAGAATGGTTTGGCCTGGAAGGGACCTTAAAGCCTGTCCAGTTCCATCCCCCTGCCATGGGCAGGGACACCTCCCACCAGCCCAGGCTGCCCACAGCCCCATCCAGCCTGGCCTTGGGCACTGCCAGGGATGGGGCAGCCACAGCTTCTCTGGGCAGCCTGTGCCAGGGCCTCACCACCCTTATAGTGAAGAATTTCTTCCTGATATCCAATGTAAGTCTCCACTCTTTCAATTTAAAGTTTCATGGCCCCTCGTCCTATCACTACACCCCCTGACAAAGAGTCCCTCCCCAGCTTTCCTGCAGGCCCCATGTAGGTACTGGAAGGCCACTGTAAGGTCTCCCTGGAGCCTTCTCTTCTCCAGGCTGAACAACTCCACCTCCCTCAGTCCCTCTCCATAGGAGAGGTGCTGTAGCCCTTGGACCATCCTTGTATGTGTCTACTTTTGCTCGTAAAATCATCTCTGCAGTCTAGTGTGACAAGAACACATGCTCTTTCATACTTGTTAGGGATCTGATTTTTTCTTCTAAAGCAATTCTGTTAGGATATTATATGTTAAACTCACCTCTCTCTTGTAAAGTGGTTTCAAACCTATAAACAGAGGAGCCCAGAATGTTACTTTTCATTGTGTAATATGGGTCAGAACCACAGAGAGAGACAGTAATTTGCCCATGGTTTATGCAAAGCCTTAGAAACACAGCTAGGAATAAAACTGTCCTACGCCCTGGTTATGTAGTCACTGTGTATCTGCAAAATAGAAACAGCACAGTGAAAATCCCAGTCGTCTTTTCTGCAGAGCCTGCACAAATGCAAGTATTAGCAGCTCTGCCTCCTCTGGTTTGCTTTTGACGGCGCTCCCGTAGGAGTACGAGTCATCGACAGCTAGCTTAACAGCTCTTCTCCGCTTCTCTTCTGGTGTCTTGGCTGCTTGAGCAGACTGGGAGGTGAGCGTGGCAGCAGAGGGAAAGCAAGAAGGTGTCCAACGCGTTCAGGTTTAGTTTTTTTATTTAAAGCTGTATCCTGTACAGACTTGCAGATAAAGCTGCAAGGATTTTGCACTTCTAGCCAGCTACTTTGCTGGAGGCACCAGGTCACTCCAGGTGGACGATGCCCAACCGTGCAGTACTCTAATTGTGCTGGAGCCTTTGAAAGACTGGAGGAGAAACAAATGTCCTGAATAGCAAAACCAGACTTGTGTTTTCTGGAAGGACAGAGCAAGGCAGGGATTAGAAACGGCAAAAGTTGAAGAGGAAGTTAAGCTAACTCTAAGGTTTCTGAATAACTGCGGCCTGGTTTCCTTTTAACTGTGATACAAACTTACCCATTGAGAAGAGTTTTTCCTTTTAACCTTATTTAGTTATGAAAAAGCCAGTTGGTTAACACTATGTCATTGGAACACTTAAAACTTTCATGGAAGGCATTGCTTCTGGTGAGAAATGTGAAAGAATGAATTCTAGACAGTACAAAAACATGCTTCACTGCAAAATGCCAGTTTGCAGCTGACGAATGAAACCTCAGAAAATATCTTCTAGAAAATAAATTTGGCACAGTTTCCCAGCTTAATAACAACAAAAGGTGGAGGGATCTTATTGCTCCTTTTTTTCATCTAGACATTTGTTTCCTCAGAGGCCTGCCTGCCACCCAGGAGCAGGACTGCTGCTGTGCCGGCTGGTCAGCCAGTGGCTGTGGTGCAAGTTCCTGCAGCCCAGGGAAGCTCCCTCTGTTTTGCTCTCTTGTGCTCCCTTGAGACTTGATGCTGGAGCTGGGCAGCTACCATGAAGATCCCAGGTTTTGGATCCCAAACTCACCTTTCAGGTGCAAGTGTAATGTTTGGTATTCTTCTTCAAAGTGGATCCAACGCTTCAAAAGACCAAAAAGCTGTTTCAGCAACACAGTCTTTGAAACTTCTCTAGCTTTTGCATGTTTCCTAGAATACCACTGGAGAGAATTCTTATTTTTAGTTCTTTAGACTGATAGAAACAACGCTTTTTTTTTTTTTACAGTAATATTTTTCTTTACTCTGTGAAGGAACTGAGCAGAACAATACAGACCGAAGGTGATTTTCAATGTGGATTTGTTCCCAGAATGCAGGCTGTAGTCTAAGGTGTGTTTTAGTGAAATAGTGAAAACATCTGGCAATTACAGTTATGCAGGTTCCTCAAATCCTTGTGGTTTTGCTAGTTTACTGCAGTTTGCTAGCTTCTGTGTGGAAGTCCCATTTCCCCAACTGCTGCTGCATGTGTTAGATAATCTCTAACGATGAGGTGAGTTAGCGATTTCCATTTCTTCAGCGTAACGTAACATTGAACCAACTTCCTTAAATACTACACTATTACTTAAAAGCCAAAAATAGCATTCTTGTCTGAAGTGTAAATTAGCAAAAGCTTGCACTAAACTTCTGCAGTTCCTAAGAAATTAAAATGCTAATGATGTTCAGTATTTTGTCCCCAAATCATCCAGTAGCATATTGGCCTGGATTTGGGAGATTGGAGCTCAGTTATCTTTTCTACCTTGGGCACTTTTTAAACAGGGATTGGTATTCTTCCGTCTTGTTGGAGAATGCCAATGTAAGAGAGCAATAAAATTGAGCGCACGTTACTGAAGTTAGATAAGACGACGTTTGGGACTGCCTGTGGAAACAAACTCCCAACGCCACCTGTATGCGCTTCTCAATTTCACTGAACAAGCACGCAGTCATCTTACACACCACAGATTTTGTCCCATCTTCAAAATGATTACGTATCACTGAGCAAATGCTAAACAACATGTAGATGTTACAGCTTCTGGAGGAGCGGAGAAAGTCACCTTCCCAAAGGTAGCATTTCATTTGCCTCAAATGCCTAAATGGGTTTTCTAAGTGAACGTTGAGTTACCTTCTCTGCCTACCTGCATATTGTCCAATAAATTTCAAGATGCAGTCTTTCACCAGGTATTACAGCGTTGTTTATTTCCTGCTCTTATTGACAGAAGATTCTTAATAGCAGCACTTCACCGTGGATTGAATTACACTGAGCAATAACTCTGCTCCCCTGAATTGCAAACTGGCTTTAGTTTCCCTGTAGGCATGCTGCACCTTTCCTTCAGAAGAGTCCAAAATGAAGTTTATGCCAGGTGTTCAGCGAGTATCCTTCAGCTCCTGCTTTGTCCAGCTCCCACTGGTACTCTTTGAAAATATAAAGGACTTCCTGAAGTTGTGGCTCTGGAGAGCCTCTGGCAGAGTACACTTGCATTCAGTTCGGAAGGTGCTCAGACTGGCCCATGCTACAGACGTTTGCCGGCTTTTTAGGAGTGTAATCAAGGTCCTTGTTCTGTAATATAGCTGAGCACTGCAATCCTAACATCTCTCCAGTCTCATTGCATTTCCGAGGAAGAATTATTGGAACAGATAAAGGCTGCAAAGCTTCTGAGATACTTTTCTGATTGTCTGGGTTTGTTTGGGGTTTGTTTTGTTCTTTTTTCCGTGTTAACTCATTTTTCAGTAAGCTACGTAAAGGTAAATTCTTACTGTGAAAGGGGATTGTCTGGGCCTAGAGGAGCTCTGTAGTTCAGTTTAAGCAGCTCAGAGCACTTTCCGCTAATATCTGGAATTGTGTAACAATTTTGGGCTTCTAAAGTAGCATGTAACCTAACCTTACGGAGCTATCTACATATGCTCTAGACAGCGCTGTGTCTACTGTGATTCAGAACCAGGCAGGAGACGCTAGGCTTCTCAGGTGGACTTAGTCTCTTGAGCATGATCAAAGGCTACCCAATACATTTGATTTGCATTGAATTCGACACTAGTTACAGGAGGCACAGCTGTTCTTATTCAGAAATATGACAGGAGAAAGATAAATATAGTCTGTTCTGAAAAACAGCTTAGCATTTATATCGCTCATCCAAAAAATGGGCAGTCTTCAATTCTGCACTTGCTGCTTCCCAACAATCTCCTGTAACTGCTGTTCTGTACTTTATCACATCCTTCCTACCCAATCATGCAGAACAGCAGAGCACTCAGTTGCTATGGAGAGAAGAAGCTAGAGGAAGAACTGATGCTAACCCAGGGAGAGAAAGGCTGTCCTGGAAAGCACGGAGAGACGTCCCAATTCCTTCTTCGGGGATTAGCTTATGTATTTTTTCTTAAATGATCAAGTAAAATGCATTAAAAAAGTCCAAGGGCAAGATCTGAACAAATATTGCTGCCCTCCTTCCTTTTGTTCAGACTTGTGGCTTTTGGCCATGTGGTTATCTGTAGCTAAACAAATACAAAGCTGCAGTGTTTGTACATTTCTGACAGATTTCATCTAGACACGCTTTAGTGATAAAATAATCGTTTGTCATCATTTCCCATGACAAGGAAAACATCTGTAACAGTAGGCAACAATACCATATTTGTAACTTCATACTTCAGCCTTATGCATGTGCTGTGTAGTCTTGCTACTTACAATCGTATACATGTATGCATATGTGTGTATATATGAGTATCCACATCAATTTTTTTCTGTTGTACATGCCACTTGATCATAAAGATTCCTGGCCCAGGATGAGGTACACTTTCGTGCTGTTGCATTTCCTGCACACTTTTTTCATTAGTTAGGTGGTACAGTCTAAAATTAACCAAGGCATTATTTTTCTTTTCATGTCCCACTGCAGCAGCTTCCAGAAGACGTTTTGCAACACAGATCCTTAATTCAGCCCCTCACATTCCCCACCACCTCGCTGTCTCATCCCTCATAGCTTCAATGAAAGCTGATGGGTCCCGCAGAAAAACTTCCTTTGGGCATCGTGAGAGCAAGGGGAGAGAAGAAAGCTCCAAGCACCAGGTGTTTTCCCAGAGCAGGCAGTGCTGTTGGTGCTTGTGTATCGCATAAGGCCAAGGAGATTAAAGGCTTTCACTCAAACCAGTCTGAATGGTTTTAGTCCTTGCTCACCTTTCTTTATCACCACATTTATAGTTGGAGGTTACTGCTCCCTGAGGTAAAACACAAGTTCTGAGAGAAAGATCCTTTCATAGTTAGTGAAATGCGGAAGGATGCTCAGAGCACCTCCCTTTGTTTTCGGAGAAGTTGGCTTGGCAGTGGTTACTGGTCTGAAGCTGAGATGAGCAACTGTGGGGCTTGCTCAGAAGTGATGAGTACAGTAACTGTCTGCTCCAGACCGTATTTGGTCACAGAAGGCAACCAAGGAAATTACTGAACCCTTTGAGGTTTCATTTTTAGTGAGAGGAATCCTTGTGCTATTCTTTGTGAACCCTGGGCAACCTGTTCCAGTGCCCCACCAATCTTATAGTAAAGAATTTATTCCCAGTGTCTGATCTAAACCTACCCTTTTTCACTTTGAAGCCATTACCCCTTGTCCTATCACTATGCCCCTGACAAAGAGTCCCTCCCCAGCTTTCCCGTAGACCCCCTGTAGGTACTAGAAGGCTGTTATAAGGTCTCCCTGAAGCCTTCTCTTCTCTAGACTGAACAATCCCAACTCTTCCAGCCTTCCATTTCCTAGGAGGGGAGCTCCAGCCCTCTTATCATCCTCAGGGCCCTTGTCTGGACTTGCTCTGACAGGTCCTATTTCTTTACAAGATATTTGAGCAGTCTTTACTGAGGACTTTTGCCTCTATTACATTGCTGTAGACCTTAATTTTACACTGTGCCATCCAAAACCATGGCTAACTGCAAGCTTTTTACTTGAAATGCACATGAAAATACAATTGGTGTGTTTCCTGAGGAAAGCTGCAATTAAAATTTAGCAGCCTGATAGTTCTTGTGTAGGTAACATCACATCAACAGGCTGTTACATTCTGCAGCCTAAGCCTGTCAGTGCTATTGTTCCCCTTTCCAGTAGTTTGACAAAGGCTGCCTCTCAAGTCTTAGATAACTTGTGTAGTTGCCTAGGCTGAAATCCCCCTCTCTTCTGCCAAAGAGCATAAATCATTGATCAGCTGTTGCTCGCACTGAACAGGGAAGCAAGAACCCGAAACAGAGAAATCTCTCTGTTCCCTCTGAAAACCTCGTCTTCGTTAGAAGTGTGATATTTCATGAGTACTGGGCACCTTTATAAGCACAGGTATTACGACGTGCGTAGGCTTCTCTACTACAGCTTTTCACTTCTGCTTTCTTCGTTCTGCGTCTGATGATATCTCTGTGTTCTGAAAGTAACTTCTGAGTAAGCTGCAGTGTGCGAGTGTTAAACCCTGCCGTGACTCTGATCGCCTTCTGATTTCCCTCTCATTTTCTCTTTGAACCATGACACAGTAATTCCAGTTCTTTCTTTAATTGCCTGCAAAATTCACTTTTGTTTTGATCAACACAACAGCATTTTGGCTGTTTTGGTCGTCATAATGTGTTCTTCCTGGAGGCATGTGTGTGCCTCTGGTGGTTATTGCTCAAAAGTACCTGAAATTCGCTATTAGGTTACACCTGGCTTGGTGAGTGTGTCAGTCAGTACTTTGCTTCTCCATCCCCGCTTCTCCATGAGTCAAGTTAATACAGCGATAATCTTCTTTCCCCTCCCCTTGTACATCACGTTTTTGGTCTTAATCTTTGCTTTCTGGGTGCTCCTGTTAATTATTATCCCATATCTAACAGCTCTCACTTGCGAGCTACTGGCTTATCAAAATGAGCAAATCCTTGCCTTTTTCTATAAGAGAATGCCTCTGCATTCTTCCTACTGCATTTATGTACCAGTCCTGAAAATAACGAGACAACCAGCATACTTTGAAGAGTATGTGTTTAAAAATCTTGTGGTGAGCCAAGTTGTGGGTTTTTTTTTTTGTAGTTCTTGGTTTTTTGTTACTGTTTTCAAATGAAAAGAGGAATTGACTCAACACCAACACGGAAAAAATGAATGTTAGACCAGTTGTGATATATCTTTGAGTCTACTCCTGCAATGTTTATCTGTGAGCTGTATTTCAGTAATTTGATTTAGATTAGAAGGAAAATGGAATATTACTAAAAGCACAAAGGTACTGTATTGTTCAGCATGACGCCCCATGTTATGGGATGTCTGCCTGGGCCAGCTGTCCTGGCTGTGTCCCCTCCCAGCCCCTGGGACACCCCCAGCCCCAGCTGCCAGGGCAGCACCAGGAGCTGAGCAGTCCTTGGCTCTGGGTGAGCCCTGCTCTGCAGCTACTGAAACATCGCCGTGTTATCACTGCTATTTTCATCAAAAATCCAAAACACAGCATTGTGTGAGCCTCTGTGAAGAAAATTAACTCTGTCCCAGCTAAAACCCTGACAGAAGGAGAGAGAAATTGAGACTCTGCACAATTTTTAATACAACTCTTTTCTAGTAGCGATTCCACAGCTAAAGTTAAGACTGTTAATTGCTACAATTTCTAGTATCCTTCCAGAGCTGGAGTTCAATGAATAATCAGGTATTTCAAACAAGGTTGTTCATGTCATGGCTTTCAAATGTTGCATTAAATATGTTGGGTAGATGAATTCATAGCATTCAAATTAAGGCTTTTATATAATTTGTCAAAGAAAACTACGCTTGATACATTTCTTCTATTTAACGAGGTTGTGATATTTGGTAATTTATTATTTTCTTGTGATTGATCTTCTAGGCAATCATTCAGTACAGTCTTAAGGTATCAATCTCTAATGCTTCAGGCTTACAGGTCTGCAACTGGAGGGACCCTCCCTTTTTGCAATGCAGTTATGTTTCTGTTGTGCTTTCGTGGGTTTGCCTCCAACAGTGAAATTCCTTCTTCACAACAGTGAATGGGCTAATTATTTCACATGAGTTATACAGATTCCACAGGACAAGTGAGATTCCTATGGAAAGCACAGGCACTTTCAGCGACTTGTATCCATTTGCTGTTTCTTCCCTACCTACTAGCCGTTGTTTTTCTAGTAGATAGTAGAAGTAGTGTATTTGCATGGATTGTTTCTCTCAGAATTATGGCTATTAGTACTTGTGGATACCATTACCTAAGTTATTATCCTATTACTTATCAAATAAGATTTTTTGTTAAATTCATCTTTCTTTCAATTTTTTGTCTAGATTTCTACAAGGTAGAACTCTGATCCTTGTTTTTTGATCCTTGTTTTTTCTCAGTCTTTTTATAGAGATAGCCTAGGCAGATGGGAAATGTGTATATATAGAATATATATGTTTTGTAAGGTCTAGAAGCATAGAAAATTCAGTGCTTTTTGAAAATATTTAGGAACTGCTCAGAAAAAGCATTTAGCAGCTGACCTCTGACTTGAAAGGGGTTTCTGTCATGTATTCATTATCATGAATGAATATCTAAATGCTACTTTTAGTTGCAAATTTGCAAGGTTAAAGTAGAATTGAATTGCAAAAAGTCATCTTAAGCTTTTCTTAGAAGGCAGGTTTTGCCTTGCAGTGACTTACTAATCAGCTGATGTCTTATTCAAACCATAGGAGAGTGCAGCATAAAGGCAGTCAGAGTTTGGTAGGGCAGCTGAAAGTAAAATAGAATGATTTGTTTTAATTTGATTGTTTTGCAGGTTGAAAATTGGTGTCCTCGTTTACCTTGGAGAGCAAAAAATCCTAATGAAGAAACCGATCAAAAAACAGTGGTAAGAAAAACATTAAAACATGAGTGATCAGTAATTGTTCACTCAAAAGACCCTGGAAGCCTGTGCCACATAAATGCTAGTAAGACTAGAATTTACTATTGTTATTCCTCAGCTCCTCAAAACTGAAGGGCAGTATCCTTGACTATGTATATGTAGCTCATCACATATTTTCTCCAGTCATACTGCAGTCTTGGTGGCAGATTTCCACTAAAAACATTTAAGTGTTTTAGTTTATGTAACGCTGTACACAGATACGGAGAAAATTTGCAAATCCATAGACTGTTCACCAGTATTAAGTGACCATATGTGAAACTATCTATTTTTATTATCCTATAAGTCTGGGCTTTATATAAAACAATGCTGTAACAGAAGAGGGCTATATACATTTCAGTTTTGTAACGTTTTGATTTTTTCCTTTAGAAATAACTCAGTATGCAGTAGAGTTTTTAAACTGTTACAGCCTAATTATGTAGCACTTAGGTATTTTAAGATAATTATTGGGCTGCAAATGAACATCGCCTATAGAATTTTGGTGTAGAATGTCATACTTTGTAAAACCAATTGTTTTGCATTAGTCTGGCTTTAAAATGAATATTTCTTTTTAAAGGAATACTGTAGCAATGTTTCTGCCTTAATGTTTTTATAAGAGGCTTCCTTGTATTTTGAAGATTCATGATGATATCTGAATCCTCGGTGTAATTTTCTGAATTTATATCATGTCCTAGAGATACTTTAGCCTCCTTTTGCAAACACATGAACAAAACTAAATCTTCAACTGCAGAAATAAATACATTGTGAAACATAGCAAACATACTCTGGTGCTACCAAGTACTACTAATAAAAATAACAGTAATTTATATGGCTTAGAAATGTCTATTTAAATAAAGAGATCTTAAATGCTTGAACTAAAATCATAGAATCATTCAGGTTGGAAAAGACCTCTAAAATCATATAGTCCAGCCTTTAACCTAGTACTAAAGTCTACCTCTAAACCACGGTATTAAGTTCTACGTCTACACATAGCTTGGAAACCTTCAGGGAAGGTGACTGAAGCACTTCTCTGGGCAGCCTATTCCAATGCCACCCAACCCTTTCAATATGGAAATTTCCCCTAATACCAACCTAAACCTCCCCTGGCACAACTTGATGCCATTTCCCCTCATCTTATCACTTGATGCATGGGAGAGGAGCCCAATCCCCACCTCGCTACAACCTCTTTTAAGGTAATTGTAAAGTAAAATCTTGACTTTAGCATAAGAAGCATTATCTTTTGTTTGTTTTTCTTTTTTTTTTTTTTTTTTTACAATGAATAATGTAAAGAACAATTCATGTTTGGGTAATTTCATCACTTCTGGAAGGTACACAGTTTGAACAATAACTTTTTTTGTTTTTTTTAATGACTTAATTGAAGGCTGAAATTCGTATCAACTTTGATCCTCTCTACAAAATGATGTCAAGGCATGAGGAATTCAGGTGGATGATGTTACGCATTAGACGAATGGCTGATACCGGGATTGAAGCAATTAAATCACTTGCAGAAAAACAAAATTTGGAGAAGAGAAAACGAAAGAAGGTAAGTTAAAACAATTTTTACTCTTGCCACTTGCAATCATTTAGCCTTATTTAAGCTAAATTTTCCAAACGTAACTTTAGAGCAGAAATACCAAATATGTGTAAAAGGCTCACGTTTGTACATTTGTCTCTTTTCAAGGAGTATTTTGTTGTTTGAAATTATTTGTAAAATGTTTTTTTGCTTTACACATAGTTTTTATACATTCAGTAAGTCAGTCTTTGAATAAGTTTTCTAACATCTTTAATTTTGGATAAAAGAGAAGTTATGCAGAAGGTTCTAAAGAAACAAACTGTAAATTTACCACAAACTGATTACACTAGAATGTTTTACATAGCTGTAGAAAACAACAGTTGTATATCTCCTTTGTCCACAATTAAAATCTTACATGCCATCTTTCTGGTTTGGATTGGAGTAGACTTGATCACCACTTTTGATTGGATCTCTTTTGACTTGTAGTGAGTCCAGTTTAAAGTCTGTGAGACTCTTGAAATCAAAAATTCAGTCTAATTTGAATTATTGTTTTTTTTAATTACCTCAACCAGTTAAGATAAAACTGAAACTCTTAAACACGAAGGTTTCCCTTCCTGCCTTGTGCTTACTGGAGCCAATCCTGAGCAACAGTCACAGTTGTGTTCCTACCCCCTCTGAAGGCTGCCTGTCTGCAGCTCAGCTCCTTGCTTGCGATTCTCCGTCCCTGCAGGAGACCTGGGCTCCATATTGTGGCTCTCATGTTTGTCACCTATCACAGTCCTTGTGGAGGCTCACTCTGTCAAGGAGCAATGCTTTTCTTTCGAGCAGCAATGCAAGCTGTTTTATTAAAGAAATATAACATCTGAGAATACATAAACTCAAAAATAGACAGCAGCAGCACTGCCCTGTACAGTCAGTTTTGATGGAATGCTCTAGATTCTTTGCTTTTAAAAGTCCTTTAAAGTTGCTCTGCAAACATATGGTGATTTCATTTTAATGTGTCCAGTTCTCTTCTGGGAGCAGAGATTAGAACAAGATGTTTTTATGAATGTTGTTTCTTTTTTAAAGAGTGAAGGATAAGATTTTCTAGTGTTTGGGGGTTTTATGCTCAGCACTATATGTATCAACACTCAAAGAGTGGTCCAGATATGTAATGAAGTGTTTGGAACTCAGCTTCTGTGCTTCATTAGAAAGGCAAGCACGGATTTCAAGGAACATGAACATAGAAAACTCTCCTCCAGTGGCAGTGCAGAGAAGAGGTTGATAAAGCATCCTGTCATTCTTACGCAATCTTTCCAAGTTCCTTAATGGCTCGTCCAAAAGAGCATACCCTTCCTGAACTAAACTGTCCTGTTGCATAAGCAAGTATATCCTACTTGAGAATATAAGTGGTTATTCAAACAAAAGAAATTAATGTGAACCACAACTTACTTTCTGTGCAGAATTACATGTTTCGTGAATAACACTTATTTAGGGGTTTCGTTACTGATCTGGTGGCATATCACAGTGCAAAAGAATATGGTAACATTCTTACGATTACTGTTCTAGAGATTTATTACAGAATTAAATTATTTACAGGGTCTCCAATTAGGGTGGAGGTGTTAGAGTTTTTGTTGTTGATGATTGTTTTTGTTTGTTTGGGCTTCCTAGTTTGGTTGGGTTTCTATGTGTGTCCATAGTTGGAATTTGGGAGAGAGAAAATGCTGTGAAGAGTACTAGTTGCATGTTTAATGTTGGTAACTAGCATATAACTTTTCTTTTCAGATTCTTGTTCATCTGGGGCTTTTGACGAAAGAATCTGGATTCAAGATTGCTGAGAATGCATTTAGTGGTGGCCCACTTGGTGAATTAGTCCAGTGGAGTGATTTAATTACATCTCTCTACTTACTGGGCCATGACATCAGGATTTCAGCTTCTCTGGCAGAGCTCAAGGAGTAAGGAGATTACTTTCAATTTTGAAACTGGAATACAAAAAAAAATAATAAAAATTGGAAATTGTAAACTCTCGAAGCTTCTATTAACAAAATGTATAATTTCTTGAAGCATAAAATGAAAGTGATAATTCACTAAACAGACAATAAGATTATTTTCATGAGCTAAATATGTGCTATAAAAGGATAATGTGTTTTCATTGTAGCTTCAGGCTCCTGAGACTTCATAAATGAATGTTGTAAAATTCAGACTAAGCAGCTTATTCTTTAACATTCCAGGTGCTTTAACCAGCTGCAGTAAGAAGTTTTACAGATTATCCTAATTCTGTGTCCTCTTCTTCAGTTTCTACTATTCTTCACTCAGTATCTGATTTTAAAATAGAGGTTTTAATCCTTTAAACAGATTACTTTTGATGTAGTTAATTGCTTATGTTAGGTCACATTGCTGCTTCACTCATCTTTGTCTTGCTTTGCCTGAGATGTTCAGCATTAGGCATAATACAGCTATTTTAAGGTTGGGAACATACACCTTTTCTGTAGCTTTCATTTTTTTTCTAACATGACAGCATCGTTTTGTAGAGAGCTCTTATATCATCAAGCTGCCAATAGAAGAAATTATTTCCAATCATTTCAAAACACTATTTTTAAACATTCAGACCGTATTATTTTTTTTTAAGTGGATGGGATTTTTAGTAAAATTAGCATTTCACTGCATATGCAGCTCTTTAATAAATGCTGAGGATCTTTATCATTTGAATGTTTTTACATGGTTACTGATTTGGAAGAGATAAAACTAAGGTTTTTTTGGAAAGGTGAGTTATTGGTATTAACTAATATTATAGCATGAATTTCAAGGTAGATCGGAAAGTCACGCTTTTCCATGTTCCTTCTTTTTCCATTTAGGATTATGAAGAAGGTTGTAGGTAACAGATCTGGCTGTCCTACCCAGGGAGATAAAGTTGTAGAACTCATTTACATTGATATTGTGGGACTCACTCAGTTTAAGAAAACCCTTGGTCCATCGTGGGTACACTACCAGTAAGTATAATACTCATTTGATCTCTAGACTGCTTTGTTGAAGAGCTTTTGTGGAATAACACACAAATTACTGAAGTGGGTACATTTACATGAATTGGAATTTATTTAAAAGTAAAAATACAGTTCTCTGTTCTCCTTAAGAATAAAGGAGCTATTACCTCTTTGCTGCATACCAAACGTAAGGCCCTCCCCAAGCACGGATGGAATACTTGTTGCAGATTGAAGTGTTTTTGATCTTAATGAATTATATTGCTGAGTCATCATCTTTGTCTTTCTTTTCTTCTTTATCCCCTCTCCCCCTCTCCCAAGTTTTGTTCTTTACATCTATTTGTAAATTAATAGATGGGCTGAAAGATTATTGAATTTTGCTGTTTAGTAGGAGCAGAACATGCGTGTTTTGCTTGTCTGTGTTCGTCTCCGTACTGGATTGATGGTTGTGGGGATTTATCTATTTAAATTTTATTGTTTAACAACGTCATATTTTCTGTCCCATCCCTAAAGATGCTGGGGGCAGAATTGTCTTCATGAGTAAGTCTAAAGAATAAACCTGCAGGTAATTGCAGTTGCTGTTGCTTCTGTAATCTATAAGCATTTTTCCGTTAGGGATGGAAGATGGTTGTCACAAGAAATTACTTGGAATGGCCTTCTTATTGTCTGCGGTTTTAGAACCAGATTTCTTTTTGTCAATATCTTTAAATGAGCAAGCCTCACACATGTTGCATTGATATATATCAGCATGAAATAAAACCAAATCTAAATTACTGACTTTGATTTTTCTAGACCTAATCAAATCAGTTGTGTTTCATGATCTGTAAAGTCCAGTAGATCCTAGCTGAGGAAAGAAATTGAAAGGTTCTCTGAAGGCAGAAGACTTGTGTTTTTTTCTACTTCAGGATTGCTAGAACATTGCATCTTTTCAGCATAATTTTAAATAAAAGTACTGTGATTAACATTGCATATTAGATTACTCTTAATCTCTTTTTTAAAGTAGAGGAGTAAACAGATACTCTGGTTTTTAGGAGCCTACTAATAAAGCTAATCCCATTTTCCACTGAGTTGGAGTTGGCTGTCTGTCTGCCAGATGTAACTGTCATTAGGCGATCACATACGGTATTGTGGTCGGGATAGAAAACCATGCTTAGGAAATTACAACCAAAAGGGAAGAAGCGTTTTAAATTTCTATTTGGCATATTCTGTAGCAAAGATGGTGGAAATACACCATGACATTGAGTTTATTAGATCAGCTCTTCAATTTTTCTTGCTTGTTTCATGAATCATTAAATCTTAAGCTGCCAATCTGTTTTTCATTGATTCCTAATTTGTAGTAATGACTGACTTTTTCTGTTTAAGGAGAGAAGAATTAAATTTCATTGTAAATACATATGTTAGGTAGTATGAGATGTTTTTTAGCTATGCTTTTGAAGAAGAAAAAAAATCGCTAGTTCTCTTCCACAGCCAGAACTGTGTATCTGGGGATTGAACAGGACCTCATCAGGTCCATACTGTTGCAGATCAGATATATTTATCTTCGTTGAGAGATTTTTGCCTAGTCTCTTAGAGAATACTCCAAAAGATGCCACAGTATTTCATACTATTAAACTTTTCTTTAAGGTATCTTTCTTGGCTTGGTTTCTTGCAACCTGCATGTTCCTGCTTATCCCCCATGGTTTTGGACAATAAATTATTTCCTCCCTCTCTCTGCCAGATTGTAGAATATTTTATATACTGTGCTTCCTTCAATTTGCCTTCTCCCCCCTACCCCCCAATAAATAAATAAATTCAGGCGTTTGGATCACTCCTTATAATTCAGGTTTTCATTGTGTTTGCCGGGGATCTCTGTAGTTACTTGATACTGTTCTTCAAGGTCAGTGTAGAAAACAGGGTCCAGAGCCTAGCAGAGGCTACCAGAGGAGAAGAATTAATTCATAGTTTCAAGCAAGCTATCTCCTGTTCAACGATCCTGTTGCAACCCTTTTTCTTTCAGCATCATGAGTTGCCTCATAAACTTTGTCATAATAATAATATTTTTAAGTTAAGAGAGTAAGCCTGGTATAAAAGACCATATTTACATATTCTTGTTGAATTCATTCCAGTAAAACAAGCATTATCACCTATAAAGCTGCCTCGCAGGCCTTGTTCTTCGCAAACTTTGCTTCCTCGCTCATTAGTATCTAATGTCAGCAGGAATGAAAAATTTCCTTTGTCTTGAAAGAGGTGTTTTGTTTTCTGCCATATAGTTCAGCAGACATGTGCTGGTCAGCTTAGTCTGTTTTGTGCAGACCAGACTCAAATATAAATAAAGTGTGTTTATTCACTTTGGATTGAAATAGAGAGGTAGAATTAACCTGTGCCTTCAGAAGAGTGTCTTCATTAGAGAGTGGTATGTAATCTTTGTGAGTGAACTTGAGCCCTGAGGAAGGTTTTGGCAATCTCAAATCAGGTTTCTAGGACTGGTAGCTCACAAGAACGACCTGCTGCGAGAGGTGAGTGTTTCTCAGCAGCATAAATAGCAGCTTTGTCCTTCTGAGGTCTGTAGCACCAATGACTCCTGGTAGTACGTGTTTAATCTGGGGTATAACTGTGCTGTAAATAGCAGGAATATATCGAAACAGATTTCATTTGTTGTGGGCACCTTATTGTCAAGCAGAATGCCTGGACAAGCTGCATTTTTCAGTTCTGAAGTTTGGGTATTTGAATGCAGTTTACATGCAATGATCAACATAAAAATTAGTGGCTTAATATAGATTGAGGGGTGCAGCTCATTGCTTTTCTTATCACCCGCATCCTGTGTGTAGTGCAGATGAATCTGGTATTTTTTCATTTTTCTCCAGCCTCTCTAGCAATGACTCATTCCCATATGCCGAAAATCTAAATGGCTTTATTCTTGAAACAAATGAGCATGACAGGTATCCTGAAAAATGAGCAACATTCCTGCTGTTTACATGTTTTCTAGAATACATCTGTTTTAGGACGGATATTTTCTGACTAAGTTTTTACATTTTGAATTCAAGTACTGAGGAGCCTGAAAAATACGTGTGTCTGCAGAGCTTGCTGTAGGCAGACATGAGCTTGGCTGGGCATGAGCCAAAGCAGTCTGGAGCCTGTGTATGCATGCAGGCACGTTGCTGTGCCTGAGCTCAGTGCACCTACAGAGCTTCCACACCAGAAATGGTGGGGTTTTGACCAGCTTGCTCCAAGGAAAATGTCTGCTGTCTGTCTGCAGCAACGTGCCCTTCATTTAGCAGTGCCTGCTGGCATAGGTGTTCGTTGCTGACAGTGATGGGTGCTGCTGGACAGCACTGCTCACCCAGACAAAGAGGATGTACAAGGAGAGAACAGCTATAACCTCAGGTGGGAGAATGACCTGAATAAATACGTATAAATACTTCCACCAGGGCAGCCCAGTTAAGATTGTGCATATGCCCAATATTTATGGAAAAATGCTAACTTGAAAAATGGTGATAATTCTGGGTTACTTTTGTCCTTTTTTTTGTAAGCACAACATTTGTCACTTCTAATATATCAGAAGAAAGAAAACATCGATGTGGATGTTTCTATAGGCAATTTGCTACCCACCAATCCCCATTTTAGAAGAACTCATCTATGGTTTGTGGAAATCTTCTGTAGATGGGAAGAGTGCTTTCTGGCACACTCAATGTAAAATATACAGTGGTGTCACACTAGTGTGTCAAAGGACAGTGCTCTGTTCTATGGGAGCGGTGTACCCCTTGTTTTTTCTCCTTTCGGTGTGAGAGAGATTTCAGACATAATTTATTTTAAATACTGTCAGCTTCAGTGAGTTACAAATACATATATAATCACTAGTTTTCAGTAGTTCCATTAGCTTCATAAAATTAGAAAAAGAAATGTTCAGTTCCTCATTTTAAAGAGGAGATATGTCTGTTTCATTTTTAATTTGACATCTCGTAAGTCAACCAGCCGTGTCAATGAATAGGCGAATCGGTCTCAGACCAGTTCTTTCTGCTGTGATCTTCTCTTGTCTTTCTGACTTTCTTCCTGCCCTAATACTATAAACACAGGTTTTGTTTTCCCTGCTTCATTGCTTCACTTACTTTCCATTGCATTATGTTTCCTGTACTGCTTCAGAGACCCTGTGTAAGTTGGACTTAGTGACACCATATCACTATAAATAATTGGTGCTTCCATACCTTACATCTGAATACGGGAAAACGAAAGGTAGTGAAGCACATTGAGACATTTGCACTCAATGCACTGCTCCTTACATGTATGATTTGACTAACTCCAGTAGTGTTGCAGGTTTTCAGTAGCTTTCACCCATTTTCTCATTCCCCTGCATTCGTGTACCTGGCCAAAAGCCGTACATTTGCTAAGAATCCTGTTTTAAGGCCTGCCAAGAAGTAAGAGGGCTTTTATTACTCAGTGATTCATCAGTGCAGAAGTTGTTTTGGTCTTGCTGGAGTATTTTGTATGATGCAGAGATAATTGCTACTGTTGTAAAATATTTTCATTGAGAACAGTTGACATAAAACACTGCACAGAAACTGATCTGTCAGCTTTGTTGTTTGGTGAATCACAATGTGTTGTATATTTTGACTTTTTTGCTTGAAAGATCTCTATGAAGATTGAAAAACAAAGTAAATTTGCCCCTTTTGTACTCTGAAATACAAAGGTGGCATTTCATGTTGTTTTGTTTGGTTTTGTCTTTTGATTTTTCACAATTTAATGAATACTTCAGTGAAAAGAGTGACATATAAGTATGTAAGTGTGGTTTGGGGACTAAATTTTTTCACTTTTTAATGCTGAACTATATTTGGAGCTAAGTTCTGTTACCTTTCAAAGCCAAAAACTTGATGTTTTACTGATGAGAATGTATATGGGCTTGAGGCATAGGAAATTTTTTGAAGTGGGAAATACAGACATTTTTAATAGTAACTTTCACCAGCTACCTCTGTTCTGTGCCACCTGTGAGGTTGTGTTTCTTTCTTAGTGACAAAGTGGGCCATGATAAGAGTTCTTCATGTCTTTACATCACAACCTAATGTGGCACATGGCCCTGCACGGCCTATATCAATCTTTTCCTCAGATTTTGTTTGTGGAGGGCTGAAGAACAGAAGGGTCAGCAGCTTTAGAGCCTTGCAACACAATTCATTTGCAGTAGAGCTAGCGGTCAGTGTGACCACTACAAATAAAGTTCCTGTCCAAGCCATATCAAAATTTTACAAGGCTGCATTTTAGAAACATAAATCCTTGATCCTGTATGCTAGAATATGCACCATCGTATATTGAGGGTGGGTTTTTTCAGCCTTCCATGTGCTGTGGATTCTTTTTTAAAATAACACAACTCATAATTTAAGTAGTTTTTATTTTTTCAAGGAGTTAATAGGACTTTTCAATAAAGAACTGAGTGTGAATCTCTTCTCCAGACTCTTGGTAATCTAATGCCAAGGTTTCTCTTAGTTGCAGAGCAGTTGTTGCAGACATTTGACTTTTGTATTATTTTTTCAAATGTCTCTAACAAAAAGTTTTACAAACAAACGGCCTGTCTGACTGCAAGTCTGCAAATTAAACTGTCTTCAGTGCTTCTCCAGTAGGTCTAACTGACCCAAAAGTCGGAGTCTGGAGACTAAATAGAGTTGTCTAAAGACAAAATACTATTCTGCTCTGATCTTGGTATGTAGCCTTTGGCTGTTGCACTGGTTTTGCAGTAGTGGGTAAGAACATTAGGAAATAGATGAAGAATCCTCTCTTCTTCTGCCTAAATCCTACTTCAGAGCCCCAGGAATGTAGGTGACCGCAGTAGTGTTCCCATAAGCTGTACTTGGATGTTGAAGCATGAATTCATTTTCTGAGAACAAGCAAACCAAAACCAAGCTCCAGGGTTTCTATTTGAGTGTCTGAAATGTCCTTCAACTTGCTGATTGTAATGCCTTTGAAATTGAAATGTACCTTCAGTTTATAAATCATTCACAGTTGCAAATACAAACAAAGCACATCTTAATTATAACTATGTACACATGCTTATATATACATATGCTTGTGTACCTGCAGTCAGTCTTTATTTTTTTTTTTCCTTTTAGGTGTATGCTAAGAGTTCTGGATTCCTTTGGAACTGAACCAGAGTTTAACCATGCCCATTATGCCCAGTCTAAAGGCCACAAGACACCATGGGGAAAGTGGAACCTTAATCCCCAGCAGTTCTATACGATGTTCCGTAAGTATCCCTGGGTTTATAAAGAAGTTGGGGTTTTAAAAAAGAATGCTGCTATCGAGAAGAATTTTTGTATTATTTAAAACAAGTTCATGGTTTAATAAAATGCATGTAAAAGGGCAGAATCATAAGTGTAGACTATGCAAATACTCTACCATACTGTCATACACAGGAATAAAAGCACAATAGCAATGTAAGTAATGATAGGGAACCTTTTTCTTAGTGTACCTGTGGAAAGTGGTGGCTGGCATTTCCTTCAAAAAAATTTTTGTCTCAATTTTTGGAATGGATTTCTCAAGATTTTCACCGAACGTATGTTGTGAGCATTTATCCTGAGATGAACTGATTCTCACTTTTCTCCCAACAGAGTACAAAGCTATTGAAAAACAAGTAGTAGATGTCAGTATTGTTATAAATCTTTGAGGAATCTTTCAATATTCCCCACCATCACCCCAGAAAAAGGAATTCTCTATAAATTTTATCATATTAAATGATTACAGTGACCTATTCTAGCGCTAGTCTTTGACTTTATGGATCTCAGTTCTAGAATCAAAGGATCATTCTTTTGCATGTTGTAATATTTCAAGTTTGTTATCTCTGAAAAGCACAAAAAGATTCACCGCTGCCAGCTAGCTTGAGGGTATGTGAGGCTTAGGAAAGAGGAAAGTGCATGCTGTTACTTGCAGGAGCTTCTCAGCTCAAGTCCATAAGGAAGTTCTGGGCAGTGACCAGCCTGACCTCTGAAGTTTGGTGATGGTTCCTATCTGAGGCCAAGACCAGGAACGTACGCTTTTTGTTCTAATCAGACTTTATAGTCACGTCTTTCAAACTTTCCTGCTCTTCACAGCAGAAGTATGCATACTGCTGTCTAGCTGACGCGCTTTTGAATTCGGTTGCCTTGTAAAATTCTTTGAAGAGGCATATTTTGTCTGTTAACATTTACTGTGCAAGTTTTTTCCATTCCCAGTTATGTAGAAGCAAGCAACCAAAGGCGTGGCGGGGAAATGGGACTTGGGAGTGGTTGCAGAGTTAGTGCCTGGACTTCAGCGAGCAGAGCTTGTTCCCCGTCCACATGACTTGCTAGCATTTTTTGGTTTGTCATACATGGAAAATGAGCCAAAGGCTCAATTGTGCTGTATTTAAGTAAAACAGCTATTAGGAAATTTGATTGTGAGATCCTGCTCAAGATAGCACCAAGGGTGACGGTACACTTGAGGAAAGTAGTTGCATGAATACTTGTGGTACAGCTGTGTTTACTCCTTGATCCCACTCCAAGAAATGCAGAAAAAAGTAAATCTTCCCTATAGGGAAGATCTCTGTTATCTATGGCAGTACAGACTAATGTTACATTCTATTGTTTGGAGCACGTCACTTCATAATACATTTTTGGAAGAGTGTTACTGTATGGGTATTTCAGTAGGTAACCATTTCTGGGTTTTAATACTGGACACGACTGCTGTTTTGCCTTTGCAGGGAAAGTGCTAAAGAGATTGCAAGCAAACTCGCTCTGAGGCCTGAGTGATTACAGTGCTATAGATTGTTTGAGGATTTTGTTTCTTTTTGTACTAGATGCTGAAGCATCAGCATGTTTGGATATCTGAAGTTTATTTTTGTATTTTGTCCTCTGCTGCAGAGAGAGCAGCATCTTTATTGGGTTATGATTGAAAGTGCATGTTATGAATCAGAAAAATTTTTACACCAGATTGGAACCCTGGACACCTTCCCAAGATCCCCAGACTCTATTATGTTTTGAGAACTCTGATTATAAGGGCAGAAAATTATTACTGAGCAAAAAGAAAGCCATATTCAAACCTGTGGCATATTACCAAATGCTTGAGCTTTCCAGAAGCATGAGTTTTTTTCCCTTTTTATGTTCTTTTTAAATTCTTTTATGCAAAATAGCAGCATTGGTACTTTTTAAAGCTGCATGATCTTGCTTAAAAATCCATCTGAGTGCTTCCTGTCAATGATATTTAAGGCACTGAATTCCACCAGTTCTAAAACTTCAACAAAGGTTTATTTTTCAAGTGTGTACTGCCTTGCCTCTCCTTTGAATGCAGTCTCTTATCCAAAAATATAAAAGGATAGAAAAATGCCCCTTTTCAGGAATATTTGCAACATGCCATTCACTATGCTAAATGTTAAAACGTCCTTGGGTTTAAGTGAGTGCCTAACTGTTGCTGAGACATTTTTTTGTGAAAGAAGAATAATTGTCACTTGAAAGATTAAATATAACAACAAAGGGAACCGTGTACTGCGTATGGTTTCTGTTGTGTTTTCCAGTTTGCTGGGTTTGAGGAATCAAAAGTAAAGCCTCATAATGGCAATAGAATTGTTTTGTAGAACTCTGACTGTGGGTTTAGCATTGTATGTCATGTGTCTGAGGGGTCTTTTTTTCCTCCCTCTTTTCCTCCTTTTTTCCGCCTTTTTTCCCCCTTTTCTTTGCAAAACGCACTTACTAACAAGTTGTCAACTTGAACGAACAGAATTTAAAAGGTGAGACTTACAGAGAAGATCCATGTTTTCATTGCAGTGCAGTTTTGTGTAGACATGTGGGGCTGTGCCGCTTTTTAGACAAGGTCCAAACCCCCTACATATTGCAGTATTTTTTATACAATAGGGATGAATTATTACCTGAAGCCGTGAATATTGTAGTCCATCCATGCAATTAAATACCTTTTCACAAAACAAGCAAACAAAAACAGCAACTTAGTTGTAATGAGCCTACAGCTCTGTGCCTTTAAAGGAGGAGAGCAGTGCCTAGTATTGCTGGATGTCAGTGCTGAAGAAAGACCAACAGAGGCTAAAACTAATATAGAAAATTAAGACCAAATTTCTTATCCTATGCAATTAACACAACAGTTTTGATCATTTCAGTTGTCACTTTTCAACATTTAAACATAGATATATGTAGTGAATTAGGCAGTGAAATTTCTATTCTGATTTGCGTGGTGTGACTTTGTAGGCTAATACTTAACACAGATACGTAATAGGCAGCAAGATGGATGGAGTTTTAGCTGGAAGCTATATATATATAGTATATAGTATAGTATATAGTGGGAGCACTATAAGAGGTGAGCCCAGGAAATTCACTAAAATTTATCACATTGAGAAACATACAGCTTTGTTAACCAGCATAAATCCAGTGTTCTTTCAAATTGTTGGTGTTGCGTCTCTGGGATTGTCAAGCTCGATTCCTTCTGGTTCTCTTATCTCTAATAGTAAAGTAAAGCTGAACACACGGAGAATCATTATCATTGGCCTAGGTCCAGCTGCAGAGTTTCATTGCAGGAACTGAGCCAGAAAATAACTGCTTACTTCAGTAAGCATATGCAGCAGAACTTAAAATTAATAAGAACTCTTCTCAATAATAAAGTAAGCAAATGTATCTGTGTGAACGTAAAGAAGAGAAGTGATGGATGTGTTGTATATTATGTTCCTTATACCTACTTTTTTTTGTCAACACACTTTTGTAACGTTAATTAATACTTTAAAGTTTTTTGAATATTCTCCATTTCTTACAGCTCACACTCCAGATAACAGCTTCCTTGGATTTGTGGTAGAGCAGCATCTGAATTCCAGTGACATCAAACACATTAACGACATCAAAAGGCAAAATCAATCTCTCGTTTATGGCAAAGTGGATAATTTCTGGAAGGTGAGTTTTCCATACCTGATATGCTTGAGCAAATTTACTTTGATCAATATAACAATGCGTAATTCTAAACTTAAGTATTCCTTTTCTATAAATCTGTTGAGTTCTTTTTTCTGAAGATAATCAAAGAATTCAGTTGAACAATTTGAAGTCTTTCTGATGAACAAGATTGTATCAGTCTAGACTGAGATGGATCATTTGTTATTTATGCACACTTTCCCAGTATAATAAAGTTTTTATAGTCTTGATATCACAATAATTTTAGAAAATGTAGAAGCTATTACAAGTAATGTGAAATTGAAGGTGTCAGAGGCTTTGTAGACTTTAATCGTTTTCGTAAACAAATGTCTTTCAATGATTTATTTTCATATATCTACAAACAAAAATGTGCTGTATTTTGCTCTAGAAGCTGTGTTGCACTGAAAACCCTAGAAGTGTGAAATCTCATTTTATCTCCTTGTAATAATATCAGATTTGTGTTTCTTTAATACTGCAATTGCTGCAATATCTCTTCCATCTGCAGAGGAGAGCTCCAGAATAACAGCACTGAGGTTTGGTCATATTTTCACCAAGTATCATATGTTTGACTGTTAAGCTCACAGTGCCCTCTGGTTTCTGTCCACTGTCCTTTTCTGGAGCTTTTTTTTCTAGGCTCACACACCTGGGAGCGTAAATTTTATGCAGCTTTCAAAAAAAAAGGATTACTCATTAATAACAGTATTTCTTTTGACTCACCTCTGTGTGTCCATATCCCCTGTATGCCTTAAGATCTTATATTTTAAGCTTCTTGTCAATTGAAAACGGCACTCATCAGTACGTGCCGTGTCATGCATAGGACCAAATGATACAACAGTGTGAGAGCATCTGTTTCTCACGTTTTCCTTCCTTTTCTCTTCCTTGGCATAAGAATGTCAATCTTACAGTTTTCTGACCCATAGGAACAACATTGTCTGGTAACTGTGACTATACAGAATATGTTCTTGAAAACTGATAGCTACAAGTGGTCCATCTGTGAGACAGCAAAAACAAGGGAAATGGGAGAATGTTAACAGGTTTTGTGCTAGGGAAAAGGTAGAGCTGAATGCTTCTTGGCTCCTCTGCTAAGAAAAATATGAACGTTAGTTATGCTTGTTCAATTTCAATCTCTCAGGTTTAAATTTGGTCTTACTGCCCTAAGCTATGTAATCTGTGTCTTAAAAGGAAATTTTGCTTAGCATCGTACTAAATGCTGTGGCAGTTACTCTTTTTGAGCTCATGGAATAGAATGGCTTGGTTTGTCCCCATTTGCCCTCTGTTCTTCTGCCTGCAGAATGCTGGTGCAGAGCTGGGTTCCTTTAATTCACGTCTCTTCTAGCTGAGGCTCATGTACTTTCAGTTCCTGATCTCATTATCAGTCTCTCAGGAACAGTTGCATGTAATAATCGTCTATACTTCCTGACCTGATTTGTACTGCCTATCTGTACAACAACCTGTTGAGTACTGGTTGGATTTAAGGAACAAGGTATTGGCGTAGTCACCAGCATTTGTTTTTTTCCCACTGATATATATATCTTCTTCAGTTTATTCAGCCTGCATTAATTCAGAAATATGTATTAATAGATTATGTGCCCAGAGGGAAGACTTGTGATTGTGTAGTCTGAGATTTGGTGTGACACAGAGGATATTCATGAGCTGATTAAGACAAGAATAGGACTTTTTTGGAAAAGAACATCCAATCTTGATTTTTAAATAGCACACAGTGGAAACCCCACTACTTCCTCTAGTAAATTCCTTAATTGCCTTCTCCCTCAAGACTATGCATTATTTCTACTACAGATTTCCAAACTAATTTCCAGTTTTAATAGCAGGTATAGACTTTGTCTACTGGACTGATGTTTGTTCTGTTTCCCTGTAGAAATACATAGGTTGAGGTTAAAGCAACCCATAGTCGTCTTCTGAAAAGCCTGTATGTGCTGAGCCACTGAGAACTTTGTGCTTTCTAATCCTTAAGTGTTCTCGCATGTCCCTTTTCGCTGAACCTTTTCAAGATTGTTCACATTCCTCTTGAAATGTGAGTGTTGGCAAAGGGTGTGTGGGCCATAAGAGCCTTGAAGTCAGAAAGAAATACTACATGCATTATTATGCACATACCCTTTTCACCATTGGGAACTCATGTTTAGATGACTTCTCAGCCAAAACCCTTGTATCTCTTACTTTAGAATTGCTTTTTCCAAGTCAGTGCTCCATTTCTGTAAGTAATGCCTGTCTTATTTCTTCCAAGAGGTATAACTTAATATTTGGCCGTATTAAAATGCTTACTGAGTGCTTGTTACATGAAGCGCATCGTAACTGTAACTTGCAGACTGTAAGAGCAGTCATGCCTATATGCACCGGTACGTGAAGTGCAGTCACTGCAGATAGGCTTTGAATTGGTGACAATATGGGATGTCTTACATGGAGAGATAAAATCCGGTTCTCGTCATCACCAAAAGGCCTGAACTAATCTTGTATCTGTAATTTATTTCGTGTTTTCTTCATTTTCCCTGTGCAATGTTCTTTTCATCTGCCATCATGGCATATACTGAACCAGGCTAATCTATTTGTCCTGCTACCTTTCTTTATATTGAACATGGCCAATTAACAAAAAGTGTAGTTTCCACTGAACACACGTCACTGCTGGTTCTGGTCAGTCATTGGAGAAGCACGGCGTGAAGGGGAGGGTGCTCTGATTCCCAGACTAAAGTGCTTTTTCAGAATATCGGTTGCAGATAACTTGTTAAATTTTAAACCAAAAACTGTTGAAAAGTTGAAATGGAACTGAGGACACCACATTGTCAGTTCAGAGTGAATTCTTTTCTTTTTTCTTCCCTGGGAGTGGGACTAGAATAGCTAACTGCCATCGTGGTTTCCTATTGCCATGGACAAGGGTCCTTCTCTGCATCTAGCTAAGCATGTAGAAGAAAGATCGCAAAGTATTTGTCACTTCATATTTGCTAGAAATCCCCATACACCCATCACTGCTGCATGACTAGACAGAGTTGGAGAGGCTAGCTCAGACCACCTGCTTAAACTGGTGAACTAACCAGGTTATTGTAGCTAAAGAGAATTAGGGATTGCTTACAGACAACGGTCTGACTTGCCACCTCATTCAATGGGGTTAAACTCTGATATGAACATGATGAGTGGTGGAGGGAAAGAATACCATGATCTGTTCTGTCAGCTCTGCTGGATACAGAGAAATACAGGAGCCCATGGCCTGAGACCAGTGGCGTTAGTCCCGTGTTGCAGTGGGAAAGTCTGGATATGTCTTGCTGGACGTCAAGAAGGATGCATGCTGCGGAGACTGTAAGAAATGTCTTCTTGTTTGCTTTCTTCTGACAAATAAATCAGTTTTAAGTGGATTGAGGATTACAAATAGATGGCTGTAAAGAATTTCACTACATTTCTAAATATTATTCTTAGAGGTAAGTTATCAAGTGCAACACTTACAAATTTTGAATGTTTGTAATCAACAGTTAGGGGGTTTGTGTGGACCTGGCAACGCTATGGAGTAAAGAGAGACCCCTCTCTTCCTAAGTGTAAAAGAAGGAATAAAATGTGAGTGAAACCTCTAATTCTCTCCATTATGAGAATGTGATTTTACAGAACACTTCAATTCAATGGGCGTGTTTGAAGCCTTTCATGTTGCCTTAGCTCCTTTTTAGGTCTAAGTCTCTTTGTTCTTCTTTCTGCAACTTCCCGTCATACTATTCCAATACTTCTGCCTTCAGTCCTAGAAAGAAGAGTCAAGATTCATAATTCATGCGTCTTACGCTTGTATCAGTCTCAGTTACATACTGCATAACCACTGGATTTTGGCTTATCTTGGGATTGACACTTGGGCGAATAAGCACCCAAATGTTTGGACCTCTAGACGTAACAGTATGCACTTAGGAAATATGTAAAGACCTGTCCCAGTAGTTCTTTCTTACCTGAATTGCATTTGTCAAATTTTATAAAAGCATTGCGTTCTGGTTTTTTTCAGTGTTTGAAGGTGTGGAAAGGTTATACGAGCTGTTTTACATGCGTTTTGCAGCTTCAACTTTTGGCCTCTTAATCCCCTTTGGGACTCTGAATCAAGATCTTGTGTAACGTAATGAGCCTGTAGCTCTGCATATGTGATGGCTAGTTTCATTCCTTGCGGAATTTACCATGTTCTGTGAGGTTACCCAAGTGGTCTAAAATTGTAAAGAATAATAATAATCTGTGATAACCTCAGACTGACAAAGTCATAGTAAAACTTCATGCCCTCTATCTACCACATCAAGAAAGTGAAAGGAGTTCAGTTCTTCATGCATCGTATTTCTACTATGATTTTTTTGTCACATTAATAGTTCTTACATTTTCATCCAACAAACTTAAAATTTCAGCCCTTCAGGACTGAAATTGCTATGTCTTGCTGTCAACATTGTCTTAGGGAAAGACTTATCAGACAGTTGTCGTTTGATTTCTTTGATGAGAAGGGCTTTATGATGCTTTTAAAAGTAGGTGGAAATAATTGATGTACAGTAATAACAGTTCTGCACTCAGTGATCAACAAAAATGTTTTTCCTGAATGGCAAGTTTATTTTAGCTGCTAAAAACTTGTTTCGGAAAAGGTTTGTATGACTCTTAGTCACCGCTACTCTTACATTTTGGTTCTGAGGAGAAATAATTGCCTCTTTTGTGATGTGATTATCTTTCATGCTGTAGGTCTGGATTTGTACTGCAGACACCAGACGTACAGTGAATAATGCAATCTGACCCAAACTCTGCAGAGAATGCTGATTTTGCATTACTAGCCAGCAGCCCATGATCTGTTCTCTTTAAATTACCTTTGGAAAAGTAAAAATCTGCAGTTTATTTTTATTCTTTAAGATAAAAGAACGCTTGAATCCGCACTCAAGCAAGCAAACTCAGGAAATGGATTAACAGCAGAAGGAATGTTGGTATTTTGTTTGTTTGCAAATCGCATTCTTTGATTTATTTACTTATAGCCCTTGTATTTATAAACGCCATATTTATGCTCTCTCACTTTCTAAATGTTAAAAACATTGAATTAGAATGTTTTGCTCACTTAAACCATACCTTTGTCCCCCAGAAGTGCTACTGTAAAATACAGCGTGGAAACCTATTCATTTCATCCTATACTGCTTTTCTTTCTTTTGCTATATTGCCTGTTTTGTAACAAGCAGGTGCTGGTATTTATATAGAGGACAGTACATAAATACAGTAGGAAGATTCACTTTGTTATAGATGATTTAGGAAGTATTTTGGGATACACTCAAGGTCCATTATGTGTATCAAAGAATGTTTCCAGCAGGATTTAAGTGATGAATGTCACAGATGCTTCTCAGAACCCCACTGGATTTATATTGGCGGCATATACGAGCAGGAGATGTGAAAATGTAATAATTGCATCAGTCCATGTTATGTTCATCTTTGAAAATGAGATAATGGGTAAGATAATAAAATGGCAGCATGGCCAGTTGAGATCAAAGATTTATCTAGTTTGGTATTCTGACTCCAGAAATAGCCAAGTCTTGATGTGTAAGAAAGAATGCAAACTCAAACACATTTCACAGCAACCCAAGACAAGTGCTTCATGGACTCCCTGGGCCAGAAGTTGTCTCTGTTCAAAAAGGAGAACCTTCAACAACCTTGGAGCCAAAAGTGCAGTTCCTCAGGAACTTTACAATCATTATATTGTAAAGACTAAATAATTTTAATGGCAAGTATTTTATTTTAGAACAACTAAATATTACATAACAGAGGTTTGCAAATTTTGTCAGTGCATTCATTGAAATAAGTGTAATTTTAAATGATTCTGGTTTTGTTTGTTCCAGTTGTTTGCTTCTCTTATTATTTTTCTTGAATTACTTAGAGTGCATTCATGTTACCAGTTCGTGTGACATGAGATAAGATGTGCAGCAAGTGCGTCACTGTTCTGACTGTTCATGCAGTGCGCAGGAAGGTCGTGTTGTCATTAATGCCTGTGCTTCATGGCTTTCTCTTTGCATTCAGAACACTGAAGCCAAACTCACAGGCTTTGTTTGTAGTAAGCTCTAGACAGGCAGGATTTAGTTCTGCCTCTGACAACAGGCTGGTGCTTCGTCCTGGGAAGAAGAGGAGGCTACACCATTTATATTTCTCCTAAATATTTGCAAAGTTCCAAAATGGATTTTCTCTTAACAAAATACATGAGCTTCTCTACAGTTTCTAACTTTGTTACTTTATTTTACAAATAAAGGGAGAAACATCTCTTTCAGAGTAATTCAAACTTGAAGTAGAAGTGAAATAAAAGTAATCTTTTTTTTAATAGTTTGTCTTAATTAACAATAAGAGCAACTGTGTCAAACAAGAAAGCACATTTGTCTCCATTTGTTGGCTATTTTATATAATACTTAGCCCGGGACATTGAATGGTGTGATCTTGGCATAGCCACCAGACTGGAGCAGTTCAGTAATGAGGCAGGCAGTTTATTTCTTCACAAACAGAATACCAGCAGGGAAGGTACATCTAGAAGCCGTCGTTATGTGACATTGAATAACCTGTGTATTTGAATGTATATCACCAGTTCATTTGGTAAGGAAGTTTCAGGAAGCCACGATGTTCATTCTTTCAGGCCTGATGCCTTATTGTTCCTTCATGATTTGAAAAGACAAGGTTTTCCCAGTGTACTTGCCCTCTGAATGAACTTCAGTCAAATTGTTGGCCAGCTTTCACATGCGTCTGTAGCAGAACAGTGTACAGAATTTACATGACAAAAATAGTGATTTGAAGTAGAGTTCTTAAAAACTCCCTTGCTGCCAAGAAGTACAGAAACTTGTTGCCTGATTTCAGAGTTATTACTAAGACTATGTGCAAATATTGAGGGAAAGTCTCTGATCTGTGCTGCATACTGGCTGTAAATACAGTCTTTAGCTAATTGCTTTTGGAATGGTAGTAGTCTTTAAAACTCAAAAACATATGGCATTGAAAATTAAAGTAATTCTTGTTTGCAAACTAGGGTGGTGTACTGTTTTCTTGTGGGTTTTTTGTTTTGATTATTGCAACAATATAGAACAGTTACTCTGGGTCTTTTCCAAAATGCTTTTAAAACTTTAGGTAATGGGGATATTTGGAGGTATCTTGTGATTCAGATCCCACGTACTTAGATAAGAATGTGTTTTCACTTGGCAAGAGTGCAGCTTACCAGGTGAAATTCACCCTTTTCTTCACAAAGATGATGAACAATAATGAATTTTGTTGCATCTGTGACTAAAGCAGAATGACAATTTGATATTTCTCTTTTATTCCTCCTTTTAGGACAAGTATTGTTTAGACAGCGCTAAGAATGCAGCTATGTGGTGACCTATTTTTGGTCCAGTTGGAAATTAATAGGAGCTTGATATTTATTTATACATATACTATGAAACAAAAAAGCTGCAGTTTTCTTCCAAACTAGTAACAAAGAAAATTAATGATGTATGAAATATCAGATATTGTAGGACCCATGTAAAAAAATATAAGAACCATCATGTAAGGAATCATGTAAAAACAATATAAGAATAAGAAGCTTCTTCCCTTTCTAGCTTCTGTGGTCCAAGAGACAAAACCAGCTCTGACTGAAGACTTATGCTTGAAATGTGTAAAATATTTTATTGTTGCTGTTGCAGGATAAGAAGGCTTATCTGGACGTCATTCACACCTATATGGAAGTCCATGGAACTGTTCATGGGACAAGCACAATGTATATTCCTGGCTACGTAAAAAACCATGGTATACTCAGTGGGCGGGATTTGCAGTTTCTGCTGAGAGAAACCAAGGTAAGTTTGTAAAGAAGGAGAAATGGCAAAAATAGCTAAAGATAGACAGTATCTGAAATACATGCATCTCACCTCCTACGATTGCGCTCCTAATTTTAAAGTACTGGAAAAATAAATGACCAATAAAAAGGAGATTTAACTGTCTTCTGTATGCTAAGAATACATTTTTCATCATGTCCATGTTTTGTGGATTGACAGCTGTTCCTAGAAAATTGGGACCACAACCTACAGTCTAAGAGAGATGCTTAACAACCAGCTTGAAAAACATGGATAAACGCATTTTTCATTTTCCTAAATGTGGTGTTCAGCTCAAGATTATCAGCTGAGAGTATAGTTTTAGATCTGTAATGTGAAAGTTAAGCATTATCCAAAAGACATGCAATAGAAATGGTTGCTCTGCCCTACCAATGACTTTAACCTAGACTAATCCTACTCTCTAGGGCAGAAAAGAAAAAAGGCAAGCACTTCATGCTTGATTCAGTTCCTTCCTCTGTCTTCCTCTGTTCTAGTTGTGCAGAGACAGAAAGAGAGAAAAAAAAGTGTGTGCTTTTTGTGGTATGCTTTGCCTGTGGCCCTGTAGTCAAGGGAGCTCAAGATAAAGGACAGTGTATAAATTTAAATAAATAATTTTTTGTCCAGGAAATCAGAACGCTTTGTTGGATTTTCAGTGCCATTCCCATAATCTTTTTGGAACACTTTACAACATTAAAATGCTTTAGTAGACTACCTTTAAGTAGAACGTTTAACTTTCAGTTGCTGAAATAAATGGGTCGTGTTTAAAATTAGCAAAAATATATGGAACTTACTCTCCATTGCTGATGGTTTCTTGCTGTGCACTTTTACTGAAAGAATCTATTAAATAAGAAAAGAAAAAGCAAGTACTTCTCCAGTCTTCCCACACAACTGTAGAGATCTCCTTTTTGAAATATTTGGGAAAATGATGGTAATTTGACATCTCTGCGTGACAGCTGTTGGCAAATTATGACTTTTTAAAGGCAACCACTGGGTGTATGTACTTGATGCATACAGATACACATAATGTTGCAGATTAAAAAGTCAACATTTACTTTCATCATAGATAATACTGAGATTACACAGCTTTCACCTTCATGGAGTCTGAAATCACTGTGTTAATCATAGTACTAACGTGGGTAGAATATTGACATAGTAATAACCCCAAGTACAAACAATGACTTCTTTCTGGAAAAAACTGCACTCTGTTCACCAAAATAGTAAAATAAGCTAATGAGCTTCTTATTTAGTTGCTGAAGTCCAAATTTACAAAGAACAGTTCATAATACTAGTTATATTTGAGTACACTAGGATGCAACATAATGACAATTTAGGACAAATCGAAGTTAATGCATGCTATGCAGTTTACACAGAGTTTTATGACAGGAAGTGATGAGACTAGCTTTACTCCATGCTTTGACTAGTGATTGCAAGACTGAATGGAAGATACTAGCTTGTGACAGTGAAGCACTCCTGTGCTCAGCAAGTTCCTTATTCTTCACAAACTATTATTTCTGTGAGAAGTGTGGATCCAAGCTGTAGTGTTTTCAGAGCCCTACAGGCATTTTAATGATTTTGTATACAATTGTTGTGTTGTTGGATTTTTTTTTCTCCTAACATTGAGGAAAATTCTTTGAAAACTTACTGTTCTTTTAAACAAGTCACCCAGCTAAAGGAACTTGCACCTGTCAACTTACTTTCCACTGCCTCATTTTGCCCTTAGACAGCAAAATACCAATAGGTAACAGTCATGATTCTTGATCGGAGCTTTGCAATCCCCAAATTTGGTCCCTAAAGTAGTTGGTACGGGACACAGTTATTCTCAAAAACATGCAGCTGTGGTTTTCTTCTAGAGTACATTACAAAGCAATGTATTTCAGAATAAGTATGCTTTTCAAGCAGGAGGGGGCTGTTTGAGATTCATCATGGCTAGCTCAGCTGTGCAGTGCGTGACAAAAAGTGGAGATGCCAACAGTTCCTGATGAGAAGGTGGAGAGCCATTCATCATGTCAGAGGAAAATAGGGTAGGCAAGCTGGCAGCCTTCCTGCCAACTTAGCTGACTTCCAGCCAAGTGGGCAGCTGGAGGAGTTGGACCAGGCTGGCTTGGAAGAACCAGTACTGAATTGAAGAACGCTCCTCCTTTAGAGAAAGTTTCAGATGCAACTTTCTGCTTCCAGTCACTGTGAATTTTTGAGGGAATCCAGGTTCTTCTATTAAATGAATTTTACATTTTCTGAATGGTGATTCATAAAAGCGGGACCAGTACCCTGTTGAGGCGGTTTGGGAAAATTCCTGCTGCAACGTTGGATAAGCTTAAATAGGAAAATGAACTTTTACTTTTTTTTTATATTGCCTTTTAGGATGTAATATACTTTCTACTTTCACACACTTCACAAAAACAGTTGCATAGACGTTTAACTAGTGAATCTATTCTAAAGGAGTTTCAATCTCAAAAGGATCGACTTTTTCAGAAAGCATTTTATATTCTTGAGGAAAATATATCAAGGTAGTTAACAATAGTCTTTGTTGCCCTTCTCTTTCTGTTGTTCGGAAGAAAATATATAAAGTAGTTCAGTAAGGAGGCATACAAAAGTGATGATAAACCCGCCAGCCCAACAGAATAAATTAAATGAAGTGCACTAAAATTAAAATGGGGAGAGGAAAAGATAAACACTCCTGTTTATGGAAGTATAGCACTCAGTCTCTGGAATATGAAATATTTCTCTTAAATATTGAGCTATTCAGGCCTATACAGTTGCAACATCCATTCCTCATTTTATTCTTTTGCCCATAAATGAGAGACTATTTCTTCAAGTACTCATTTTAATAATGGTCCAATTTGTTGCTGTAAATTTCGTGAATAAATTGCTTAGTGTCAACTGAAAGTCATTGGTTCTAAAGAATACAGAATACTTTTTTTTTTTTTTTTAAATCTGCTTTTTCATGGGAGTGGTTGTAAAGCGCTCGTCAAGTTGGATGTCATGTCAGGGAAGTTTCCATTGAGCTACTACACCATGAAGAGAATGCCAGCATTGTAATCGGACAATTGGCGCCTCGGCTGATGTGGTGCTTGCTGGCCAGCTCCAGAGCCTGAAATTTCCTAACAGGGATTCAGTTCACTGGAAAGGCAGCAGAAAAGGTTCCTCAGGAGCCTTTCTTAAGAAAACCAAGGTACTCCTGCTGAAAGGCTTCAACACCTGCTTTATTTATTTCACTTGGGCAAGTGAGACCCTGGGTTTGATTTATGCAGCCCTACAGTACGGCTGGGTAGCAGACCTTGCAGACAGGGAAGTGGTTTTAAAACATACACACAGAAGGCAAAAAGACAAAACCACCCTGATGCTAATGATCTTTTTACATCTGTATTTTTCTGCTGTTATCTCCCATAGATATACTTTTATAAACTCCTCCTGACAACCATCTTGTTATGTGGCATAAGCATACACCACCTGCTGTGGCATGTGCCCACTGAAAGCGCTGTGTTAATAATAACAGCGTGGCTTTCAAAAACATTTTAAAGTTCAGAAAAACGCTCACACAGAATAAAATGCTTTCAAGAACCAACCTACCAGTGGAGTACAAAGGAATTCCACTCTGCCTAGTAATTTGGCTCCAGCTAATAAAGCAAGGTCAGGGCTGTTCCTGAATGTCGTGTACCCACAGCTACGTTATCAACCTGGATTGGAATTTTTGCGTTACGGACCTCCAGGTGCGGGGTGAAGGTGCCTGTCCTCTGTAGGCTGTGTTATCAGGCGCAGCACCTGGTAAGAGAGCACCCTGGAAGCTGTGGTCAGGAGCCTTATGTAGAGGGATCCTTATGTGGAGGCAGCAGAGGGCATTTATGTCACAAAACAGTGGAAACGCAGTCTGTTCCTAATCTGCCATTTCTCGGGGAGGGAGCCTTCTCTTCCACCCGGCCTTATCTGTACTGAGGATGGACGGTATTTCGCTGGTAGCTGAAAGCAGTTGTCCATTTTTAGTCTTTGTTGTTTCTACTGTATTTTTTTTCCTTCTTTTTCAATTAGTGACTTGCAGCATTTCTGTTACATACCTTTAGGAAGTACCTTGAGGGATTGTTTTAGCCTTTCGGGAAGTAACAAGTTGCATATAATTCAAAGGATTAGCAAATTAGAGTGTCATGCCAATGAGCTATAGAAAGGATCTGAGTTCTCTAATGCTTGCCTTTTGAATCCTAATGAATGTGGCTTTCTTGGGGCAATTAAGATAGTCCTCAGTTTTGATCTTTTTCCCGTACAACAATACTTACCAAGGAACTTTAATAAGGCCAGTTTTCAGGAGCAGGGTGGAGATTCAGTTTGGGGGTCTCAGCTGAGCTGATGAAGGTGATGTGATGGAGAGTAATAGAAGACGTTGGAGGGCTGCAAGTAGGAGCTGGGGACTGCAAGCAGCAGCAACCTTGGACTCGGGGCCGGCAGGCAGCACACACAGACCCAGCATCCTAGCCATGAGGAGCATCCTTCTTTATTTCTTCAAAGGTGTGGTGCTGCTTAGAAGTAAGGTTTGAAAATGGATGTGAAACAGGTGGTAGGCTATTTATTATAGATTAAGTGTTGACAGTGTGCTCTATGCTGTCAAAACATAAAAACATGTTTCTTTCCCCATGGAGCTTCCTCCTAAATAAACGGACCAGTCAGACACAAAACTGTTCAGCAGTGCACAGCAGCAGTTTATTAAAAAAGTGGAAGACGAAGCAAACAAACCAGCCTTCTCTACATAACAGGCAAACACAGGATCATGGGAGAATTGATGCTTCAGGTGGTTTTAATTGCTGGTTCTCATCTGGTTGTCTGCTTGAACTAGGGAGTAGTTAAATAATAATAATAATAATAATAATAATAATAATAATAATGACAATAATAACATCCTGTGTGCAGATTGCATGAAATGGTTTCATGTCTGTAATCCATTATTTTCAGGAAACTGGAGTTCCTTTAAATTAAGCCTCTTGAGGTGAAAGTCAGTATGTAACTCTTTTTTCTGACAGAAAGGTAATATATCTTATGCCATATATAAAACCCAAATTTACATAATCTAGCTTTAGTGGAGCTAGGCTTTCAGATCTGTTTTTGTCAGCCACTGGAGAGTTTCCTGCAAGATTTCTCAGCAATATAGCTGAGAAACATTTTGCAAGTGGGTGACTTTTTTTTAACCTGAAAATTGGAAACTGAAAGACCAGTATTCAGTTCCGTGCAGTGAAAATTGCATGTTCTCAAACGAGGTGAGAGGTGTTAACTTTCTTTTTAGCCAGCCAACTTGGAATTTGAACTGTTGTCATGGGTCAGAGGAGTGAGGCTGCAGTGCCTGTGCCCAGCCCGACGTGCATCAATGCCGCGGTTGGCTCCTGGAAGGGGCCTTCGGTTGTGAATGTCCTGTTACTCGGATTCACTGCCGCGTTGCAGAAAACGTAATGTAGAATAGTATAATTTGAATGGTTCGAAGTTATGAATACTTGATTCTAATAGTTACGAAGATTCCCTTTTGTTTTGAAAAAATGGGCAGCTATATAAGTGCATGCATGTACGTGAAGTCATTCAGCGGTGCTGAGAACTTGCTGATACCAGAGCTTTTCATCTCCCATTATCCGCAGACTTCCAAATAAAAATATTTAATTCAGGGGGTTTAATCATGCTAGGCCAAGAACAGGGTCAAGATCTTAATAAATGCTGTGCCACTGACAAAATATTACATTTCTTTGCGTTGAGGAAAAACACTGCCTTTTAGGAGCGCCTGTGATCTCAGCTGACAACAAGAAGAGCTTTGCGGTGCATTTTTTCTCCTTCCATTTGCCTTGGGGGCACTGAATCCACCGAAGCCTATGTAAGCCCTTGCTGACTACTTACAGCGTCTTCAGCTGCTGTTTGCTGCCATCTACCGTTTTAATTAGACTTAATCAGTCTGGCAGGAGCATGGTCGTACTGGCAAAGCCAGCAAGTTGGCTGATGTGGGGGAGAGGGGGAAGACAGTAGTGTAGCTGTTCAGGGAGGTTAGTGCTGTAAAACCTGGACCTGCCAGAGAGCCCAGCAGCTTCGTGTGAACACAGATCAAACCACCAAAGGACTTTTTTCCACACAAAAAAATGAAAAGGTCTGTTGTTGCCTCAGCCACATGAGAAAACACTTCAGCTCATTACAGAAGATTTTGGTCAGATGTTTGACAAGACATTCCAGTACTGCTTGGGTATGAGGAGTGAGCCACTGGATCCCTCAAGTTTTCTTCTTAATGTTACATTTTTTAGGCTTGTACATTTTGAATGTGTTATTGTTTCTTTTATGTTAGTTCTTAGCTTTTGATTTTTGTAAAGAACAAAGATTAAGATGGTCTATGTTTTCTGTTTTTCAGCTCTTTGTTGGTCTTGGATTTCCATATGAAGGGCCTGCTCCTTTAGAGGCTATTGCTAATGGATGTGCTTTTCTGAATTTAAGATTTAATCCACCAAAAAGTAGCAAAAACACAGAATTTTTCAAAGGCAAGCCTACACTCCGAGAGGTAAGCTTTGTTAATATTGGTAATTTCTTTGTGGAAAATTATTGTGAATTTCTTTTTAATACGTAGTATAGGAAAAGTCACGTACATGTTCACCATTCATCACAAAAAGTGTACAACTGTCACTTTCCTTAGCCAACGATGGGATTGTCAGTCCTTATTTTTAAAGCATAATCAAAAATTTTCATTCACATACTGTAAAGCTTTACCTCTGTGTCTGTGCATTCTGCTAATGTTTGTTGAGAGACCATAAACAGGAATTTCATTAGGACACCTGATCTTCTGACCTGAACAGGTCACCATCTCTGGAGGCATTCGGAAGAAGTGTAGATGTGGTGCTTAGGGACATGGCCCAGTGGTAGACTTGGCAGTGGTAGGTTAATGGTTGGGCTTGGTCTTAGAGCAAGGACTTTTCCAACCTAGGTGGTTCTATGATTCTGTGTCCTGTGATGCTGATGCATCATTTGAAAGTTTTTTGTTTAGCTGAGGAAACACTACTGTATACTTTTCAGGAATTGAATTGGTGTTTAAGTAAATTATAAAATAGCATTTCTGGGTTGTTGTATGTGTGTTTTTTTCCTTCAGAAAAGATCTGCTCAAGGCACTGTTGAGCGCTGGTATTAATGCTAACAACCCGCTGCGTTTGTAGTTGAACACTGAATAAATTTGGAGAACTGACTCTTCAAGAGAACAGGAAAACCAAACCTCAAGGTTTCAAAACAGCCAGGGTGTTAAGACTCTGTTAAGGGAAAAACAATGCTAAGGAAGCCAGCTCCTCATGCTGGCAGTGATGTTCAGCATCAGATTTTTCTTCTTTGGTGTAGGTAAAATTCAGCCTACAACACTTAGAAATATTTAATAGTCACGTAGCCCTTTCTGACATGAACACTTTTGCTTGTGGCCGTTCTTCAACAGAGTGTGTATGTATTTCCTTTCTGTGCTTGTCTAAAGGACAGCTCTGTGGTAACACTTGGGTGATGTGAAGCATGCACAGCAGTGTTCCCCAGGTGAAGTTGCACTTTGGCTTTATAAACTGTGCACTTAGCAGCACCAGCTATCTGATGAGCATAAGACAGCTTCCCGTTTAAAACCATGAACATAGGTTGCTTACGATTTTGTGTGCCAGAGCTGTGGTTATCGTTCATCTCATTACACACTCAGCAGGTACAGGACACGGAGTCCAAACTGACCCCTGCTCACAGTTCCCATTGCTAACGAAGGAGATCGCAGTAAGGAGAAGTCCATTTAAACCTTCTCTTTCTCCTTGGCACCTTTCAAAGCTTTCCTTCCGTGAGTTGCTCAGCGGTGTGTCTCTTTTTCCAGTTGTTGTGTGCCCAGACACTGGAACCAGCCAGCCCCAGTAAATCATCAGGACCCACCCAGCCCAGCAGGAATCCTAGCGCAGGGAGCGCCGTGCTAAATCCTGCTGGCTTCTGTCGGCTCAAACAGAAATGCCGTGCGCCTGACCGCACAGAAAAGTAATCCCTGTTGGCAGCTCTAGTGCAAAACACTATAATGAACGTTCATCACAAACGTGGCTCCGTTCACGTGCGTAGCTGATCTATTGTAAGTGCAGCCTTCGCTGGAACTGGTTTCTACGGCTGCCTTTAGATCCTATCACCTCTTACCCTGGTGCTGGTTCCTAGGAATTAAGGAAGTCCTTACAATACAATACCTCTGCCAGTGTTTTTAGGTATTAAAGGAAAACAAAAGCTTGTGTAATTCTGCAAATTAATTGATTATTCATAGACCAATTTGAAGATAAAGTCTGTATTTAGCACAGTGCAGGAACCGTTGTGAGTCACTGTGTCTCTTGTTCAGGTAGGATTTATTCGGTGGGTCTGGGGCAGGAGGTGGCCTGGTTCCCTTCTACTCCCGAGATGGGGTCCGCTAGTGAAAACTCTGTATGAAAGCTGGGAAGGGCCAAAAAAGGGGGAGATAAAACGCTGTATGCTAAATCTAGGCGAAATGTGTTTGGTGGGTGCGGTTTCTTTCCCTAGAGAAATCATTTTCTGCTTTTAGGAAGAAAAGAGACTTTCAGTTAGAAATTCCAAATGCATTTATGAGAACCCTTAGGGGCTTTTGCCATAGCCAGGAGAAAAATCTCCTGAACACACGAAACATTACGCCTCAGCTCATTAAATCACTTCAGTATTAGGAAATAATACTTTCTGAGAGAGTAGGTGCAGAATAATTCGTGCAATAGAACCTGTTGCTGGCTGTTCTCGGTACGTGAGCAGTGACTGGCCCGAGAAGCGCAGCTGTTCGTTGTCCAGGTCAGGTCTGGCCGAGGTGGTAGAGAAAGGGTGGTCTGAAGCCTAATGCCGAAAGCTTTGTGGAATTTACAATGCTGTCTGTATTCATATTTTTAAAGGCACAATGGAGATGTTTCTTGTGATCCCGTGTATGATTGTAAGACTGGTTTCTTTTGTCCACAAACTAAATGCAATGGGCAAATTTGCAAATTTAGCTTCTTGCATTCACTAAAGCAAGAGAGCAAGTATGGTGTATTTTTTTTAGCATCGTGCATAAAGAGGCAGGTGTACAAAATTGTCTATGACTAATCTATCCTGCAGTTTTCTCTTTGTGTTTATTTTAAAAATAGTTTTCTTCTGAGGCCAGTGTGAAACATTCCCCTCTCTTCTGCAGTTCTTACTTCCCTTCAGCGTGTTCACTTGTGTGTTCATTTTACTTCCATGAACCTGTCACAAAATTTACTCAGTGCCGTCCTGCTAGTTCTGAAGTATCCAACAAGCAATCTCTGATAGCGCTTTTGTCAGTTACCTACCTGAGTATGTATTGAAATTGTTTTCTGACAAAGAGGTGAGCAAAAGGCAGTTAACACTTATTGAGGTCAGATCACGCTTGCAGTAGCAGCAGCGAGAGTCAGAGCTCATCCGAAGCGATAGAAATGGTCGTTTATACGCTGCTACTCATGGAAGCTTGCAATTGCTTGAAATCTGGGGAGATGGAGCAAGGGTACAGTCTGAAGGTGGGACAGGACAGGAATGACAGCTCTGGGAGGCGGTCACAGGCCACAAAAAAATCTGAAAGATAACTCAGAAGGAATGAAGTTGACTGCTCAGTTCTAGCAGAACCCTTGGGTTAGTCTAGCACATCTTATCTGTTAAGTGGTGAAGGGAGAGAGGGCAGGATATGTAATTTTTACCAATGTCATTTCTTCCTTTCAGTTAACATCTCAGCATCCCTATGCAGAAGTTTACATTGGGAAGCCCCATGTCTGGACTGTGGACATCAATGATCTTTCTGAAGTTGAGAGGGCTGTGAAATCAATTTTGAATCAAAAGGTGAGAAATACATTCTCGATTTGTAATCAACGCCTGAGAGTGTATCATGGAACATACATAGACTGCTTTGTAATGTTAGTCTAATTAGGGTGCTGCGCTTTGTAGCTTATTGGGGGAAAAATGTTGTCATTCCAACCCTATGGTATCTGGTTATCATGATTTTGTACTAGATAAGTCGGATTTAAAAAAAAAAAAAAAGTGAATTTGGAAAGAAATATGAATTTTGTATGTATTTTGTAAAGCAGTACATATTTTCTGTGCATTCAGTGAGGTTTCCTTGTTGATTCTTAGAGCAGTGCAGGCTGTCCAAGTACATGCTTAACTATTTTGACTGATTTTGTAGCAATAACATAACTGCCACTGAAGTGCCTACGTACTTGCAGCATGGGATTCTAATCAGGGCACTTTCAAAAGAAAAAAAGTTTGAAAAAATGTTGACAGCATGTTCAAAGGTATCACATTCTTTTTTGTCTCAATGTTTTGGTTTTTCACTTCAGCTCTAGAGCTGAAAATTAGTTAAAACAGGAGCTCTAGTGTATCCAGAAGGATCTCAGGGTAGTTTTATATCTATTACTTTGCAATAAACCCTGAAGTTCCAGCATTTGACATCTCCTTAAAGATAGTCACTGAGCAACTTTATAGCCATTACAACGGAGCAAAAATCAGCTCAAGCTGCTGATGACACTGTACAATTGTGGTTTGTTAAGGAGTACAGTTTCATTTCTTTTTGCTTCTATAATGTAGTATTTGGAATACAAGCTGCTACCACAGTGCCGCACGAAGTCGATTTGAACAAAAAATCTCTAACCTTAACACACTGTTTCAACAGATTGACCCCTATTTGCCCTACGAATTTACGTGTGAGGGAATGCTTCAGAGGATGAACGCATTTATTGAAAGACAGGTATGAACTTCTGTACTTCTATTGTGGGCAAATCTTGATGTTGGAAAGGGAAGACCTCCTCAGTCCTAAAGCTTCTTGAAAGCTGCTGCTGTCAAGTAGAAATGAACTTAACTGTGCAGTCTTTGGCTGGGCAGTTGCTTGCTCAGCTGAGGTTCCAGTGGAGGTCTGCCGGTATGGGGACATTCACTTCTGTGGACTTGGCTTGTAAAGCTCCTACCAGGCACCACACCACTGGGATTTTTCATGTATGCAGAGGATGTCGAGCAATTAAGACAGAGTGCTGGCTACTAAAATATTCATTCTGCATTTCGGTTTGGCACTGGGTTCTGATTCGTCCATGAATGTCTGACTTGCCGTATGCCATTGCAAAAAATGGATATACTTGTTTGTATTTCAGGATTTACAGGAGCTTTTTAAATTATTATATAACTGTATATACACATTTATACAAAGAACCTTCCTTCTTCTGGTATTGTATCGAAGCAGACAGGCAAAGTAATTTTTCAGCATGTATGTGGCCGCTTTTACAGCTGGCATTGTTGGTGTGTACACACAAAAATACCTCTGGATCATGAAGCGTCACATAAATATAGAGATAATTTTGTGGTGTGTTTGCTTGGTCTCCTGCCAAAACCAGATCTGTTGCCAATGCCAACTTTTCCCTTTTGTCCTGGCTGCTGCAGGAGAGTGATAAGAATAACCTATATCTCTATTATGCCAATTAATTTCCAGAGTTTCTTTCAAAAGCACCGGATGGACTCCCGTACCTTTATTTCTGAAGATGACAGTGTTACAGGCAGTAGTAAAGAATAACATGGCTTCAGATCAGAAGTTCAGTTAACATAACGTGGCTACTTCCAACTTCCTGCCAATAAACACTTCGATGCTTTTTGCTGCTGTGCTGATGCCATAGCCTGTAGAAATACCTCTGCTGCTGTTGATTCTTCGGAGTTAGCTGTAAATGAGATTTTTGGTCAATAAGGAAGAAATGGAGCTCCATACAATGAAGACAGAGTCAATTTAGAGAGAGCATCTTTGGGGCAAAACTGTTTCTTTCCCCTCTACACTTCTCCTGAGGACTAAGCCCTGGCCTTTACTGCAAGGCCCTCAGAAATAAATACAGCAGTATCATTTTGTTCGTTGCTTTGACTAACTGTCAAAAACTGTTATTATTTCACAGCCACCAGGATGCTCAAGTACCATTACTAGCTGTATGTACTTAGCACTGTGCCTGCCATGTCAGATGAAGCAAAAAAAAAGTTAAGACTTTGTTTTAAAGAGTTTGGGGTTGAAGGCAGACAGAACAGCATCCTCCTTCGTCAGCAGCAACTTATTAAGTGGGCTAAGTGCCTCACCTTAAAATTGTGGTTATAGGTGGAACGCGTATAAACCCAGCCTGTGGTGAACCTTAACTTCTGGTTTTGCATAGCATCTTTTCTTAATTTAACCCTTATGTGTGTAGGATCCCAGGGCAAGATAGACTGGGGTGGTTACCAGACTTAGGTTGCCTGCAGTGGTTGATAAGGAAACCAGACAGTGATAGCGAAGTGCAGCACGGCCGTGTGTGTGCTGCTGCCTGCGGAGGCCATGTCCTGAGATGTGCTTACAGGCAGCGTGTGCTGGGGAAGCCTTCCCACCGAGCTACGGACCAGAAATGCGAGGCTTGGCGTTTTTGCTAAGAAATATTAAAAACTGAAGTCCACAGCAAATGGTGAAGCCTCACAGGTGATTTCCCTGTCTGACTAACTTTGTCTTCTGCCCACAATAGCTGGCAATCCCATCCAGTGTTACAGTGTTGGGTTGGATTTGGAACCCAGATAGATTCCTCCTGCATCTAATATTTAAATGTTGATTTATAGAAGTGCAGACTAAGCAGAGCACTGAAGTCCAAATAACAAAGCAACCTTCACGAGCAGCTTCATTAAAAAATACCATTGACCATCTGTTGTGAACCTGCTTTCTGTAGATGCTGTTAATATTATTCTGCCACAAGTACCCTCTCAAATTACTCGTTGTTTTTTTTCAAATATGGAAGTTTATTCCTTTGCTATAGAATGCACTAAACCAAACAGATCAATGACACCTAATAATGAAAATGTGTATGACTAAAGAATTAATTCATTTGCAGTGTGACTTTATGAAAAATCAGTGTTTTCTCTGATCTTCTGCTTCTCAATTTATGCCTGAAGCATAAACTGACACTTACATTTAGATGGTATACACACGTGTCATACTACTTTGCTTCATCAAAGTGCTATTGTGCAGATAAAGCAGCTGTACAACCTAGTGGTTCACTTACTGTGGTTATACAGAGTGTTTATGAGAATAATATTCACAGAATGTGGACTGATAAGGTCTAACTGTGAACATCTGCTACGTGCTATCAAATGTTTGACAAATGATTTAGGATATTAAATTTGTGGTCAGACCTAGGGGTACAAAAGCCTCCGGCTTCAGCAGAGGAAATCTAAATGGAGAAAAATCAAGGAACTGATATTGAGAATTGGTAGGTGTTTGGGGGTCTTAGCTCCATTCAAATTTCAAGTAGCCCACCCTTTCTAAGCCTTGGGTTGCAGTCTGGGACCTGTTCCTAGTTTTGTCAGGAGAAAGCAAACCCTGATGGAATGGGCCCAAACCTTTCGATGTCCTTTTGATGATAGCTGCCAAACGCTAAAGTGATGGCTGAGTATAAAGGAATGTTACAATAGGCCAGTGATTAATTTTTTATCTTTACTTTTCCACACTTTAAATGTCAAGACTGTAAAAACTTGTACTAGTTTTTGCTGGCAGGTGTGTTTAGGTACTGTTTCTTCCTTCCCTCTTCTGCTGCACGTGACGCTTGACTACACATGTTACTGCCAGCCAGCTTCTCTCATTGCTGGGAGAGCACCTCGACCAGCACTTCCACCCAGAGAGCAAACGAACTCTTTGAACCCTGGCTGCTTTATAGAAATTTTCAGTCTCTATGAGTTCAGCTTACTCAGTGCTGTGAGTCCCCTGACCCTTTCCAGAGCAGTCACCACGTGGGCCACTTGAGGCATTTCCCACCTGCGGGGTATCTGGCCTCTGCAACTTCCTCGTGGTATTACTGAGAGAGCCAAAATGGGTTGGATTTGTGAAATTAAAGTGAGGATCTACAGTTGCTTATGATTAATCGAGCAAGGTACAGGTGTAAAGAAGCTTCTTTGGGAAGCATGACTCCACCCTACCCCATTTCAGCAAGTAATCAGAGGTGGTAATTCCCTCATGCTAAAAATTCTTTTTGTTACGTTTCTTAGTGATTTTAGTACAATGAAGATGAACTGCAAAATGAGTGTTTGGGATAATAATCACTTATTTCACTAGTGGGGAAATTGCTACCAAGGGACTGGATGCATCATAACAAGATACTGTCTGTCACTGCAGGACTTCTGTCACGGGCAGGTGATGTGGCCCCCGTTAAGTGCCCTTCAAGTGAAAATCGCTGAACCTGGAAAATCCTGTAAGCAAGTTTGTCAGGAAAGCCAGCTCATCTGTGAGCCTTCCTTCTTCCAGCATCTTAACAAGGACAAAGCTCTGCTTAAGTAAGTACTTAAAGTACAAATATGTTATTTGGTCTCTGTGTTGCTGTTTTTTTTGCCACATACGATGCTTGGTGTACGAGTTCTGTGAGAAGGGCAGGTGGGGGGAGAAGCGCTGTTGGTTTTGGCAGCAGCAACTTGTGAGGTCAGCAGTCAGTCCTTCACAGCAGTGGATGGATGGCAGAAGTTACTGCTGTGCTGCGAGCTGTTTCACCTAGCGTGTGTTTTTGCAGTGAGGAGTACAGCCCCGAGACAAGCACAGAGCCAAAAATTTACGTCTTTGCCTTCCTCTCTCCACCTCCTACCTGCACGCTCAGTACAGTGCCCTTCGACATTGGGTTGCCTGCATTAAGCAAAGGTGCTTGTGCTGCAGTATCACGGATGCTAAAAATGTGATTGTGTTTCAAGGGACTTGTAAAACCTGGGGCACACTGCAGCCCTGGCTGAGCAGGTGCAAAGTTCCACAGCTTTGGCTGTAATGAGTAGTATCTGAAAAAACACAGTTCTAAAGGTACTTGATTTAGTCTGTAATAGAGTATTTTACTTTATTTTTAGTGAGTTTAGTACTGAACTCCCATAAAGTCCACTGACTTTGATCATGTGCTTCACTTTTTAGGCATAACATCGAGTGTCTCACCATCGAGTCTGTGAATGATATTCTGGTCCCCTCCTTTGATGGCAGAAGGAAGCACTGCGTTTTCCAAGGTGACCTCTTACTGTTCAGCTGTGCTGGATCCCACCCAACCCATAGAAGAATCTGCCCGTGCAGGGACTATATTAAGGGACAGGTAGCGCTTTGTAAAGACTGCCTATAGCAGCAGAAGAGCTGCTTTTGAGTTGAGGACAAAATGTAAGTAGTTTTGAGAGGAGCTACTTATTACTTCCTGCACTTTTGTCCAGGTTTTTGGCTGCAGGCAGAGCTATCATTGCTGGGCAGAATTATCTACTAAGAGAGGAAGGATTCATAACAAACAGCTAACTGATCTTTTTTTTCTTATAAGAACATTTGCAGTGTAACTCTTCAAATTGCTTCATCTGTTTGCGAAGAGAAATGAGTTTCGTGTTCTACAGTGATTTGAAGATGACTGCACAGAATAGTTTGTAGAAAATTCCCACACCCATCAAACTTCCTTTTTGGTTCTTTGGGTGACGTGTTTTCTATTTTTTTTAATGAGTTAGAACATCCCCGACCATGGTTAGCTAAAGGATGTCAACATCATTCCAGTAGAAAATTGAAAAAAAAGTGTGCTTGGGGGTGGGTGCAGGGGAAGGGAGGACTACAATTTATTATTAGGTGCACTGTTTTGGGTCCTGCTTTATCTCGAATGGCTATAAAGTGGCTTAATTCACAAGAATTTGGAATCACAAGATAGCTCTGTACCTGTTGTTGGGTTATCTGGGCCCAGTTCTTTGGTTTTTTGTTTGTTTGTTTGTTTTTAACGTTGTATTCGACAAGGTATTGTCTGCACCACGGCTGCCGCACCACAGCAGTCTGAACAGCAAGCATCACGAGTGAGCAAACAGGCAGTTGCCAGAGCGTGACACACCTCGGTGACGCGACAACTGGCTAGGGTGGTGGTGTTCCTCGGTGTGGAACAGCTACAAGAACGTGCTGCCGTGTTACGAACGGACTCGTCCCAGTTTACTGGTCCCTTTTAGAGAGTGACCCTTGGAATTTGCCCACGCTTCTGTTGTAGTCTGTCTACTAGAAATACTGTGTGAAGCAAAAAGTATTCAGCATCTTTGGAGCAATATTATCGTTAGAGCCTCAGTTTGCTGCGCCTTCCAGTAGTTAAAGTGTTGCTGAATGACATAGAAAGGTTAAACTAAGCTAACTATAATTATTGTATGGTAGAAATGTAAAATGTTGTCATAACTAGCTAGGTTTTTAAACAGAAACTTCTTCTGAAGAACAAGAGGAGATAAACAACTGGTAAGAAAAGTACTGATCAATCTTAGGGGTTCTTTGATCATTTTTCTCTTTAGAGGGGAAGGTTTTCTTCTTCTGCTTTTTTGGTCTTTTGTTTTTTAACAGGCACACCAGTTACAAAATGAGAAAAAAACAATTCAAGAGTTTGAATTAAAATCAAACTTGATTTGAAGCAGTGGGTTAAATCTTCTTTTCATAGAGGTGATTTTTTGTTATTTTCAGCAGAAGGTGGCATGCCTGACAGCACCATTTGTAGTCAGGAAGTGACACGCTAAGGTTAGTGAGAAACAACTCTGCAGTATGTTTCGAAAGCAGCCATAGTCTGCATGTTCAAAATTCGGATGTGCTCTCATCATATTGGAAAAAATCAAATCAGCATGATGGTCTTTTCATAAAGGTTAATATTAGCAGGTAATCGTGAAAAGCACTAATGAAAAGCATAGAAACCTTAATTTTTCCTTTTCTGGATATATCTGGTCAGATTTTTCTTGTAACTGGCATTCATTATCTGTGTGAGCATTCATGTATCTCCTCACCTACCAAAGACCAATCAAGGGAAACGCCATGTAAGCTTGGATAAATTCTTCAGAGAACAGAGACGTACCAACTGAAGGTTTCAATCTGCAAGCAGTGTTAGCTTTCTCAAGTTTGTTTCCTGCCTCAGCACTCCCGAGGGTGTCACGCTGTACCACCCCTAACACTGCTGTGGACTACGGAGGACCTAAATCCTGAGCTTGCTGAGCATCCACAAAGCATCCGTGGGAGATACTGAGCAGCAGCAGTACCCCTGACTGGGTTGTGAGGATGATAAAATCTGCTGTATTTTAGGGTAGTTTTCCAAACCCAGAGCAATGGGGTCCTTTAAGGGGAGGCAAACATTTCATATGAAAAGAAAACAAACACAAACTAGTCTGAAAACTCTAACTGCTAGCATATCCCAGCACTTGCTGCAGTCAGCACAAATGTAGCCTGCAGTTGTTTTAATGCCCTCGCAAAGCTGGGGGAGGAGGATTAGAAATGCCTCTGAGCAGGTGCAACAGTTCACTTTGTATTTATATAAAATATTCCCCAAATAACTGTGCATATTTGTGCAACTGGAAAATCCTGCGTATTAAAGGAAGTCCATGCTTCTACCTGGTGCTGAAAGTCCAGGCGACAGCTGAATTGGTCTTTTAGTTCAGCCCGAGGTTCTTCAGGCAGGCATTTAATTCAGAAGGACATATCACAGAATCACATCAGAAACAAAGATGTGTGTGTGTGCACTTACGAATGCAAACCGCGTAGTTCTGGCTGTAGTGTAATTCCTTGCTGTAAATACCGATGTGCTTGATGCCCACTGCTGTATGGCCCACGTGGCATTCTGCTTTTTATTTTGCCTCTAAACTTTTATAGATGGGGAAGGTTTTGTTGTTATAAGATTTTCTGGTCTAGTGCTTTGCTCAATGGTAAGTCTGCATTTACCACAGCAGGGAGAGTCTGTTATAAGCTCTGTTTTTTGTTGTTGTTGTTTTTTTACATGCTGTAGCACTATTTCTTTCTAATCTACTGAACTGAATAACTGCATACTGGCAAAAATGAAACAGCAAACACCAATGCCGCTTGCATTTCAGCCAGGGACAAAGTCTCTGAACTGGCTTGAGGATCAGTTGGGTCTGATCCTATTTCCACTGAAACCTATAGGGAATGAGTCCTTAATCCTAAAGAAAAAAGAATCGAGGCTTGTAATTTCATAGGCCCATATTATTCATTTTGAACGTAGTAGCTGGACCTCTATTTTCAGAAGAAATATTACTTTATGAGATGCAGCTTCAGTCTAGATTTCTGTAAAAGGAAAACGTCATACAAGAACTGTAAGTGGATAAACTTTGAAGTGCTGATACTGCACTGCCCCGTCCCCGAGCAGCGTTTGTTTGTGCATTGGTCCATAAGGCAATCCACCCACAGACAGGCACTCGGCAAATCCACATGGGACTATTTAAAAGTTTGAATGATTTAGTAAAATGTGTAAAAAAAAAAAAAAAAATTAAATTAAATTAAAAAAATCCACGTTTCAGGATAGAAGTCAGCCTTCTGTCCGCATTCCAGAACTATTTCCCTTCCTAACTAAAGGCTAAAGATGTAGTCCGAGTATTGCACTTAAGGGTATTAGAGCTGGGGCTGTGCTACTGGCTTCAGTCCGAGAGCCGAGCTTACAGCTTCCTTTACTCCGAAATCAGGTTTTTGCATGACTTGCGTTTGAATATGTTGACCCGTGATCGATGGGAAAAAATGTCAAAAGTTGCATAGAAAAACATTTTACAAGCTTTTAAACATATCTCTCATATCAAGACATTCTTTGTTTTAAAATTTTGTATTTTTGTATGTGACCTAGTTTTTTCAAAAGATCTTGTTCCTACGAGATTAGAAAACTTGAGAGACGCATTTACATATTTATTAAAATTAACATAAAATTATGGCTTGCCTTTGAAAGGTGAAGTTGGTAAATACACACTGTTTAAAAATGCCAATATAAACCTCATTTATTTCATATATGCAAGTTGATTTGCACATGTATAAATAGAGTTGCTTTTTGCATTTTTTGCTTAGTTTCTTGGTTTCTTTTTGTACTTTATAGTTGCAGCTCTGTGTTTGTTTATATCAGATTGTTTCTCCTACAAATATTTAATGTTTATGTGCCTTTTTTTTTTAACTTTGAGGTTTGGATGGGTGTTTTGAATGTGGACGCTGTCTGAACAAGTATAGTGGAACACTAATTGCAGGTAAAAGTGGTGCTTGATGAGCATATACCTGTTAGCAGGATGAATTTTGAATGTTTTTACATAGCAGGGAAATTTATTCTAAAAAAATACAAGGTAAGGGTTAGTAAGATAAAAGAAACTGTAACATATTAATGATTCTTGCAAAAAGTTGGTTCTGAAAGCAAAATACCCGTTACTGAATACCTGTAATTTGCCAGGCGTGCTCCTGCTAGGATGGGATGTCTGTCTAATGGCCGGAGAGCAGACTAAAGCCGTTATATTCCCCAGGGAGACAATGCTAACAGAAAATACCTAGTAGTCATATCTGATTTGATCAACAGGAAGAGCTAAGATCTGCGTTCAAGTTTGCGAGGAGCTTGGTTTTTCCGATAAGGATGTCTGTAGGTGGAAATGCACAGGGTGAGCCAGGTGCCCCTACAGTCCTTTATGACACCTGAATTTATGAGTCTCAGTGGAGAGGGAGCTCCTTCTGGCTGCGCATCTTACTGCAGATGATTTTCCTTTTAATGCTACTGCTTTGCTGTCAGAAAGGCATTTTGCCTAAGAGCTGCTGCCCAGGTCTCGGCAGAATGGGTCTGTTTGTGGACAGAGCCAGGATTCTGCGTGTTCCCCGTCCAGCTCCGCTCCCAAACACTTGTACCAGATCTCAAAACGTGCTTACTGGCAACATTCAGCCTTGTTCAAAGTTTCTGTCAGCTGCAAATGAGGTTGTTAGGTACATCTTCTCTCCTTACCTGGTCACGCTGTTGCTGTCCTTTAAATCCTACTCGATGTCCTTGGTTTACCCTTTGAATGAAAGATACTCTCCCCTCTGAAAAGCAAGTGGCCCCTCTGCGTTACAAAGATGATTTGCAAGTTTGCAGCTCTCAACATAAACAAAATTCAAATTGCTTTCCTAAGTATATATTTTGCTCAAGGTACATTTCAGGACCAGATTTTGCTCCTAGGAAAATAAATTAAAGGGGATGAATCAGGCTGGGTGCAATCTCATCCAAGTCTAATTAACTTCATGACTCCCACTGGCTTCAGTGATAGTAGAACTCCTCCTTTAATTTCTCTGCAAATTAAAAAAATGCAGCTCTCCCTTTTTAATAAAGCACTCTGTCCTACAGCACAGAGACCAGACGCTCTCAGGTTACGCTGCACGCATTATCAGCAACCGGCTCTGCCTCTGCTGTGGCACCTGCCATCGCCGGCTGGGTTGGCGTTACTTGTTCAGGAGTGTCACTTCAGAACTTGGCTGACTGTCTGTCCAGTCTACGTTTTGAAGTGCTGGGGGCAGTGGGGGCTGTTTTTTTGTTGTTGCTGTTTTTAAAGAGTATTAGTTATCCATTTCCAGTTTTACAGTCTTTTTTTCCAGGGGTGCTAACTTTTTTGGCATGGCTATTCCTTTGTGATGTTTGCCCTACGGCTGCTATGCCTTCAGCTTTTGACTTGTGATTTCCATTTGTAGTTCTCCGTTGATCCCATCGTTTTAGGGGCCACTGTAAAGTCAAGGAGAACGATGCACTGACAGATGTATGTTTCTCTTCAGGCTGAAAAGGCCTGGGACAGATATGGTTTCCTTTACATGTGCTTTAATACTGCTGTAAGTGTAACATCAAAACCTACTGTTTTATGGGCAGTGACTTAGATCTTGTCTTCACATTTTTAAACAGCTCTATAGTTTTTTTAAAGTTAGTTTGTAACTTCCAGATACTGTATTTAAATGGAACATGTAAACAGCAAGCTCTGTGTATCGAGTGTGAAATGTTTACTGTAGGAATGTGTTGAAAATACCAGAGGCTGAACCTCAGATTTGAGGCGTTGTTCGTGGTCTTTTTCCAGGGAAAAACAAAGTGCAATCATTGTCGAAGCATCTTGCTCTCATGGGAGTAATCCTTCACGTATTCACCTCATGAAAACCAGTAGTACGTTTAGATTCAGCAGGCCTCGCAACAGCACTAAGCCACCTGCTTATTAAAAGGGTAAATAAATCAGGTCCTCGAAGTATTGATAAAATGAGTCATAACCCCACGTCCCACACACACAGCGCTTAAAACGTGATCAGCTGTAACCAAATCAGAAGCACCTTTCTCTGCTGGGCACTGGGGCGGGCATCTTGCACTGAGACGCCGTGTCCCTTTATCGAAGGCAGGTTTTGCATGGGAACAGCATCCCTCACGGTGCACGAGGGCTTGCAGAACCGATGCATCATGGACCCTGCTGTCTCCACGTTTCTCAGCAGGGGTAAAATGCACTGCTGCCTCCCTGTACCAGGAAAAGATGCCTGGATCACAGTGTGCTGAGGTGCCAGCCAGCCCTCGGGTGGCACAGCCTGCCTCGATCCCAGCAGCTGCAAAGGAGTTCGAAGTATCACACAGGTACACGATAAATCGAGTTAATCTAATCAACTGCGGTCTGAAGGCAGTTCATTTTAACAGGGCTATGCCCACAACTAATTCGTTACAGTCATTAACAAGGCTGTAGCGATACAATGACAGTGAAAACCATTTTTAAGAAGCCCTGGTTTTATTTGGTTTTCACAAAGAAGTACAGCAGAGGAGGAGGAAATGGCAGTTTTACCAAAGGAAAAAAAGAGTAAATATTTTGAGAAGGGTTACCCTGAAGATTCTAAGAGAGAGAAATGACAAAAATAGGGGAATATTCGCAAAGCTAATTTGAGCTTAGAGAGGTTTGTCTCCTGCAGCTTGCTCGGCTGGCCACTGCAGGGTCAGCCTCCGGAGGGTAACGTGGGGCAGCTCTCTGGGCTCTGGTCTGATTCATCCCCTGGAGGAGTCTCTCCATGGGCAAAGGCTGTAAAATTCTGACTAATCCCTGTAGCACCATAAATGGGAGAAAACAAACAAAACAAAAACCTACTGAAATCTGTAAAAATACAAAGCTGCTTTTTTCAGACAGTGATTTGGAATCAGTGAGAGTTTTTAGGTGTCCGTGAGCTGGCTGGTACCACGTGTTCGGTTTGAATTCTCTCCTAAAATCTTGATTCCTTGTTGTATTTAAATGGTTGTGTTCCACTATATTATGTTCAAGCAGTTCGATTCCAAAAGAACAGAACACAGTGGTTCGCATACTGTCAAGTTACTGGGGTTCAGTAGGATGGGATTATTTTATTATTTTTTTTTTTTTTAGAAAAGTAAATGTCTGTACTTTAATGGCATAGAAAAATGCTTTGTTTTCACTGTTGTAGAAAAAAACTAGGGAGAACTTTATTTTTCAATAAACTTTTTTCTTGTGTGATTTGGACTTATGATTGTTTTGTGCTTAAATGGGGAGCCCACGAGCTGCCTGTTCCTGAAATGGCATCTGTGTGGCCTGTTGTGGCCTGGCAATTCTGCTGCTGGTGCTGGCCCACCTCTTGAGAAGCCAGCCATCACGTGAGCCGTCCCACCTACCCACGTCCTGGTGATCGGAACAGGCAAGTAACCATCTTCTGGGTTTGGTTTGTTTAAATCTGTGTTGGATTTAAAAAGGCGTAATATCAGGCTTCATTTCAGGAGGCAGGTCTGCCACTGCACTAGTTAGGCATTCTCAGTTTCCTAGAAATTTCAAGCACAAAAGGAAGATTTGGGAATTGCATGGTGAGATGCTGACATACAGTATGTACTTGCGTAGTACATTATTTCTTTCAAAACTAAAAGCTGGGTTGTGCTAACATGGCCTTACGGAGCGTTGTCTGTCAAGATTTAAGTTCAAACGCAAAGAGCTTGCGCTGCTTAAGAAACGCTCGCATATGGAACAAGCGATCAAGCAGGAAACTTCAGGCCAGGCGCCTGCATCACTTCAGTTCGCATCGCTCTGATGCCTGGGCTGGAGTTGCTGCAGCGGAGAGCAGCTGGTGGGTGCTGCAGCGACCTCCTGAGAGGTGCCAGGACTGTGTAAGAGACGTAACTTTTGTCGTCAGGGACTGGGGCGTGCAGCCCGGGCACTTGATAGGTGCTGTAATAAAATGCCTGGGAGGTTATGAGCTGATATATCAAAAAAGACATGCAATATGTCTACAAAGTGAAATTTCTTATGCTAAACTGTCAGTTTATTTCAGTTGCATCCGTTCTGTTTCTGTCCAATTCGGTTTTTGTTCTCCCTGGTGAGCCTGAGCGAAAGGTCATCTCTTGTCAGCTTCTGCTGGGAACATTGAGAGGTTTCAGTGGAGCCATCCAGGCCTAATAGAAGCGTCTAAGAGGGGAGCACAGATTGTATTTGGTAGTAAAATGAATAGGGGGGAAAAAAAAGGTAAAAAATGAAGACTAGGAAGATGAGCTCTTTATGTTATAGAAATATCCATTTGTAAGACAATTGCTTCATACTTTTTAAAACTACACTGGAGGGAAGCAACTGCTTTCTTGGCTACAACCACTACCTTTTTCCAAGTTTGTATGTTTTGGACTTTTTTTTAATCTAGTCACACAACTGAGTAATTGAAAGTTAGAATAGTACAGAAAGCTGTGACTATCACCTTGGGCTTGTCTTTTTCCCCTTTTTTCCTATTCTGATTAATGACACACACCAATAGTAATCAATAGCATTAATCAAGATGTCAAGCTGAAGCAAGAACGTGAAATGCCTGCAAGCTGGGAGAAGGCTTGTGACTTGGTTTTGGATATGCAGCTGCAGATCTTTTTGAGAGCTGGAATGAGGGATCTTAGTGCATCATGACTAAATGTGATGGTTTTCTGCAGCAGGTTGCTAGCTGTGCTTCTGAAACAGCCTTACAGCACTCTTTCTGTGGGGTGAGGTAGCTGAATCTGGTGAGTGGCTCACCAGCCACTCCATCCTATGGACATTTTCTTGGCCTACTTCATCTTAGGTTAAAATAGTTAAAAAATAATAAAAAAAAAAAAGGTTCTGTGTTGCTGTTCAACATACCTCAATTCCCAAATGTTTGTTAACTGATTCTGATGTTAGCAGAGGACACTCCTCACTTAGTTCTGGTTATTTTGGGGAAGGTTTTCTTTCCTGCTTCATGTCCCTAATTGTTGTTCAGCTTTGACATTATAAGGAGACATCTGTAAGATGGCAGGCAGCTAGAGTCAGATGTGTTGCAGTCACGTAACAGAAAAAAAATGTATGAGCGCTGGAACTTGGAATAAAACCCACACGTGTTGTGCAGCTGTATTGGAAAGAAGATCAGTGGGGGAGATTAAGTACTAAGTGCTTTAACTCTCGCATATTTAGACTGGTTTCAGTCAAACTCCAGCTGGTAGAGAGCCCACAGATGGAAACATTTGCAGTGACTGCTCCCCTCACGCTGCTACTTTCCACTTCAGCATGCAGCAGACAGCTGACTGCCTAATGATGCTCCTAATTTACGGTTGTGCTTGTCGGGACTTGCACATTTTATTACTGTACTGATTAGGGGGATTGTATTTCACTGAACGCCTCATAGTAAATCTTTGTTGCCAAAAACTTGGGGATGTTTGCACTGAGCAGGCTCCGGCTGTGAAGTCTCACTTCACCGTTGCCCTCGGCCTGGGGGACCAAAGGTGTTGCTTTGTGCACAGCTGTGACGAGGAAACCTTCAAAGCAAAGTGTGCCAGACACAAACGCTGGAAGGGTAGCACCATCTCTTAAAGAAATTGTACCACGGTGTGAGGCTTTGCTGTTCCAGCCGGTAATGTCTGGTGCTCACGATATGATCAGTGCAGCAGAGCTCTGAAGCACTCAGTCGGAGAAGCCCCCTCTCAGCTTTGATTTCCCCCCTCCAGAGCAGGCAGGAGGCAACGTGACTTGTTCAGGGCTGTGCTGTGGGGTTGGATTCTGCTTGATGGCTCCCTTACTCCTTGCAGTGTGCTGAGGTGAAGGGTGATGGTCCCGTGGGGCCCGGTCCCGTAAGGCCCGTGTCATTATGACGTGTGAGTTCTGAAAAATACCAGAGTTGGTGGCAAGAGCGTTAGTGGACAAAACGGGATGTGTCCTTGTTACTGGTGAATCAGGCTTTAAACATCGTAGCCCTTCTGTAGAGGCTTTGTATAAAATGCCTTCTGCATCTGCTTTCCGTGGTGGTGGTGCCACTTCTGGGTGTGCACATGGTGTTAGGGTCTTCTCCTCTTGCATGCTGCCAGAGCAGCAGCCGTGCTGGCCCCGGTGGGCAGCCAAAACACAGTACCTGCAGTACCAAACAGGTAACAGTCCCGAACTGCCCAGGGCTTCCTCAAACGCTCGGCTTGTGGCTGAACAGCAGAGGCCAGCATCCAGCTCCTGAGCGAGGGAGGAACAGCAGGAGATGTCCCTTGACTGTCTGCTGGATCGTTTGAATATGCTCCAGATGCGTGACCCAGGCCCGCAGGAACACGTTTCGGTGCGCTTCTCCAGCACAGTCACGGGTACTCGGTGAGCACGGTGGCAGGCTGGCTGGCGTGTGTGTGGGCACAGCACCGCTTGGTGGCAGGGCTCCCGCCAGAGCAGCAGCAGCCTCCTGGAAGCAGCGCTGAGAAACAAAGGGTGCTGCGAGCACAGCGAAAGCACTCTCTGACTTGCACGTCCTGGACGGATCAGCTGCAGAAATGCACCCCGGGGACACCTCTGGGCAGCAGCTCCGGTGCTTCCTTGCCTCTGTGGCTGCAGCGGGAGCTTGCTCATTTACGGCTTCCCTACAAGCTGGAAGTGGACTCAATCAGCACAGGATGCTAACTTGGTGATTTCTGAGTTCCAAAAAAACCACGTAACTTGTAACTACAAAGGGAATGTGATCAATTTCCATTATCTAACAAGGGAAGTATTCAAAATGTACCATGTCCCTACCTGGCGTATGCAAGGCATGGCTTGGGGCTCAAGGCTGTAGCTGCTGTAATCCTTACCGTGAGAGTTTTTGATAGCTTCCTTCTCTGCTGAACTACAAGGCCAAATTCAAAGCCTCTGCTCAGATTCATAGTCACTTTCAGGGATTAATTTGCAGCTCTGAGTTTGGGCAGGCTTTAGTGAGCATCAGTTTGCACTCCCTGTACTGGCCAGCGCTGTGTTTTGTCTGAACACAACCTTCTTCCTCACGTCCTTTGCACAACAGAGAGCATCTGGTAGTGCTGACAAGCTTCTGCAGCTCGTGATCACCAAGTGAAATACTATGTTGGGCAGTGCCAAGGTCCAGGTGAGTCATCCTGAGCTACCTCAGCTTTTGAAAAGTCCACCTTCAGTTAGCACAGCTGAGCACTTGTTGTATCATTAGCAAGAAAACAACTGGTGCAGACATTTACTAAAGAAAACCAATATAGAAAGTGTTACCTTCAGGTGCCCAGCTAGGTCAGGGCATTTCAGTAAACTGGAGGAGCAGTGATTGTTGTTCCTTACGTAATGTACCAAAAGAAGTGGGTTTGATGCTAGCTGGCTTCATCGGCATGTATTTGTTCTCATCTCTGAGTATCGTTATTTCCTGGTCTTTTTCCTTTGAAGTCATACAAGTGTTTCAGTTATTTTCTTGTATTTACCTGCTAATATCAGAAGTGCTTTGAAGCACCTGAAAAGTTTCTGCAGTTGTGGATAGGATAGGATAGGATAGGATAGGATAGGATAGGATAGGATAGGATAGGATAGGATAGGATAGGATAGTTCGAAGGGACTTTCAAAGATCCTCGAGTCCAACTGCCTGACCACTTTCTCACCAAAAGCATGTTACTGAGGGCATTACCCAGCTGCCTCCTGACCACTGGCGGGGTTGGGACATTAACCACACTAGGAAGCCTGTGTCACCGTCTGCCCACCCTCACGGTAAAGTTAATCTGGTAAGAAAAAAGATGAAGTTGTTTAACCTCACCTTTTCCAAGACTATGTAGCTGGAGTCAGTACTTACAAAACATCCTCTAAGTAAGAGGCGTGAAACTTCATTTACTCAGCCTTTACCTTTGCTTCATGCAGGAACACATCTGCATCGTCCTGTGCTCAGCATTTTAATAGGCTTCATTAACATTTGTGCTGGACACTGGTTTGAATGTCCTACATGCTTTCAGTGGTCTAGGACCGTGTTGCCAAGATTATATGAGGATTTAAGCATCTTGCCACAACCAATTTTACCTTCTGGCTTCTCTTCTGAAGCAGTTGGCGCCGGGCTCTGCTAGAAACCTGCTGCTGTAGTGCACAGCCCTGTGGGGCAGCACTGTTAGTAGTTCCCAAGTGTCGTTCTAGTGGCTAGCAGTGGGACTGGAGAAGTAACAAAGCCCCTGGAGAGGTGGAAAAGGGTAAACAGTGCAGATAGAACTAAAAAAAAAAAAACACACATGAAACGTGTAATACAGGTATGTTCAGGCTATGGGTCTATGACACTGATGCTGAAGATGCTTGACACAAGCGAGTTCATCAGCAGGGAAGTGCCCGTTTCGTGGCTCTCTTCAGGCAACTTGGAGTTAGAGAAGAAACACAATGGGAAAACATCAGGACTAAGCAAAAGCATAACAAATTAGGACCTTGTGCATGAAGAAAGGCCTTTGGTATGTGCCATTTAGAAGTCCACCTTTTGTACAGGGACAACTCCTCTACACTAGGTCCTTCTGGAGCTCTTGCTGAATGCATGTATAAAGGACCTCCTCTGTCTTGTCAAGTGTTGTACTTCCCGCTTACACTGAGTGACACGTGATGATGTCTAACATCACCCAGTGACAGCCGGGCATAAGCAGCACCAGGATACTGATACTAACAATAGTATAAAGTTTGTTTACAAGCATTTATACAAACTTGATCGATCCAAGATACATGTAAACCAGCTATAGCAGCAAAACAAAATTCATTTTGCAGTAAAGCATTTTCTGTTATGTTTCAAAAGGAAGGGAGTGTCACCTTCCCAGCGCTGCACACCTCACGTAGGCACTGTCAGGTCAGTGAAACCTCGGGGGTCTCTCCCTACACGTATCATTTGGCGTTTGCTTTTAATAAAGATCCTTGAGGACCTGGCTAAGGACTTGCTAAGTGACATATGATGGGAAATATGGTTTTAGATAACACAAGGTGCCAGTAAACAGAGTCCCCACTTTACTTCAGTCACTAAACAGACACTAAACTACTAATTGTAGGTCTACTGTCATTTACATAACCTATTGTAGAGTAGCTAGAAACAGGAATTTCTAGCTACTTGGCTACTTACCATAGTCCTATTTCAACCTCTACAGTGGACTGTCTGCTATTTTTTATCCACCTTTGATAAACAGAAGCAACAATACTGTCTCTGTGTTGTGAAAGCCAACCTGAAATATATAAAATAAAGAGAAAATGGATATAGCCAGAGAATCCAGTTTAATAGGCTGCTATACAGGAAGACTTTGCTCTATGATACATTCTGGAAATAGTTTTCAAATGTTACTTACAGGTACTGTATAAAATAGATACCAGTTTTATTGACTATACATCAAGATTCTTTGATAATTTAACCTGCTATTAAGTAATACATAAGACGTGTGATGGAAGGTGAGCAACACTTTACGGAACAATCTAAGTCTAATAAATAGATCTCTATCTCACCACCAGGTTGAGCCACTGCTGTGTCATTGTCAGACTACAGAGCAACCACAAAGTCACACACGCTGACACACCTGTGCAAAGTACAATAGAAGATGAGAATCCCATTCCTCAAGCAGCTCCCCTTCCTTGCAGGACTTTTTGGCTTGGTCTTTACAGTAATACTGCGTGTGCTTGTTTGGTCCATGCAAAGCAATGGATGGTGTCTTGTTAGGAAAAAATAGAATTTAAATTGAGGAGGGATAGTTTCAGTTAGTTTAGGATTAAAATGAAGTACCTCTCTGCTCACAGAAAGGTTTGCAACTGCTCTTTCTGCGGGTCTATTTAAAAAGGGGTGGAAGAAGTAGCTACTTAAGTGTTTCAAGCAACACAGCTCTTGGTGTCCACTCTCTACATGGGGTACTCTGTTAGCCAAAGAGGTTAGCAAGGCTTGCACTTCTGTTACAGCACATGTTGAGGAAAATACAGGCTGGGGGAAAAAAAACAGGATCTGAAACTGGCACTTCTTTACCCACAGGTTTATCACATCATTAAGAACACTTTCACTCTAGAATATACAACATGGCAGCTGGGTTAAAACTGCAAACTGCATGTTTTCTATTTTCACAGGAATCGATAGCATACTTGACAGAAAAATGCTGCTGTTTCGCTGAATTGCAAGCAGTGTGCACATATGCCAGTTTTACAGAGAGATTTCCCATTAAAACAAACTTTAACAAAAACAGACCACGGGAAACAAACCGCATAGTTAATAAAATACCATTGGCACCACTTGCCAAAATGCATGATGCTGTAGGTCTACAGTCCTTACAAAGAAGAGGGTGTGATCTTCACTCAAACATTTCGTAGTGGCGCGTTTGCCTTACGCGGGGTACCATGTCAATGAGCAACCTGCAGGGGAGAGCACAGGAGAGGTTATGTAGAGACACAAAGGAATGCCCTAGAATTGGGGGGCTTTATTTAATTATAAACACGAGTTTATTTTATAAATAAAAGAGAACTCACACGTAGTAACCCTTATCTTGCTTTCTCCTGATCAGAGTTAATTCCACCCCAAAACTGATTCTGCCCAAAAGGGAGTCTAAAACTTTATGGAGATGGTGTTGCCTTTAGAAAGCTTGGACACACAGCCGCATTTGGAAACTGAAATGCGCAGCAGCAGTCACTTCTGGCTAGGGAAGATGGGGCGTTAGTGGAAGAAGGCATGTTGTAGCCACCTGATTGCCACACAGCTGCTGTAAGGAGGTCTCTAACCACACAGAACTGCAGCAGTTTCAGCAACTGGAAAAACCAGGTCAGCTGATAAAACAGAATTCAGTTTTATCCTTTGTTTACTTCATTATCCCTTACTGTGTCTTGGTGACACAATGGCTGAGCTGACTGTCGGGCAGAACGATGGCACGGATGTAGCATAAATTTCAGAGGCTGTACGAAAGGTTTCCAATGCTGTTTGGTACATTTAAATATTTTGGTACTGATTTGCTGCTGCAGTTTTCCAGAATAGCTAGCTTTGCAATTGAAGTAACAGCAATTATAGTGCTTTTCCAAGAATGGTATTTCCCATTAAAATGTTAATTAATTTTTCCAAGTTTAAGGGGAAAAAAAGCACACAGCTTCCAGAGGGCTTACTGCAGCCTAGGGCTAGTTCTCAACAGTGGTGACTCCAATTAAATAGGTTGCTGCATCTCCCCCTTTGTCTTATGGCAGAAAGAGAGATGAAACACAAAACCCTTAGATTCCATGCTGCCAAGGGAAACTGTGGCAGTAAAGGAGCATGTGGCAGAGCTTCGCTTGATCTTACTCCATTTCTGATGTCACGAATCAAGAAATCATCTTACAATTTAGTGGAAACAATATTATTCGAAATACAACTGGCTAACCTGCAGTTCAGAAGTTGCTACAGGGTCAGACTAAGAAACAAATCAGAGGTAAGATCATTCTTTAAGCTTAGGCATCTTACCTTAAAGCTATGGTTTCTCTGGAAAAAATAGTGCTGAGAAGTGTCTGTAGGAGTAGCATAGAGTGATCTTACCAAGGATTTTTTTTGTTTTGTTTTTTAATATTTCAAGGCCAAATCTCTAAATTCAGGTATAGAAAGTCTCCCAAAAATTACTCCAGTTTCTCTTTAGGTTCTCTTCCTTCCTACTGAAAAGAGACAGACAGACAGACAGTCTTTTGTCCTTTTTCCTGCCCTGTGCTTCAATATTGGCAGCTAGTCTAACAAAATCCAGTGACAGATTTTACAGGAGTTGTGTTGACATTTAAGAGCTATAGCTTTTTCCATTAAAAAGACAGCCCACCTGCAGTATATAGTGAAACACCTACTGGCAGGAGATACTCACTTGATCCCATAGGCAAATATTGTTAGTCCAATTAAAACTCCTATACTGCCATCCAGAAACCAGACAGAAGAATTGTGTTTAAAAACTTCTGCGCTGAGAAGGATGGAAAATCCCATTATTCCACCTACAAGAGAGTTGAAACCTAGACAGGAAGGGAAAAAAAGAGAGAATCAAATCTCAACAACCTCACATGAGGAGACAAGGTCACCTGTAGGGAGAAAAGCTGTGGTTGCAGTGGTACCACCAGATAGGGCAAGGACCCATGCACAAGGTGACCTGGGCATTTCTACACACCAAACTTTGAATACTTGGTGTCTGACCAGTGTTTTGTAAGACCTCTGTCACTTGTCAGTTCTGATTTAAAATATTTTACATTAATTTCCCCATACTGTGTCTTGATTTAGTCGGTCCCAAACTTTTCGTTCTTTGTTGGGTTCCAAATGCTAGATACCTTGATGACAAATGAAAAAAACTAACTTGAAATAGTCTATGCTGTGTCATGAGTCAACTCCAGTCAGCTGCTGCTTATACTACTTACCCATTTTTTTCCAGTTCTCCATGTCTGCCAAGAACCACGTACATGGCACTTACTCCTGAATGTCTCCTTCGGTCCAGGCCTCCCACATCCCATCCCTACCTAAGCTGTGTTTTTTTTTTTTCTGAAAGATGTAGCTAAGACTTGACCTTCTATAGCTGACATACTTGTCTAATCCATCCGTATTTTGATTAAGATGCGCCAGACTCCTGTCAAGGGTATTTAAGTGCAAAGGAAACCCTGGCATGGAAAAGCACGTGTTACCTAGCAAGACTGTGGCAGAATGGGGAGAGAAAGGTTTCAGGCTCCCTGACCTGTGAGAAAAGGGTTTGGGGCTGTGGTTTTTTTTGTTTGTTTGTTTTCCAACTGTGGTCGTGCATTCTGCAATAGGAATCTCGAAACTTGCACGTAAGTGCTTGATTACTGAATTAATTATACCAGTCTAGCTAAACCAATATTGACACAAAGCACTCGAATGAGATCCTGATCTTTTTTATTCCCAACCAATATAACTTGTACTGCTTATACTTGTCAATGAAATACGGTGTGTGTAAATATATTAAGTATAAATTAATTAGCTATATATTTAAACCAGTGTTACTTCCCCTGCTCCAGCTTAAGTCAGATCCCATCAACGTGATATGCAAAAGGCAGGAAATAGTAAGATATTTTCTTGCTATTATTGGCTGACGGTTCCAAATGATCTAAAAGCTACTTACAAAGGAAATTGTCCTCTCTTTCTGACTGTCGTTCAGTCAAACCTTTCTTTGCTGGGGCGGCAGGAAATCAGGCTGCAGGTATGAGTCCCACGTTCTGTGCATAAAGCTTACTAGCACAGGACACAACAGGTGGCTAAATCTGGGAGGGAAATGGGTATCTAAAACCTACAGGAAAGTTGGGTGACACTGCCTGTCTGCCTCATTTCTGCACTTGTCCTTTGAGACGGTGCAAAATTCAAGATAGGAAAGGGCTGCAGTAATTATCCAAAAGGCCATGAACTTTTGCTATACACAAACTGTATAAATAACATTTTGCCTTATCAAGACTAAAATATTAAGGCTTTAAAGAGCTAATGTTGTAAAGCCCTATTCTAAAACATTGTTCTAAAACATTTTTTTTCTAAGAATATATATCCTCAACAGAGAATCTAAAGTTTTGGAAATAAACCGCTTTTTCAGGAAGAAGAATGTGTGCTCAGCTTACTCAAAACAGTTTGTGCTATACAGCCAGTGATCACAGGAGGTAAAATAGCAGGAAACAGAAAACACTAATAAAAGAAATGCAAGGGAGTGTTAAATCTGTCTCAGACACTGAATCACATTGTCTCCTCCTGAGTGTTAATAAACCAAGTATACATGTAAATATTTTTCGTGAAAGAAGGTATCTAACTACGCATGGTAAGATCAGCCTCCTACATTTTCTAAAATAGTTGTAGAAAGAAGAAAATAGAGATAAAAAGCAGAATGAGTTAACTGTATACTTCATTCCCTAATTTTTTAATCAAAGGATGAGCATGCTTCAGCTCAGAAACAATATAATTAGCACAAGGATGTAATTATGGGCAAAGTGACTTCTGTGTTATACAGAAGACCAATTCAGAGCTAAAGTTATACAGGAATTTTTCAGCTAATGTTTTGTCTGAAAAAAAAAGTTGATTGTTTAAAAAACAGGGCACCTTTTTTAAAGGGAGGGTTAGTCATTTGCCTGCTTAGAAATAGTTCTAAAACAGTCAACACATCTCACTTACACTCTGACAGCAAAGGAAGTCAGACTCACTGGTCTAGTTCCCAGGATCCTCTCCAGAATCCTTTTTGCAGGTTGCTAATCTTTTTGTTTCAAACAAAAAGGGGGTCTGTAGTAAGGAATAGGAGCACTGAACAACACAGTCTATTGGGAGAGAATTACACATGCAGGGAGGCAGTAACTTACTCCTACCCCCCCGCACTGCTGTTTTGATTTTTTTTGCTTCTTTTGTATTTATAATATAGGTACTCACAAAGTATTTATATAAGCGGGACAACATAAATTATAAATACTCATGTTATCACACATCACCAAAAAAAAGTAGATTTAAATTACTCATACTAAAGCAATTATATGTATCCATAGAGAAAACTCAAAATTGAGTTTCCTTAAAGTGAAATCTTAGCAGAGGAAAACAATTTATATCCTACAGTCCCTGAATCACTAACACTACTGTGTATCCTTATGGAGCATTTCAGGCTGCTGCTGTCAAAACAGCAACAGTTGGGCACTACACAGCTGCACCAACAGCCCAGTAGCAGTGAGGTCTTCCCAGCAGTGTCTGAGTTTCACCTTGTGACAAACTCTGGCAGGGGGTGGGACGATAGGCAAAGGCATTGTTTTCCATGTGATATCTTACAGGCTCTACAGAGCAAGTGGCAGGTAAAGAACCAGGGTGACAAATTACATCTACAGGGGCAGCGTGCATGAAGGCTGATCGCTGCTGAAGGCAGGAAGGCGTTTTCTGCTACATACGCACTGTAGGCATGAGTTTGTTCACCAGGTGTAGGCAGCAAGGATGGATGTGACTTCACCAAAGCTATATAAATTGGTGTCGTAGCCCCACACTGCAATCTAACCTCTGACACACATCTAATTAATAATATGCTCTCTCTCTCTCTCTCTATATATATATATTTTATTGCTTACTATCTATCCATTAACTGTTTGACTTCCATCAGACAAACCCATTTCAGCTATGTCTTTACGTAAGATTCTAGTGGTACCACAGATTGTTCTGGTTTGGTTTGTTGTTTTTTTTTCCAGTGGCTTTCTCTTTTTAATACTCTTCCAGAGTTGCCCTTGTGCGGGGGGTCACTAGTATCCTCCGTGTCTACAGCATTCCCTGGGGGAGTCTGTACGTGCAACAGGATCATCTCCACACTCACCGTCAGTTATCAGCGCTCTGCTTGTAAGGACCTTTCCCAGCATAAATTTGATTACTGCCAAAACAGTGCAAAGGATGCCACTTAAAACGGAGACGCTATACAGAAAATCATCCTGGAAGAAAAGACATCAGGCGTTAGTATATCTTCTGGTCCTGTCCTACATACTGAATGACAAATAGTACTAGTTAATATGCAATTACTTGCGCCACTGAAGTATACAACCTGAGAAAAAGATTTCCTGAGTTATGACTTTCATGACAGCCGGTGCTTATTCTGTTTATACTACTGTCAGTAATTGCTCTTGCAAACATAATTAATGATGGTCCCAAGCAACACAATTTGAATGGACCCAAACTCCTCAGATTCAGATTCTATGCCTGCTGGGCTGACTGCAGACTGCCTAGTAATCTGACGTCTAATGCAATCAAACACAAAGGCTCTGCATGCAGGATAAAAGACTGAGAGCAAAATCCCACTTACCAGATCTTTGTTGATTTTTTTTTAATGTGAGAAATAATAATTTAATTCATTTCTGAGTCTGCAATTGCTTTGGTTATGTTTGGTTTCCCTCTTTCCTAAGGTAAAGTCTGGTCCAAGCTACAGCCATAGTATGAGTTTTGCTACTGATGTGCAAAATTGGGTTTAGCTCTTAGAAAACAAATTTTCACTGGGCTTTCATTTCAAAGCTACAGAAATATCCACATTACTTAATTTGAATACATAACATGAGCTCCCTAGGCTCCCCTGATGGAAAGCTGAGTGCCTATGTAGGGCAAATTTAATTATTGTTTAACATACGTTCTCTAAGAGGTCGTCTGCAGGCGCCTACCTCTTTCCCCTGACTATTTTGTGTTCAGCTGGGGTGAGCAGAGCCACTTCTGGGTGCTGAAACACCGGCGCCACAGCCAGGTGCCCAAAAGGGGTCCCTGTGCTTCCTCCCCAGTGAGGTCCATCAGCCCAGGGGCAATGCAGAAGCACTACCATGCCTGCCTGCCATCTAACCACAGAGCTTTGGAATAGATTAATTTATTACTCTTAATAGAAGCTTTAATTTAAGCTGTTGCAACATCAGTAGAAATAAAGAAAATAGCAGGAATATATTTTTTTTTATCTGCAGGTCTAAGTGGGCCAGTGCCACTGGGACCCTGTTACCGATTAAAATACCCTGGCAAAAATCCCCGTTGATAGTAAACGCTGTCATAATGATTCATCATCACCTCCATCCATTTTCGTTATTTCAGCAGCAATTAAACACCCAAAGAAATCAAAAAAGGGTTTTGAAAGCTGCTTAGGAAGATACTGGGAACTGGATTACTAATGTAATGTGCTCACATCCCCAAAATAATTTATTCCGTATGTTTTCCTACATTTTTTTAAGTTGTATTTTCCAAGTCTACTTCATTCTCTGTCAGCCATGAGCTCATTCTCTCTAGTCCTGGCAAAGTATTGAACAGCAAGACGAAACGCACCGAGGGAAGGAGCACAAAACAGAAGAGGTTAGAACAAAGAACTAAAGCAACTGGGTAATGGTAAGAAAAAAGGCATTTGTGAAATTATTTTACCAAAATGACTGGAAGATATCCAGTCAGTTTTGGAGGGCTAGGGAAATACTGGGAATGTTTGCTTGGTGTCAGCCTCGCGAGTAAAGCTGGAAGCTTCCAGAAGATCTGAAACAACAACAAAGCTTCCAAAGGCTGAGTAAACTTTGCAAGAAATTCCTGTCAAGTTCATGCTTCTAAATGTTGTGCTTCTTTCTCAAAAATGTATAGTTACCATGCCCAAAGATTTAATTTTGATAGTTTGACAAATTCTGATTAGTCTTGGGATTGTAATCTCATCTAAAATTTTATTAAATAGTTCATCTGATACTGCATAACAGAATCACAGAATCGTCTAGGTTGGAAGAGACCTCCAAGATCACCCAGTCCAACCTCTGACCTAACACTAACAAGTCCTCCACTAAACCATATCGCTAAGCTCTACATCTAAACATCTTTTAAAGACCTCCAGGGATGGTGACTCCACCACCTCCCTGGGCAGCCCATTCCAATGCCTAACAACCCTTTCAGTAAAGAAGTTCTTCCTAATATCCAACCTAAACCTCCCCTGGTGCAACTTTAGCCCATTCCCCCTCGTCCTGTCACCAGGCACGTAGGAGAACAGACCAACCCCCACCTCTCTACAGCCTCCTTTAAGGTACCTGTAGAGAGCGATAAGGTCGCCCCTGAGCCTCCTCTTCTCCAGGCTGAACAACCCCAGCTCCCTCAGCCGCTCCTCGTAAGACTTGTTCTCCAGACCCCTCACCAGCTTCGTTGCCCTTCTCTGGACTCTCTCGAGCAGATATGTGTATCTGCATATGTGTATCTAGCACATATGCATACACATACGGATATGCGTATCTAGCATATGTGTAAGACTTCAGAATAACCTGAAGCACAACGACATGCTCCCTCAACGTAATGACCACAGAGTCTCTACCCTGAGCTAACAGTCAGAGTACTGTTCTCATGCCATCAGGCAGAATACAACTTTTCTACAGATGAACAAGTTTGTTTTCACTTTCTTTGCAAGAGTAAGCATGGCGAGCAAACCTGCTCATGATCCCCTCGAGCTTGAAGGACCTTTTTTTTTTTTTTCCCCTACAGAATCTCAACCCAGCTAGTCACCAGCTGATAGGAACTGCCTTTCATCAGTTATTGACCCTGAAAAATAATAGTATATACTGTCATCAAAATCAGTCTAACAAACAGCTTTAGTGACAGCCAAGGCAACTTATATGTGATACAAGTTTCTGAATAAACTCATGGAGTGAATTTATGAATAGGCTTTTTATCAAGGTTTCAGGAACTAAAAAGTCTTCCTAAGTTCTTTTTTTTTTTAATAACAGAACACAAGCTCATTTGTTGCTAATACTAAAGCGACTGGATCAATCATAGCTCCTTTGCAATCACAATGGACATAGAAAGGGAAGAAGGTAGAAAACCCTGCTCTTAATGTGAACACCTCAGTAATTTCTTGCTTTAGACTGTGCAGAATAGACTTTCAGAAGATTCTGTTATCTCTTTTCGTCTCTCTAAGCAGTATTTAAAGAATGATCGTCGCAGTTTTACACAACAGCCACAAGGAGGCGGCCGATACTTCAGTACAAGGCGAGGAGACAAAACTGAAGGAAAAAAAAAAAAAAAAAAACCTACATTCACTTTCCTCAGTCCTTTTCCAGGCTTGCTGGATCTCCAGGCACCCAGCTGGAAGAAGCAGCGTGAAGCTACATGCTGCTAGCAAGAAGGTTTTGTAGATGTAAGAGATGAGCTCAAAATCCGCGGTGAAGCCCAGCAGCTTGGCCAGCACCTATGGCACGCAGGCCGAGCAGGTGAGGCAGCAAAAGGGCAGAAATCAGCTCAAAATGCTCCTTGGGGGCTACATACAGGATTAGAAGCTGGAAGCGGTTTAGGAGAGCATCTGGCTGTGCTGGTACACCACCAGCCTGCAGGATGTGACCGCTACAAGGGGCTCCACAGATTACCGGATCCCTCAGGGCTGCTGGGTGACAGGACTTGGGGCTGGCGCACCCCCCTTGCTGCAGCACCGCGGGGCCTGAAGAGTTAAGCACGTCATACTGTGGCTGTGAAATGCTTCCCATTAAACTAACCATCATTTGGAGAAACGAAGACGAGAGAAGCCATAACAGAGAGCCAAATTAATAAAATAAGCCTGGCCATCTGGCACCGTCTCCCTCAGGATCTTCCCTCAGTCATGCCCTCTCTGTAGCCCTTGCCTTAGCATCTGACGGTCATCAAGAGCACAAAGCAAATCTAGCCAGACTCACTACACACATTCCTGGTGTTATTTTAATTAAAGCAGCAGCAGCAAATTGGGACAGATGATAAAAATTTAAATTCTGATCATTTCCATATGATAAAGGCTTCTCAGCCTTGTAAATAAAGCTCTTTCCTTTTCCATTTCTTTTCATCATATTCCCTCATTACTATTACACTGTACATGAGACCTCAATTAATAGGCACACATCATCTGGCTAGATGGCCTCATGTATAAAACAGCAGTGTACATAAAGCTAGGTGCTCATCCTGTGCCGCCATCTCATTACACAGCACTCTAACAGCTGCAATGTCCCAATTTAAGATTATTTTTTTTTAAATGCAAGATTTTATGCCATGATAGTTTCCCAAAAAAAGAAAGCTTTCCTAGGATGCTTTCTTTGCTCCTAAAAAAGGAATAATAGCAGTCTGCAGGCAGCTTTCCTGCACTTTATCCGAATGCATTGTCCCCACCAGTGCAAATGAGAACAGAGGTCTTCAAAAACGTGACAACATTTCTGTCCCTGCTTTCAAGGATCTCACCAAAAGCAGCAGTCATCTTATAGCTTAAGGAAAATTTGTTGATGATGATGTTGTGACTTTGATCTCTTTCTGAACCTACTGTAAAAACTACAAAAAAAGCTGCAGGGGATGCTTCAGTGCTTGACTTAGTAGGTGGAGACATTTTAACACAATTCCCAGCCTAGTAACTGAATTTTAGCTGATTTGTGCTCCTAGCCTTTTCCTAGAATGTCTTACTTGTTCTGACCCTAATAATTTACTCGTATTTCATACCACATTATTTCTACCATTTTTTTTTCCATCTGTCCTTCATTTACAAACCTTTCGTTTCCTCTTTTGGGGTGTAGAAATGTTCTCTTTTCACCCTAAGTTTACAGCGTTGAGTAAAAAGGTATTTATTGGCATGGGAGGAAGAAGGCCTCTCCAGTGTTCCTCACCAGTGGTGGGTCTCCTTCCTCTGTAAGCCTCCACCATCAGCCCCCCACCATCGCAGCCGGGAGCTGCTGGTACCACTTCTTTGTCCCGCTCTGCCCTTCCCACAGAAGGCGGCCTCTCACCATGCCCCACCTCTTCTCTGCTGAGTCTTGCCCAGGAAAGAAGGGTTTGAAATAAAATGAGACATCTTGGCTGAGAATGTAGGGACGTATTTCTGGAATGCTACAACTGCCATTGGCAGAAGTGATGTTGTGACTAGCCCAAACCACGCCGGATTTGTGCTGCTAAATACTGATTTTCCCCATCCCTGCTGTTTCACATATCCCCACGACGACCTTTTTTCAGTCCAGGACAGGTCACTATCCCCTCCAGTGCCCACCAGGGCCTGCTGCCACCCTGTTCCCCGTCCCCACCTCCATGTACCCTTGACTGCCACCCACCCTCACCTCACCTGGGCATGCTGGCTGGCAGGGAGCACCTCACTTAACCGGATTTTGGTTTCCTCCCCTTAGAGATGTTCCCAATACAAACATTTTGTAAAAAAAGTCCAAATCTCTACCGCACTTTCTCACAAGTAATAAATAGTTTATGTAATCAGTCTGCAGGGAGCTTCTGGGAAGCCAGAGGGCCTACCTCACCAGCTAGCTTCAAAAGGGACAAGAGCTTTAATTGCTTTTCACTGTCAGAAAACAAACCGACAGCCCAGCATCTGGCTCAAGTAGCAGACTCTTCGCATGGAGATGCAAAGATCTATTATTAGCTCCAAAACAAAATTCTTATGAATGTTTAAACTTGTATCCTTAGTGCTGAGGCACTGTGACAAAGCAATTCCACAGAGCGGAGCGCTGCTTCAGGACATGAATAAGGAAGGCACCGTGAGGTGAGAGCAGCTCGCAGGGGCACCGTGGCCCAGGACCGAGGGGCTCTGAACGCCAAGGGCATTACCTGAGGCGACGCTGGGACTCCTGCAGCAGGCCCTTGGGCCTCACAGATCACCCTCGCTTCACACTTTCCCAGAATTCCTCTATTTCGTTTTAGCACCAGTCAGCTAGGAAACATAATTAAATGGTGTTTGTCCCCACACTCAGAAACGTCTCTCTAGTGAGACTGTCACTTCTCCAGGTAGGGGGAGATTGAGGCCAGCAATCCCTGTCACATAACCTACCACATGGCTAGCAGTCACCGACACTCACTTCGTATCACCACATCAAGACCTGAAAACAAGACTTCATCAATCATCTTAATTAGCTAGTAAGCCACAATTTAGGAAAAAAGGTATCAACTACACATTTTTTTCGTTGTATCTGCAACATTCTCACCAACATGTAACAACATGTGTGTTTTAGGGTTAAATTCATTGTTAAAGGCCAAAAAAAAAGCTTTCAAACCACACCTACTATTACTGTAACAATAACAAAACAGGATTCTGACATATAATTAATATATACAGTACTTTGATTTGAAATTATACGCAATAAATTATATGTATGTATGTGAGAGACTAGAATTGTATAGAGAAGTATGTATAAGGACACGTACATATAAACACAAGTAATTGCTATATTTCTATTGACCTATAATTCAGCTGTTGATGTTGTTAAATATAATATGTATTTATTATAAATGATTGAACTTGCAATTGAACTAAAACTCAAAACGCTACACTGTGCCACTCCAAGCTCCCTCTTCAACGTTAATCAATAATATATGATAGAATTACACGCGGCCTAATCTTACAAGGGATTTCATTTATAAAAGCATTGGAGGCGCCACATCAGATGTGCATCACGTCTTTTGTATACAAACTGATTACATTTTCCTTTTTGTTCTGCAGGAAATGTCAGAAATATGGCATGACGCTTGCTTACTCTTGCAAAAAAGTGTCCTTTGCCATACTAATGAGGACAAATGCCAAACTGCATTGACATTACATGTGTTATACTATTATCTAGGGAAACGCACGCAGTAACTGAATAGTAAATGGATATTGATTTACAACCCCAGGTGAAATTAAAAGAGTCACTCTCAGTGTTGCTGGGTTGGGCTTTTTTAGCCTTCTTAACAAACAAGAAATTGTCTGCAAATTCTTTGTGGCAACAGCCAAGCTAAATCTCACCATTTTACACAACTTATATTTATTTTATTCAAGAATATATGGTGATTGACATGAGGAAGGTAAATAGGCAAATGAAAAAAGGTTGTTACCAGAGAGATGTCAAGAGTTAACACTAGTAAATCCAAACACAAAACAATGCTTGAAAACTATGCCTAATTTGAGTTTTAAATCCATTTCCCAATATACTAACAAAACATCAAGAAATTACTAAAATTTACCCAGAAATCTAAGCATAATGTCATCAATGTCATGGAATATGACATAACTCCTCCTTATTTGTAATGAAACGTGCATCAAATCCTCAGGGTCGGTACTGGGTATGGATATAGCTCTCTGAAACATCAATAAAGGAATGGCAATTCCTTTTCCTACTGGGAATTACCTTATTATGGCCAACACTGGCTGGAGAACAAATGCTGTGAGGAACAATAGGGGTAATATTCTGAATCTGATAGCTATAAAAAAAAATAGTAAATCACTTCTGAGCCATTAAGAAGTGATTCTATTTTAGCTTCAATACTGAACATTGTAGGAAAAAAATATATAAATGAAATTATACAATCTGAGAATGATTCATTTAAAATTAAGTGGAAGGGTAAACAGAATGAAGGTTTTATATTCCAAATGCCAAATGTTGATTAACTTAATAAGCTGGATGTAATGAAGAACTGCTAAAATTATCAGAAAGCTTAGTTCCAAATAAACCAGAAAGGAAGAGCAGCTGGCCTACTTCTTCTAACAATTCCACCATGTGTATTAGGAACAAAGAAAAAGAGAAGGAAAAAAAAAGAAGAAAAAAAAAAGGAACTGATGAGTGAAAACAAATTTCCTTAGGAGTCAAGGATATGAAACTGAAATAACAACTTAACAACTTTGGCATGTCATGCTGAAACAGACCCTACAAAAATAAAGCTTCACAGCTACGTAAGAAATAAGGAAAGAAAAAAAAAAAAAAGTGGAATTTGTAGCTGTAATGTCACATCACTCTTTCCTGTGAAAAAAGTTTTTCAAGGATTTTGTGACCCTTCTGTATTTTTTCAAGTTTTCCAAGCGTACAGTAACTTGCACATAGCTATCCCTCATGACAACCATATTCAGAGTGTTTGGGCAGATGCACTGTATGATCCCCCCCCAGGAAGTTCAAGACAGTGTTACACACTTAAGTGAGAGCTGAAGGCACTGCAGAGGTTCTGTACAGCACATCTATACCCACTATTTTTCAGGAAATCTTAACCAAATATTTAAGCATTCTAGCTATACGATAAGAATAGGAGAGGAACAGTATGATTTCTTTCAAAAACAACATGTTCCAAAACAAGTGTAAAATGTCATCACATCTCTAAATTCATAAAATATGAAAGCTTTAATTAAAAACATTTTCAGACAAATGAGAAAGGAGGTCACAGCTTGATAAAGAAAATGACTTGCGCATATGTGTTGATGCGTGCACAAACTGCGTCTACGTAGACACCCACGCAGATTTATCTCCAAAGGAAAAGGAAGCATCTCTGCAAACTCAAGGCAAGGTTAGATGTCAGTCAGATCCTCTCTGGAAGGTACACAAAAGCTGTATGCTCATCATTTACAGCCCTGGCTAACCGGGAAAGTCCCAGTTGATCACAGGTTAGCAAATGTGACTGCAATCTACAAGAAGGGCAGGAAGGAGGATCCAGGGAGTTACAGGCCCGTCCACCTGACCTCAGTACAAAGGAAGGCCATGGAGCAGATCACCTGGAATGCCATCTCATGGCACACACGGGACAATCGAGTGATTGGATACAGTCGGCATGGCTTTATGAAAGGCAGGCCCTGCCTGACTAACCCGATCTCCTGTGACAAGATGATCTGCTTAGCCTTCAACAAGGCTAGGGATGGGTGCTGCACTTGGGGCACACAACCCCGTGCAGTCATACAAGCTCAGGGAAGAGTGGCTGGGAAGCTGCCCAGCAGAAAAGGACCTGGAGGTACAGGTCGGCCAACGTCTGAACATGAGCCAGAGGTATGCCAGGTAGCCAAGAAGTCCAATGCCATGCAGGCCTGCATCAGAAAAAGGGTGGCCAGCAGGACCAGGGAAGGGATTGTCCCTCTGTACTCGGCCCTGGTGAGACTGCACCTTGAATAGTGGGGCTACAAGAATTTCTTCACAGAGAAGAAATTTCTTCAAGCATTGCAATGGGCTATCCAGAGAGGTGGTAAAGTGGCCATCCCTGGAGAGACACGTGGATGTGGCTGGGTGGCTAGTGATGGGACTTGAAAGGTCAGGTTGACAGTTGGACCTGATGATCTTGAAGGTCACTTTCAACCTAGATGGCTCTATGGTTCTGTTCTCTGGTGCTCAGTAAAAGTAGTTTCCAAAGCTTTCAAAATGTGACTGCCCTATATAGAGAGAATTTTTAGTTTCAGAGTATTTGTCACAATAATTGTAGAAACACAGGAGGAATTGTACATCCATCCCCTACCAGGGCAGTACTTGCAGTAAGTATGAAGGGAAATTCACCTGCAGGCACTTTTTGTTGTTCCTAAAATCATGTGTGAGAGAAAAACAATCCATTATGCTTCTCACTGCATCTATTCAATTTTAATGCTTTCCAGACCCTTTGGACAAACAGATCCCTTTAGCTGCAGTACTTCTCCTACATCTACACTTTTATCATCTAACCCCTAATTCATGACTTCATGGATTAATTAATTTAAAAACACAATAAACAATATAATTCTATGGACCAGTTGTTAGAAAACACTGCTCTACATCACAAATGCTGAAAACGCCAGCGGAAGGGATTATATTTCAAACCTCGAGGATTAATATATATCTCATTTACTTCAAAAGAAACTTTTTCCCATGATAGTAAAAAGTATATAATTAATACAAGTACAGAATTACATAGTTCGTGAAAAAATTAATTCACTGGCCAACTCTCCTGATACAGGATGTCATTTTTCAGGGCAGGCTTCTTTTTAATTATTATATAAAGTAATATGCATAGGGAAAATCCTAAGCTTATCTAACAGCGACAATTCCTGAACTTGCTATTAACCGCAGCAGTTGGAATCTACAATTATGAAAGTTCTGCAAAAATATCATTTCAGTGCTCAATAGTAATCTGGTAAAATGAACATATTCTATCAGTCTCTGGTGACTCCTAAACCCTGAATCCTGCAGACTCTAGAGGCCTCCCCATCTAGAAATGGAGACAAAACCAAAAAGGAAGTCATGAAGAAAGTCAGTGGTGACCAAAGATAATGAACACCTCCCACGTGAGGAAGGATTAAACAGAAAAGGATTCTACTGCTGTCAGAAGAGACTGGTGGAGCATACAATGGAGGAAGACTTACGACTGGGATGGAGATGATTCACAGGGAAATGCTGTAACCATCATTTACCTCTTCCAGTAAAGGAATTATGGAGGCAACAAATGAAGTCAGAATGTGGTAAATTCAAAAAAAACACAATGGGAATATTTCTTCCTACAGTACCTAATTACAGCATCACGTGATGTTGTCAATACTAAAAACCTAAAGAGCTTTAAAAAGTGCTGATAGAAATTCCTAGAAGAACAAAGGCATCAGAAGCTAGCATCCCCATGACCATGGGGCTTGCTGAGATGCAGATGGCCAGAACCAGGACCGCCAGGCACCTGCCGCTGTCAGAAACCAGGAGCCAGCGCCACAGGGCCTTCAGCCCAACTCAGCATGGCCACTGTTGTGGTTGCATACAGAAAACACATGCATTACCAGCAGTCAAAATTCCAGACAAGCATGTATTATTAAAATGGACCATATTTTAAACCAATTAATCTATCTAGTCATTTATATCCTACCTTACAGGTGGTTTCAAAGGCAAATAGACTCCTTGGTATATCAAGCAAGGGAACTAAAAATAGAAATAGAGCATTTCTGTGTTTCCCAGGGTTTTGAAGTATTTGAAAAATTGCAAAAAACATTGTCTGTGCTGAAAGCATATACACTACATATTATTTGTAATTACTTAACACAGAGGAAAGGTAAAATAAATAAAAACAGAAAAGAAAGGGAGAACCAGTATTAAAAAATGCAGAAAATCAGTAGCTCTAATTGTCCTCTCTTCTATGCCAATGTACATTGGGAGTGTTGTAATTCAGTGTGTTTCAATGAAGTTACATTCAGCATGGAATAAAAGAGAATTCAGCTAGGTGAGTGAAAAATGCCTGACAGAGCTAAATTTGAGCTCAACTCCTGCAAACTGAGCTGGAAATGCCATGAATATGTAAGCCTGTCATTCTCCTTTTGGTTGTCTGAATCCTGGTGAGGATTAGCAGACCTGCAACTGAAATCATCATACGAAATGACAAAAATATCACAGACTTCTGTTCCTAAATGTCCACATAAATAAAATAAAAGCTGTGTTGCAAACACTTGAAAAAGCATTCAAATGATTTCTTAGTCATGTGAATTCTTCATCCTTTCTAGCTAGCAGTATTTCCATGAAAGCCACTTGTTTGAGATCCATCCACTTCAAGGACAACAAAATCTCTATTCTAAAGATCTCATAAATTCTTTTTAAGGAAATATCTTTCTCTCTGCATGCATATTAAGAACTGACAGAGAAGTAATCAATGTATTTTATATCCAACAAAAAATACAATGAACTTTGTGTAAGTGATCCAGAATGATTCAGAAATGAGTAACTACACTTTTAGGTCTTTAATCATAGCATGTTACAATTCATTAATAGATACTTGATTGCTTGATCTGTTTCATTTGTTAAATTAAATTTTTCCACATCATATACTATTTTCTCCAAAACCTGCACAAATTAAGATGAACTCAGAAGTTATAACTGCTCCCAATATGTAGCTTTGACAAAGTCACTGAAGTTTACCACAAATTAAGATGTAAAAACCAGACTTTAAAACCAGACTTCTGGCTGTGATGCAGCCAGCCATATTGCTCTGCACTAACGTTCTTGTTAATCTGGAATCCTACACAAGTGGTAGAGCAACACATTCAAAACCATTTCTGTCTTCAAGGCTGACATCATTCGTTTTGTGTTCTGCATCTGAACACCAAGTCAACATTTTCCAGTTGAGCTAAACCACATTATCCCCTCAGACTGAAGTCACACATGTAAAATTTCACACAATGCTCTGAAAAGTACCCACACCTTCCATGACCTTTGCTTCAAGAAAGGCAAATTAAGACAAACTGTACGAAAACATCGTGCAATTATGACTCAGATGTGAACACTTACACTGTAACCTACATCTTAATCTGGTGAGGAGCTCTTCATGCTACTTTTATATCAGTTTGGGATACCGGTGGAGTTACACTGATCTTTCCTTTGTCTTGATGTTCTATTCTTGCTCATGCCACTAGGATAACATCCCTGGCATCACAGTAGCATGCTGATATGAAACCCCAATGATACAGAAATCGCCACCAGAAAATAGTTCATGTCATTATTTGAAGCAGAACAGGTTAGTTCATTACTAAACAAAGTGCCATAGCAGAAAATGTTCTTTTTTCATACATGTCTAAGTTATATGATGTTACAGAAATTGGTTTTATTAATGGTTAATTCACCGGTAGTCCAAGAAGTAGAAGATATCAGCCTGGATAAAAGTAGATGAAGAAACTTCTTCCACTACTCATTTCATTTGAGCAGATTTCTGCTCTTCCAAGAAGCTAATGATATTGCCTGGGCAGCTGCAGATGAGCTGAGAACTCCCTTGATCAGCAAAGTCTCAAACAACTGGGAGGAATGACTACTTCTACTGAGACAGAGAGCACTGCATAATGCTAAGGGACAAAATCAGGGGCAGAGTTGGGCACAGCTGGAGCAAATGAAAAGGTTTTATTTGGAGGCAACATCCTTCTGCCCAAATAGTTTTAATGTAGCAACTCTTAGGTTTAATACCTCACTGACCATTACTTGCAACAGTATCTTCGCTACAGTGCTGTTCTCTCAGTCCCCCCTTTTTTCATTGTTATTCCTTGTTTATACAGAGATCTTTCACCTGTCAAGCAACCTTTACCTGCACCAGTTTCACAGTGACATGTACTGGCAGACTTTGAAAAGAGAATCCTTGCCATGTCATTTAGGAGACACTGAACAGAAGTATCATCTTTTTTCATCCCTTGTTCTAACCTACTTTCCAGGGAGAATCTCAAGGTATGTAAAACCCTTTGTGTGTGCATGTGGCATTTACCCTGCTACTAGTCAGCCACAGTCTGTGCCCTGCCAGACACATCTTTCAAACTCCTGATGTTACTGGAGCATATGCATGAGTGAGAGCAGTCAGTCGGATGTCACAGGAACAAAACTGTCCACTTATTCTGATATTGGGTCAAATGTAATCAGTATCCACCCTAACTTGTGCCTACTCAACACAGTTTTTAGGCCATCAAAGTCTGAATCCAAAATAGTCTGTGACATAAGGGATCTGTACAAATTATTCCTACAGGACACTTGAAACATAGTGGGATTTGCTCTCTGAAATCACCTTTCTCTAGAGTTCATATTTTATTCCTGCTGTAAATACATTTTAAAAATTAAAAGTTAAAATGTGAGGAAGTACTACATGTCTGAAATTCATAAGTAACTTTAACGGTGCAAATAAGAGACATTTCTTCCTCTGTAAGAAACAGAACCCTCACCTGTAGATGACACCTGTAATGATGGAAGAGTGAGATATAGATGCCATACCTTTTAAACTTTTGTTCCTACTGCTGAAATTACTAGGGCATTTACCCACAATGAATTAGACTGAGCCATCTAAATCAATCTGATCTACATTACCATCAAGTCACCAAATGGGTCTTTTATTTTTTATCAAGGCTTCCCTTCTTATTTCTGCTTCACACAGTCAAGAGTATGTATTTATATTGAATTTTCTTACCAAATAGGAGTCAAACTGCAGCCAGATGCACTGTTTGGGTCGAGTCAAGTTAAGAGGTTGGCCTTCTTCATCTGGCCTTCGCTGCAGGGTCTTCCCTCACTCTTACCAACATCTCCTTCAGCCTTATTGGCACAATGGCATCCATGCTCACTCTCTAACCCACTTCTGTCAAAATGTTTTGGTTGAATTGGAGAACTGACTTACAAAAGCATTTAAGCTAACCTAGATCATTTTGACAGAACCAGGCTGGGGAGCAACTACATGTGCTGTTATGCTGGCAGAGCTGAGGAGGCAGTAAATTATGGAGAGTGGAAAAGAGGGAAAGTGAAATGCAAAGAAAACATGAATCACCTGTAGCCAAACGATGCACCTGGCTGCAATTCAGTAATGCATTAATTCATGGGCTTTTGCAGCGCTACTCATGGTTGCCCAAACTTCACTAAACTACTGAAAATAACTTTCTGTAGTTGCCCAGCTTCTACTTAGAAGTTTCCATGAGCGCACAGTACCCAGTAGTCATCTGCAGCACTCTCAGTGGGTAACAGGTTCAAATTCTATTTTGGCTCTTTTTCCAGCTCTGCCTCCATCTCCAGTCAAAAGCAAGGAGTTGAGGCTTCCCTCCAACGATATGTGAATAACAGTACTTGTTGGGGAGAAGCTGAAGGACTGTATACAGACCAAATTTAATATGTATACAGACCAAACTTCATGAAGGCTGAATACAAAAGGTCCAAGTCAGGTTGTATATGCAATACCTGAACCAAAGCCTAATTTTGTTTGGGCACATTAGGAAGAGTCTTCTGGGAGTGGAACCGTTGCCAAATGGCTCTTCCAGTGATTTGGATGAGTAGAGCTCAGCGAAGTTAATAACCACTACTGGAAGGAAGCAAGCAGGACAGGACAGAGCAGAACTGAGAGAAAGGCTGCTGCAGAGAGCTGCTCTATCGGCAGGCTGGCTTTCACAACCAAAAGAAAGTAGAGAGCAGGAGAAAAGCCCTTTGTGATGCTCCATGGTGAGCCAGTTGAAAAGCCAGCTCTTTCACCCAGCATGCTCCCCTCACCTCTTTCATTCTTGCTACTCGTACTTGGCTCTGGAATTGGAGGCAAGAGCTGGAAAACAAAAAAATACAATCCAAAAATACATTTTTCCACATTAAAAATAAAATACTGAAGCTATTGGAGTACTAAACTGTGGAAAGATTCTCCTCTCAAAATTCTACAACTATCTTTAAGCCCCAAGAGACTGCCTCACTTTAAGTGAACTCCTATTCCTGTATAAATACCTTTAAGTGATTATGTTGAGAAAGATTTGGCCTGTAAAGGTAAATATGAAGAAGAGAAGATGGAGTCAAGCCTGTAAAAACCTATGAAGACTAGACTCCATCACATAAGAAAAAAACACTGCTCGAAGACCAGGACCTGTACATGCAGCCAGGCAGGATCTGCACCTGCTACAGCTTCACCAAGTTGAACAGGGCTTGTTAAAAGGAGATGTTGGCCTTTCTCAGTTTCAGTGGCAGTGTAAAGAGAATATTTTAAAGAACATGAATCACCTTACCACTTCTGGAAGCACCTTCTTCGCAAGATCGTGGATGGCTTTGATCACAATACATATAGATGATAGGAGGAATATGACGCCCAAGATAACACAAGCTCTGTGGAGGAAAAAAAAAAGAAAGGTTAAAAATTTGCTAAGAATATATTTGGAGTTTTCAACTTTCCTTCTGCTGATGGGTAACACACAACTAAATTTTAGTGATAAAAAAATCTTATGTAGTTAGAGACTTGGATTAAAGAAGAGGGAAAAAAAAAAAAAAAAAGAGGCATCTGGATCCTTCCCAGTTCTTAAAACTTGGATTGTATGTGAGAAGACTGGGTAGACCAGATGATGTTTCAGAGTATGAGTGAGGCAGAAAGACATGCCTCTTCTGCTCCTGATGACTTACCACACAGTCCTCTAGAGGTCTGTTTCTCTGTTCGTTTTTTGTTGTTGTTGTTGTTGTTGTTGTTATTGTTTTGTATGGCATTAGAAATAAGCAAGGGAACTTCATCCTCTTTACCAAACCAGGGAAGATGTTTGGTAACAGTAGCGTAACTGAATGTGAAACCTCTGTTTACTCCCCAAATCTCCATAAATTAATTAATTAATTAAATGCAACTATTAAAAAAATCCAGCAGGTTAGGTCACTAGGATCGCTTCACAGGCTGTCCAGGGGTCTCTCGATACCTAAATGTCAGAAATAAGGAACAGAGCCTCACCAAATTAGGTGCTGTGTGGAATTAGACTTTTTGATCCTGCCCCACAGTCTGGTTTTAGAAAAAGCAAACAACTGGGCCATGAAAGAGACAATGAAGTAACAGAATAATTGTTTTGGATGGGACACAGGCACAATGAGGGCTTACAAAGCAGGTAATGCAGACCCAGAACTTCATAGTCACAGAGAAAATTCTTTGTTTTGTTCAAACATAGACTAATAATACTTTGAGAAGGAGTTCCTAATACTTTGAGGAGTTCCTCTCGCTTAGAAATACTACAGGATTTAAGGCTTTGATTTTCTCTACACAAACAGTAATAGCCAGTCTATTACAGTATTGGTATATCCATAACTCCACTTTACAAGTAGCTCTTCATATACAATTCTATTAGAAAATAGCAAAATACCATAAACAGATACACAGCAAGAGCAATTTTACTGTTTGAAGCATTAAATATTTAAGAATTGATTTCTATATGTACATTTTTTTTCTCCAGAAGTTCTATTTCCTTTCTGTGGTATTCATCGCTTGGTACCTATCTGCTAGCTCGGTCTACGGGTGCTATAATTATTCCAGTAGCATGCTACTATTTTTACCAACTCAGACATCAGGCCATCTGGTGGTTGGCAGCACACGCAATGTTCACATCGAGCTCAATCTAGGGACTGCGGTTGGGCTGGTACTGCTGTGCCTACGACAGAAGATGCAGCTGCGGCAGTGGCACGGGCGAGGAGCTGGTCATTTAATTCCCTAACACAAGGAACACAGAACCACACCGTGGACAATCCACATAATCCTGCAGGCAAGATCTCAGTGAAGAGGTTGCTCTCATGCAGAGGAGTACAGACAACAGAGGCCAGCATCCTTCCCAGCACCGGGGTGGTACACTCAACAAGGTACTGTGTCAGGTAGGCACAGCTCTGCTCCATTTATTTTAGGAGAGATGCTCAGCTCCTTATAGTCTTTGCAATAAACTGCAGCACAGCCCTCAGTCTTGTCCAACACAATGTGCTGCAAAAAGCCTGAAGAAAAGTTTTGAGACAGTCCTGTTACCCCACAGTCCTACCCCTAGATTTCAACAGGAGAACAAAAATTTGGTCCGCAACCTGTGGCACAGAAAGAAAAGTGCATTATGGATTCTCTGCAAACCTGCAACGATCATTAAATAGTCAAAGGGATGGGAGGAAAATTCATCTCCCCAAAAGAATGAGCAAAATAAAAAATTAGAGGGCTTTCAGTTTTCCACAGTGTATTTGCAAACAGATCCCCGTTCCTGAGATTTGCAGTTTCACCTTGTCCAAATGGATCACTGCAGACATCTGTCCAGAGCCTCTTGACCTAGTTTGGTCCAACTCAGAAATTTCAAGTACCACCTTTTACTACTTCTGTAATGTTTAACACTGTTGTAACCTACAAAGTTAATTAATTAATTCCTTCGCTTGCTTAGCCAGTGACAGGCAGAAACAAGATACATACACTTCACGCAAGAATTGCTGACATTTCATCTGAAAGCAACACCAAAAGAAAAACTTTTCTGTCATTCCCAGCAGGCTTAAACCAACACAACCACAGATCCATCAGCTGGAAAGAATGGATTGAACTTCTTTGTGCCAATATTTTTTAATGCCAAGGGAATAGGCAAGAGAAGACAGTGAAACATCATCACCTTCCCTTGGCACATCTCCTATTCCCCGTACACAACTGAGGAAGACAGGCAAGCAAACAGCAGACTAGCTGGCACAAGCTTCATGTGTCCAGGGAATCAGCACTTGCCCTGGCCATTGCCTGATTTGGTTCTCACTCCTGTTGGACTGTTTGTGCTTACCCTGATCTCTGTAAACTCTCCCACCACAAGCCTAACAGCAAACATTTTGCATCTTTGCTAATGCCAGCAGACAAATAATGACTTCAGCAATCTTGAGCTGCTTATCTTATTCTCCAGATCAGTTTTACTGTGTCAAGAGAAATCCCATATACCTACTTAGCCAGAAATAGCTAAAAGAAGAAAGAAAAGAGAAATACATTAATAACAGTGACACGAGTATTAATAGCAGAGAGAAATGCAGTCTGAGGCTTGAATCAGCATTCAGTCATCATACTTAGCAAGCCTAGCATCTCCTTTACATTCTGGCTTTTGGAATCCACAGCCATGCAAAATTCATGAGCAATGGCATAGTACTTTAAGTGCTAAAATACATGTTTCTTGTCCTCTTGAGTGTATCAATTCATCTGCAAAACCACTAGAGCAAAACGCTGCATTACTACTGAGCCTACTGAAGTAGCTTGTTTCAATCTCGTTTGCCAGAAAAATAATTTCTATCTAGACTGCAAACTATGCAAAACACAAATAAAAATGCAAAATAAGAAACCTCCAAAATTAATTGAAATGTTAAATGTAGTAAACAATAAAAAATTGTAATTGATTAGTATAAACTTGCTTTCTTTTCAAGCCATTAGACAACAAAAACTGTAATAGAAGCCTGCTAACTTTCACCTGCTAACAATTATTCAACTGCTTTGTAACCAAATAAAATGTTTTCAGCTGCACATGAAGGGTGTTAGTGCCAAGGCTGTAGGTAAATGCAATTTCATTAATAACATTCAATTAAATTGGATAAGCCAACTGGCATTTCTAAACAAGTTCACTTAGAAGTGACTATAAAAATTAATGAAAGAGGAGTTAGATAGAAGTGAGCTTTGACTGAAAGCCCCATAAAGATTTTCCAGATACCACGGGTTTCGAATCATAACACTCCTCAAAGTATCTCCCTATTTGATTTTAAAAACCTAAAACATTACAAGTACCATATTGAATAGAAACAGAAAATAACGAGTGCATTGCCTGCAAAATTCACCATTTGCTATCAAAGAAATCTGTTCTTCAAATTTATGTGAATACCCTACTCTTACTTAAAAAGAAACATAAGTAGAAATTAAAAAAAAAGTACTTATTTACAGCCATTTCTACCTAAGTTAAAATATGATCTTCCCACTGTATAATTACTACATCATCAGAGATATGCTATATCTATACTGCAAAATAATCGATCGCTACAGGTTTGGCAGGGTACAGAAAAGATCTAATAAAGAATGCATGAATCTGAAATTTCCTTCATTTCCGTGTAATATATTACTTCTAATGGCTTCTAAACAGAAAGAGATACAGAGAAAATTTAGTCAAAACATTTTAAAACCTAATGGAAAATCATGATTGGATTTCCAGAAACAATAAGCTTTCTGGAATTGTTCAGAGTGCAGAATATAAAGAATCAGAGACTAATTCGGAAAGGACGAGGTGAGGGCATCTCTCTGATATGCAAGCAATAATCAACTTTTAGGACAACTACAGCTGAAGCCTACAAAGGTTTTTTCTTAGTGCAATAGCGCTGGGAAGGTAAGAGCGATTAAAATTGTATGCTACATAGTCAGTAGAAAGAATTTAATATTATAATTTTAACAGTGAAACCATCAGATCTTCTTTAGTTTGCAGTAGGAACTGGTAACATATGGTGATCTGCAGAATATATTTCTTGATGCATTTTTGATGCCATATTTCTATATGAAAAGCCAGAAGACAATATAAAGTATAATTCATTGTATTAAAAAATGAACTCATAATTTTTGTCAGCTTTTCTATCTAACTTTGTCACAGATGAAACTTACTGTTAAATCAGTCATACCACTGCCTTGTGCATTAAGTATGAAACTATTTGGACTTTAAAAAGAATTTATATGGCTTTCAAGCTTTGATTACTCTTAGTCTACCTGTAGTGGAATTCAGAAATTTGATTATGTCTGAATTCTAAAAAGTGAACTTGTGTCTCTAAGTTAAGCTTGCTTCTGGGTGTGCTACAACCTGACAATTTCCCAAAGACCTTTTTTCTGAAAGCAGTGCTACAACCCATTACAGTAGCAGCACAACAACTCAGATACAACCCATGTACATTTATACAGCCCTATAAATACCCATTTTGATTTACACCAGTCCTGGATATTTCCACTAAAACCAATCATTATGAGAATAACTGTAATTGTATTTCACGACATACAGCTGCTGCCTCATCTGCCATAGCACATTCCCCCTGTGGAGCTCAAATAGACAAAATTCTTCATTTTGAGGACAAAGTCTCATAACTCAAAAGGAACCCAGAAGAGGAAATCCATCAAAGTAGGCAGCTGATAGTCTTTCCCTTAATCAACAGTTTGTTATTTTGCATACGTTAATGGCTTGTAAGCAAGTAGCTATGAAAAGTACTGAGATTCTGGGGGTTCCAACTCCACAAACTGAATTTTCAAGCTGCTATTAATAAGTTATCTAGTTATCTTTTTTGTTTTGATTTTTCTTTCTTGTCACAAATTTAATTTGGAAAAAAAATGTCCATTTATTCAATACGTTTGCATCTAGCAGACAGCAAAATAGCCTACTAATTCACAGATTTATCTGTAATTCTGTCTTATGTTTGGAATTATTTGTTAGGATTTCCTACAGATAGTGATAAGAGAAAAATTCTGTAATATTTCAGTCATGGAAGTGAAGTCCAATCTCACTCAGATTTCTATGGTGATTATTTTTCAATGTAATAGAACAATTTTACCTTTTGTAAGGCTCTTGCCACACTGACTACTCTTTACAAGAGTCAGCCCATTACTTGCTCTTCTGTGTAAGCAGCAGCCAAGCTGAATTAAGATTGCAGATTTAGACACTCAGCTACATGTTTCTGTAACAATTTGTAAAGAAAAATAAGTAAATAGATAAATATAATTTAAAAGTTATGAATACACCCCCAGAAAAAAGTTCTGCTGTATATTACCTCAAGAGGGAGCTGGACTAAGCTACACAAGGATGACTGACAGCAGAGGTTTCCTCATATCAGTTGACTGCTATAAAATACCCACTGGAAGGTGCTTTGCTTCTTAATTAGCATCCTTCTATCCTATCTTTCTGGCCAGTGAAATACAGTGACACAGTACCAGCAAGGGTTTGTAATGAAGCTCTTGGTAGTTACTCCTCTCAAGTCAATCTGCTCTAATATGCAGCAGAGGTGGTGCAGCAGAATTAAGGATTCAGAAAAAAATTAAGGATGCATATGAACACAACCTGCAAATATGTGCTAGCTTTCTCTTAGCAGCTCACAGCTACCATTGTTTTGGGGCAGTGGAGAGGGAAAAGATTCTCACATACTTGGTAGTTTTTCTGTTACATCCTGGAACCAATTTTACCAGCACACTTCAAATTCATTAAAATAGTCCCTGCAACGTGATGACACCATGTGGGATAATACAAGATTGCCAGTAGCAGTCTAATTACTTCCCAGTTCTGTTAACTTGATACATCTAAAATGCAATATTAAAAACCTGGCCTCCCTCCTCACTTAGCCATTATATCTGTCACTAAATATCTTGCTGTTTTGGTTCTCTGGCACTGCATACTGAATCAGAGCAAAACAAGACTTCAATGCACAACTGTATTCAAGTTTTTAAAAGCTTTCAGTTCTACTGGTAATACAGCTACAGTAACATCTTGAGCAGAAAACAAACTATCTACAGGTAGTATTTTTTGGTGAGGGTTTCAAAGGTGTAGTTTGTGAGGACCAGGGATCACAAATCAACACCTGCAGTAAAAGGCTCCACAATTTCAGACTGGCTCAGCTCTAACCCACATCTACACATCCCCGTGACATTTTTACTAGGCTAAATCTGGAAGTTAAACTTTCCCATAACAACAGAACTTCTAGTGGAATGAATCTCTCTGACAACACAGGTACGTATAGGGGTAACTCTCTTTATTGCATTAGGTGTTTGTACAGATTCCCAGTTTCACCACAAAGCAATCCCAAAGTGATTTTGGTCAGTTGTGCTTCATCCTTCCTGGTCCCTCCTTAACTCTTGTAGCCTGGATTGCATTACATTGTGTAACATGCATTCATTTTATCTATATTTAATTCCTACATTCAATTCACCACTTTTCAAAGTCAGTGTGCATCCTTCAATATCCACAAGTTAGATTTTATTGCTCTCTCTCCTCATTTTTCTCTTCCCCAGCAATACCTAGTTTCACCAGGCTGTATCATTAGTTTAAGTACCTGCACTTTTTGGTCTTAGCTTGTGGTACTAATATGTAAAAACTCCAGGTGTTCCTTAGTGAAAACATACACCCTCGAGCTGAATTAGGCCCCAAACTTCCCTTAGCCTGCAGGTAGAGGTGGCTAACAGTAATTTAGTTTAATTCTGGACTTTTTGGTTGTTAAGAACCTTACCGTGATGTATTTTTCTAAGAGAAATGGACTTTCCACCCTGAGAACTGATTGCCCATAGAGGTTGTGCAGCCTCTGTCCTTGGAAGTTTTCAAGACCGCCTGGATAAAGCTCTGGGCAACCTTTTCTGATCCCAGAGCTGACTGCTTTGAGCAGGGGGTTGGACTACAGATCTTCAAAGGGCCCTTCCAACCTGAATTATCCTATGATCCCATGGATCTTTACCCACAAAATCTTTATCTCTGAAGGCTCTGTCAAGGTCTTCTAGTGCTAATAGGTCCTAATAGACCACAGAAAAGGCAATGTTACAGTCTCTGCAGGCTGTTTTCACTGCTGGAGTGAAGAGATAGTGAGAAACTGCAAGGAATTTTAAGTTAGCATTAAAATGTGCTGCTGCAGGCCAATAAGTGCAATATGATTTCTAAACCCAGGAGTAATATGAGATTTTTCAGCAAAGCTGAACAAATCAGTTTTGTGATGGATATGTGATTTAATCTCTGAATAAACCCACTAATGAATCCTCTGGAGTTTAAGCGAGAAACAAAATTAAAATGATAAAAACAATTAATTTAATAAAGAACAGAAATGTGCTAATTCCTGTTTCCATGCGATTTGAAAGGACTTTAATATTAGTGGGTGACAGCATGAGTATCGTGTATGTAATTATTCAGGGGAAGTCATATGGCACAACACTGCAAGGCAACTGCCGAAGAGGTTTTTGCCACAACAGGAGTTATGGAAGTATTTCTGAGCATACAAAATTAATTTGCTTTCTAATTCTGTAACTGTTTCTATATTTTTCCCAATTATCTTCTGTGCCTAGTCATATTTTTTCTCTCTTCATTTTGCTGGTATTTGTTTGCTTTCTTTCTTCTTGTAACCAAATACAAATTACATTCTGTGAATGCCCTTTCGTCAGTAACTTGGAGCTGGCAATAACCTGCACCACACTTCTAGATGAGAAGCAGTCAGCCTGCTTAAACAGAGCTAGGCTACTTTCATTTAACTTTTGTATTATGGCAGCTCTTATAGTCTGATGACAGTAGCCAAGTACGTAGTTCCACTCACAGCCAGACTAAGATTTAAGCGTAGGAAAAACCAAATGTTGATACTCCAAGGGTGAGAACTCAGAGGAACAAACACAATCCTTTGGTCACCAACAAGCTATTCTGTGGGGGCAAACCAGTGGCTTCTGGCTTATGGGAACGATGTACAGCAGGGTAGAGAAGCCAAAGTCAGAAAAAGCAGTGGACAAAGAACAGGTAATGGAAGAAATCAGAGGACATTTTGGAGAGAAGGTGCTAAAAATGCTCATTTTGGTTTACAGGCATCTGGGGAGACAAGGGAGGTTCCTGCTTCTTCATCACACTCTGCTGCTGGATATTAAGCTTCTTTGTGTCCAATCAGACAGTTGTACTGGTTGTTTATGTTTGTTGTGTGGCTTATTTATTACCAGGTTTAGTTACTGATGAAGGCTTGGACACCAAACTGTACATAATCACAGCTGTTCTGTCTTTACACCTGCCTGTTGCTGGGTGAAGAGAGTCACTTCAAAATGCACAGGAACAAAGTGAGCTCGATGTTCATTGCACATGTTCCAACCCACCTCCAACTGCCAGAATCCAGATCAGCAGCATTACACCTACTCCTTTTCCTCACCACAAAAAAAAAAAAAAAAAAAAAAATCACCAGATTACAAACAAAAGGGACTTCAAGTCATATTCCAAACTATCATTAAAAGCACTTTCCTCACTTATTATATTAAAAAATATACAATGTTATCACATGGCCTAACCTCTCCTTCCACAACATGCAGGAAAATGCTGTTTATATCTGAGACCCAGGTTAGCTATGCTAGGGATCCATTTCATGCAAAAAATGTTACAGGCCTTCTAAAACTTTTTATTACCTTCACAAATTCAACTAGTTGCTGAAGAACAGGGTATGATCCTTTAAAATCATGCAGCTGAAATGGGGCATCATTCCCACAAATAATTTGATTCCCCACGTCTCACACATCTGCCAATATCTGCTTGTATCTTAAATGATATCTTAAATATCTGCTTTTAGGCCAAAAGACTTCTCCACAACTCAGAGATTTTAAAACTCTTAGTGCCAGCTTTGTAGTTTCTGGTCTGTATGGACCGTACAATTGCACTTAGGGCAAACCTGCCTTACAACCTTTGTCAGAGCATGTGAAGAGCTGATCGCCGCTCCTAGCCTCAATAGCCACGCAGCAGGTGAGCAGAGATCCTGTCCCTCCTCCGAAGCTGGAAATTAAAGCCTTCTGAGAATTTCTGTAACACTCACTTTTAGGGGGATTATCAAACTGCAGTACAGAACAACATTATATCCCTGATTTTACATAGTACCTATGTGTGTGCATACTAGGCAATAACCACAAATACTACCTAATCAACCACTAGTGAAGTAAAAGGAAAGGCTTTCATAAACTAAATAGATTTTGGATCTAGCTCTAGTAAAATCATTGCCAAGTCTACAGATGCCACACTTTTTGAAACAGATTTTAGAATGTGTAAATATATACATTTGCTATTTCATATTTAATATAAATTTTATGTGTGAGAATTTTGTGTGTGTGTGTGCATAAATGTATGCATACATGCATTTCTGCCTGGATAAGAGCAAAGTTTACGATTGCTTCACTTTTTTGCCTGAATAGGGGATAATGGATTTATGAAGAAATGATGCAGCCTTGCAAATTAGTCTAATGAAGCACCTCTGAAACTTGTATCCAGCACTGTACCTGGATGCAGTATTTGCACACTAAATATTTTAGAAGAAAAATGGTTTAGAAATTTTCAGTGTGATGAAAAAAAAAAAAAAAATTTTTCTCCTCCTATAAAGTAGACATTCAAGCATAGCCACACTTCTTTTACAAACTCTGCTCTGTGCTCCACCAAGTAGCAGAGACACACACATGCCACGGGAGGACCAACTCATGGGAGCTGAGGACTGCACAAGATCTGCAGTTAGATTCTCAGCTCTTTGCAGTTTGTAGGCTATCTCCATGCATTTAATATTTTTCCAGATCACTTAGCTATTCCTATCACGCATCACAAGAGTTTTTCCTCCAGCCACAGAGGTTTGCCCTTAACTGTGGGCAGGTGTGGATTCTGCCATCTGTGCATCTCTTTCTTACATACAGCAGAGACAAAATTATTCACGGTTCTTTCAGATGTGGCTGATACTGTTGGGTCTGCATTGAGAGGATTATTTTCATTCAACACTACCTACACTGACAGCACTCATTTAGCAGGGCTAGCCAGTACACTGGAGCCAATCTGCACATGACAATTTAAATAAAGTACAAATACTGAAAAAGTTCAGTTTTTTGTTTTGTTTACTTATTTTGTATCATGAGAGAACTTACCCTGTGACAATGCAGATCAGCATGTTCTCTTCTTGTGAATCAAAGGAAAAGAAAGACGAGGCTGACCTCACCTGGCAGTGTGACTGTCGTTTCCTCCCATTACAGACAGTTTCTAACTCTCTTAAGCTTTGAGGGCAAAAGGAGGTTACATCATGATGCCCATACTGCATGCCCAAATGTAATACAGATATACTCGATACAACTTCATGCTCACCCCTGACATCCCCGGCTTCCAAAAATGAGATGCACCAGAAAGTAATGAGCAGGAGAAAAAGATGTCAAAGGAGAATCTGTATCCATAAGATACCCATGCCAACAAAAGGAACATTACAGCAAAGGACTCTTCCTCCAGGTATTTTCAGGGTGGATGTCTACTTACTAGACGGACATTTACAGATGATTTTATTATTGCTGTTTACTTAGCTCTAAATTCCAGAGAGAAGGTAACTAAGCAACTGTTAAGGGTTTCTGATCACTTGACTAGGCTTCTTCAAAGGTCACATGCCTAAGAAGATGTATGACTATTAAAAAAAAAAAAAAAAAAAAAAAGTACAAAGCTGTATCTTTCTCCTAGAAAAAAACATTCACTGGTCCCTGGCAGTATTTGAAGCACTTACAGTTTCTGCCCTGCCCCATCTGCCTGAAAAGGCTATTCATAATCAGGAACTGGAAGTAAGGCATGTTCTGTGAGAAGGTAACATACCTGGGAGGCTATAAAGAAACCAAGGAAAAGTATTAGTACCTTGTTGAGGTTTTACTCATGGGGTATTCTAAAAAGGCTTTTTATATCATTAATATGCTCCATAAAATGTTTTTAGATATCCTAATTCCCATGTCATAGTGTGACATAGCCCTAAATTTCACATCTACTGTATAAAGTCCTACAAAAGGGTCAGAACATCCTTCTTTCCTTCCTACCTTCCTCCTTCCTTCCTTCCTTTGTTCCTTCCTTTTCTTCCTTCCTTCCTTCCCTCCCTCCCTCCCTCTTTTCATTACATACCCATATGTGGTGGATAATCCAGGTGTACGGATATCCATACAGCATATTTCTAGAGAAGTTCTCTGACATACATGCCTGTGTATATATGTAGGATACACTGATTAGAAATAAGGTATACATCTTTACCAGCAAGCTTAATTAAACATAGGCGCCGGGTAGTGAAGGACAGATTTGAGAGTTTTGCTAATTGTTGCATCTAGCATGTTCATTATGAGTCAGGTTTCCTATTTACTGCATCCCTGAGGAACAGTCAAATATCATGCTTAGAGATATTTTTGATTGTGTCAGACTATTCTTACCTTTATTACTGTAATAAGAAAATTAAATTGTATTATGGGCAAATAATTCCTAATGAACTCATAGCGCTCTGTGTTGCCATGACATAACACTTGCACCTGTAGCTGCACTACTACAGGTAACTCCAACTAAGTTAGACATTCTTGGATTTCTTACAGATGTGCTTCTCTGGATGTAAAAATAGATGAGAATAGATGAGAATCCCAGTTCATTCTCCCCATAATTTAAGAACCTATTAAGAATCAAATCCTCAGGGCAGGCATTTTTCACTTGGCCAATGAGTTCAGCACTCTGACAGTATCAAATCTGGCTGAAAAAGCTGAGATATAATGTACAGAGATGAAAGTTAAGTTACTGACACATGGCGAAGTTTTTAGACAATGCCTAATAGCAAGGCTGGAAAGACTGCAAGACCTTCCCAGTTCTTGATCCACTGTTTTTAAATCTTGTGTAAGGTGAGAAAAGATATGCAAAATAGGCACAGGAATGGAGATAATTTAAGCCACCTACTCTTCCACGTGTCATCTTAGCCACAAAGAACAAGCACTCCAGACTAATACGCTGCTCCATTGCAGACAGGAACGCCTATTTTCACCCGGCAAAAAGCTCTCTCAGCAGCAGGCAGAGGTGTGACAGATATCTGCAGCCTCGTCTGACACACAGCAGACTCCATCTAATTCCTGTTATTTTAATTCTACAGCCTATGTTTTGGATGACAGTTTCACCCATATCAGAATAAAAGACACATCTGCATTCATTATGTATCATGTCATGGCAACATGGAGCACTACGAGTTCATTAGGAATTGTTTGCCCATGATACGACTTAATTTTCTTATTACAGTAATAAAGGTAGGAATAGCTGGAGTCTGACATACACAATCAAAAAACTGTGAAAGAAATGTGAGCATTTTGCTCTTGGCTTTATCCAGCATGCTCATTAAAAGTAAGGTTTCTTATTTACTCTGGCACTGGCTTAAGAAAGATGTTGACAGACTGGTTCTTGGGAAACACAGAATTTAAGCTGGCACCATCAACAAAATAATATATAATAAACACCAGCTGCAACTGTCACAAATCACCATGTTAAATATGCTGCACAGTTAGTTTCCGCAATACCAAACACACAAGCTCAAAAAATAAAATAAAATAAAATAAAATAAAATAAAATAAAATAAAATAAAATAAAATAAAATAAATAACCCCCCCTCAAATTCCTAGGAGTGATGGACCCTAAGGACATAAGCAGATACTCAGCCCCTGCACTGCAGAGAAATGCAATTGTAGCTCTGTAATGTAGCAGGTTTGTTGCTTTATAACCTAAAAAGTAGCATTGCTACTTGACCCGAGTAGGCTGCCAACAGCATTAATTTAGGGAGAGCAAAGTCCTGTTCCCCTGAACAGACCGGAATCAAACAGGAGATGTTTCCTTTGTTCACAGTTTTGAGACTTTTCCAACTACCTACACATAAAAAGCTCCGTCTTTTACGGATTTTTCATGAGGCTGTGTGCCCAAAGTTTGTTATTCTGTTTTCTCAGTCTCCTTTTTTAGTGGTAGTTCTCACCGTCTCCTCCTCACCCCCAGTTCCATCACTCCAGCCCAATCCTTCATCCCTGAGTTTCCCCGATCAAAGCGCTGCCCTTTGGCTGTACAGCTAGTTACTATTTCAACCTCGCATGAGACATTTCCCAGGTCCCTAATGACTCAGTCTTCTATTAAGAAATGGCATCTATTGCTATTTACTGAGTTTATATACATGAAAAACCACTGCTACCACATCAATTTCAATGAATTTCTCCCTTCAACAAAATTTAGGTTTGCTTCAGCAACCCAAGAAACGATTATGTTGCTAAAGATTAACTGGAGGGCAGAATATACAAGAGTATCTGTACACCGGTTATGGCCAGCAGGAAAGAGAACTGATTGCAAGGTTTTGCCCTCTTGTATTTGACTGCCAAAACAGAAAGATAGTGAGAAACTATCCCAAAAGTACCAGTCACAAGCATATCAAATGTCCACCCCACTCCTACACACACCTCTATTAATGAGCCAGCTAGACAGACTCAAGCAGCATCTCATGTGCCTTACAATCTTACAGGGGCTTATACCTGATCCTTGTGAATATTCACTCTATTTTCAAAGCCACTTGGTATATCTAAAAATAAAGCATAAAAATTTCATCATAATTAAAGCTAGAACTTGAACCTAACCAGATATATCTTTTCATGAAAAATTCTCCATCGATAAAATACTTGAAAAGCCTGCGAGCCTCAGCTCCTCAGGCCATCAATAGCAAGGAGTTTTCAAGCAGGGTGAATCCCAAAGGTGAGTTATAATATATTTTAGATTATTATAGTTGAACTACCAAGAGAATTAGCAAAGATGTACGTTGTATAACTTTGGTCATGTGTACACCAAGAAAGTTCTCCTCTTGCCCCAGAAAAGGAGAGGAATCAAATGAACTAGCAAAAATGAAACAAGTTAAACTCAGCGGGACAAATTTTTATGGTAGTTACAAAACTACAGCCCCCTGAAGTCAAATGGGAATGCATCAGTTCAACTTAACAGAACTTGGCACAGCAAGCGCTTTTCTACTGCTCCTTCCCGTACCAGCTCACAAAATGCTGCATCTCACTTCCATATGGCTACATCTTAGCAAGATTACGCAGTTCTTTTCTATCCTAGCGTTTTATTGTAAGTATTTAATTCATCATATATCATGAGTCAGGCTGTATTCCCCGTATCTTTTTCTGGGGTTTCAATTTTCATTCTACATTTCTGCCCTCTCTCCACAAAGTCTAACAGTTAGGACTGGATCTAACTTTGCCCTTCCAGGAAAGGCTTCCCACTGATATCAGCAGGTTCCGGATCAATCTTTAGCTGTCAAGATTATAAAACAGGAAATTTTATACATTTGCAACATGTAATTTATTGGAAATTTCATTTGACTCCTGGTAAAGAACTTAAGAATATGGATTATTTTCAGGTACATTAGGATACACATAAATATAATATTTAAATGACTAAAAGACCTATAGATAAAAAACTAAACTGCACACACCGTGGCACACCTTTCTCTGTTAAACAGTAATAATGTGTTTACAGAAACGCTGAGTTTTGCACAGGCATGTAGCTTCTCCACCAAGGCAAAGCACGGCTAGGCACACAGAAACATGAATAGCGCACAGCATGACAGCAGCACCTGCAGGAATTACGACCAAACTGTCCAGGGGGCTGAAAGCAGGCTTTCCCACTGAGGAACTGGCACACAGAAACAAGGACTGTGAAAGAACAGGTGTAGTTATAGCACACGTGATACACAAATTATTTACAGGTTAAGAAAGCAGCCAGGAGGAGCCATGCAACATTTTCTCAGAGTAGAGGGAAAAAATAATTGCATGTGGGGTTTCAAGCAAGAGGCTGATTAAACACAACAGGAAAATTGAAATGTGCTTCCCCTAAAAATCTGACCCAGTAGGAACTGCCTTAAGAGATGAGAGATCTCTTTTTTTGTCCATTCAATGCTGATTCTCTCGTCAAATCTAGAAACTGAGCAATAACCAGACTGCCTAACCAGTGATTAATATTCCCAGCATATGGTAATATTCTTTCACTCCGTACTGATCTCGTCATGTAACCTTAGCTGTCTTCAACTAGAGGGCATGGCAAGTAATTCATTGACTTAATTTAGCTTTATGTAAAGCAGAGGGATTCTATGAAAGCAATTAAAAATGAGCATAAAAAGCAGGAAAATATGTTTGCCACTTTGCTTGTTCACTTTGCTGGCTTAGCCATAGGGATATGTTGATTTTTCTTTTGTATTGGGATTTATTTTCTCTATAAAATACTTTACAATGTTCACTTGAAAAAGCTCAGCAGAAGGAGATTTCAAAAATATGTTAATTAAATGTTGACAGGAATCTCTGTGGACGCCCACAAAAGCAAGATACTCAGGAAATGTCTGTTAAGATCTCCAAATTTGTGCAGGAAGACTAATTTTAATCACACATTTCTGGATTTATTTTTATGAATCAATGCCACATCAATCTTCTATGGCCTTTTATTCCAAACAGTTCTGTATGGAAGCCTGCCAGAAAGGGATTCACAGCACTGGCAAGCTGTTGCATGAGCCTGAGTTAATGCATTTAAAAATACTGCTTACTGTTTTCTTAGTTTTTAGGAAAGGACTATGGAGACAAGTTATAGTCCTCTCTGTGTATATTTCCTTGATTCTACCAGTCACATAAAAGGCCAGTTTCATCAGGCATCACCTTTTGTGGAAGGGACTTCATTAGACGTGTTTCAGGACAAAAACTACCTTATCCCCCTACATCATGTAATTGCAGTCCCTTCCAGGAGATAGTTGAATTATCTTCAAACAAGCCAGATGGGGGACTGCTAGCAATGGCAGCACAGAACAGAAACAAGGTAGATAAATGCAATACAGTTTTTCATCTTGATGTACCATAAATATAGAGTAGGAGGCAAAAGTTGTCCTCATGCGCTAGCTGGAATATTTCTCCAGCCAGTCTCCATCTGATCTTCTCAGCTACCACAAGTATTGCCAGCAGAAATGCTACACAATGAAATGATGCAGAATACAATCTCCATTGTGATCAATGCTGCACTGCAAACTAAAGAAGATTTTTTTCCCCACAGGATTCATATAACAATAATTAAATATTCCTCCTTTGCCAGCATACCCCTTTTTCCATAAAGAAGACATATAAGTATTGTTAAACTCTTAATTACTAAAACAGTAGTAGTTCAACAATAAAAAGGGAATTTGTGTATTTCCCTTTCTTTATACAGTAGCACAAATAAAGTACGTCACCCTACTATCATATCACTAAAAGAGGCTCGATCTTATCAGATGTTAACCTCGACTTCTAATAATATCTCTAGCAGTTGAAGTAATCTACATTCAAGGAGAAGGGGTTCAACATCAAAACGTGAATTCAAGTTTTGTTAAGAGAAGTACACATATAATACAAGCACCAATTTTAAAGGGATATGATAAGAATGGTAAGAATAATGGAGAAAAATGCAAAATAAGAGATTTACATATCCATTACAGACTGCAAATACAGTTCGTCTGATACAGATGCTGCAAGGAAAAAAAAAACACACAGAAAACAACAACAACAAAAAAAAACAAAGCCCTAACAATTACTATATTGGCTGCAAAGAAAACCCCAGTCACAGGGAGGTCTGCCCAAGTACAGGCTGCATGTTTGGGTGCAAGCAGTAAATGGGCACAAGGAATGAATACTTGCTGAAATGACAAAAAAAGTTTTGCCAAAGCTCTGGAATTTGTAACATCGCAGCTTGACAACAAAAGCTCTGCAGGCCTTTATCAAAGCCAAAAGTAATTAAGTGTACTTACATGTACTCCCTGTGTGCAGAATGTACAGCAGCTGCGTTGCTGTAACGCCACAAAACTATCGCTGATGACAAAACATCCAGGGTAGCATCAAACTGAAAGAGATACAGAGTCAATTGGTTTGTGGGCCATTAATACGCCCTGTACTAGGAGTAATGCATTCACCATCCTGCTGCACAGGCACAAAGCAGCTTCAAATAAATCATTTTAATGAAAGTAGGATTTACATTCATTAAATTGATCTTCACATTTTTGCCGTGTGTTATTGCACAATGATACACTTTAGAGCTCATTAAGTCATCAAGGGATTAAGAACATTTATTTGTAATCCATCACCTGTGGAGGAGTTCAAAAAAACTGCCACTGTGGCACCACAAGAGTTAAATTATTAATATATTCATATGCAAGGAGTCTAAAAGTGATTGAAATTGCCTGTCAAACATTGCTTTTCCCTGGAAATTCACTAATTTTCTTCAGTAGAAAGTTTGGTTTCAAAGCAAGGAAATGTTAACTTTTTTTTCAAAATCCCATTTTATCAAGATTTCATATTATTCTATACCATCAGCAAGACAGAGAACATTTCTATTTCCAGCACATGAAGACATGATTTTAGGTAACACATAAAAATTGCAAAAAAACATGCTTGCCCCACCAGAAGAACTTTCATTCCCAAGTCAAACTTTCTACAGCGTTCATCTAACCTTCAAATTTAAAGGCTAAAATGTTTGAAATCAGGCATTTCAAGTTCAGAAAGATGAAAAAAAAAGTTAGAGAATATTTAAGTTGTATCTCTACTTACAGCAAATCCAAATGATGATGCACTGTATCTCATCACGGAGACAGCTAAAGAAAAGAAAACATTATTTAGAATCAATTTTTTTATCCTTTCTTTTTATCTCAGCTGGGAGCTACAAAATTGGTTTCAACACATGGGCTTAGTTTCACCCAGCTGCCACTAGAATGACCTGACCCAAACTTACAGAAGGTCTACAAGGAAGACCTAGCACCCCAGGACATGGTTAGGTCACTCAAGAGATGCTTTTCTTTCTTCCAAAACAGTAATGGGACAGAGTTTACCACAGCATTCAGAAGCTGTGTTTATGAAGTATGCTGCCTTTTGGATGAGGTTTTGGGTAAAAATATCTTGAAACCACCATTTGAAACTCTCAGAAACTTCATGTCTCAGAGTGATTTTTGCTCCACCAGGGCACAGAAGTCCACCTCTTTGACAATGAACTCGCTGCCAGAAAATTATGGAGGTCCATCCAGGCACCTTGACTCTTTTTGCCAAAACCTTTTTCAGTAATGGCAAACTAGAGTTCTGTGGCACTTATTGGATAATCAGTGATTAAAATCTTGGAATAAATATCCCTTTTCTTATTCATCTAAGATGTAGCTCTGGCTACCAGCACACCAGATACCACAAATATTTGGACTTTCTCCTTACAGCTGACCAAAACACAAAGAAAAGTCATCAAGTTCCTTCCCAGATATGTTTTTTTTATTATTATTATTCTCAAAGTTGAGGCATATTCAAGCAGTAAGTACGGATTTACAGCTCCCTCTCATTACTAAATCATGGTTTCCCACACTTCAGCTCGTAGGTGCAAAAAGAAGCTGTACTTCTTGGTTAGATTCACCAGGCAAGAGCTCCACTTGACAAGCTGACACCAGCTTGCCGTGTTCCAGCTGCAAAATTGAACACTTCACTGCATAAAAATATGTTTCCTATCAGATTCCCAATGCACACCTCCTTAGAGTCGTACAGTTCCCAGAACTGCATAGGCTGCACCAACAACAATATGGGCATTCACAGGCACACACGTGCCTGCCCTGTGCCAGTGGTTATTGTTTTCTTGTGATGCCATTCAAAGCCACTTTCTTCCTACTGTATCTCTAGACTGCCTCTAAAGTGGAATTCTCTCCCCAGTTTTGACTAATTTTCCAGCTTTTTTTCCCCTACCCTAATCCAGATTTAAAACATTAACTCTGTGCTTCCCTTAAAAATGAGTACTAAAATGAGTTTATATGGGAGTTACATCTTAAGAATGCTTTAGGAGACATATTTAGTGTCTTTAAAGCATAACTTTATTTTTATGTATTCTACCACAGTGCATATCCACAGCACTAACGCACAATCTGCTTGGCCTGAGCTATCTGAAACAGGAACTAAAACCAAGAATTAATCATTGGTTAATCATTGGACCAACAGTGTCACAAGTCTGCTCAAACCTTCTTGCTAGCCAGTGAATAAGATCAGCAGAAAAGACTTTCCAAAGACTGTTATCCTTGGATATCCTTTCAGTACTAACTTCTGGTGGTAAAAGGCCATAATAAAAGTAGGAATGACCATTTAAGCAAGGGGAAGATGTATTTTTGTATTATTTAATTACATACTGCTTTTAACAACCCATTTGTCATTCATTCCATGTCAAATAACAATGTTAAAGTACTTTCAACACTGATTTAAGCACATTAATCCTTCCAGCTGACAAGTACAGTAATAAAGTTCACCAGTAAATCACTCCAGCTTACACGGGATTTCTGGCCATGAGTCTAGGCTCTATGGCAAAGAAATCAACTGCAGTAGTTGCATACAGGGCATCGACTACTGGATGTGGCCAGACTGACCACCTCCCACAAAGACAACCACCAGCTCCCATCCTATGCCCTGAAGAAAGGACTTTTGGGGAAGTTCTTATTACCATCCGAGCACTTGAGACCCCGGGGTGAAGGTCTGAGGACCACCAGTGGTCCTCATGCCCGCAGCATCACCACCGTGCACAGCATCACAGGATCACGAGGCGAGGGTTTCGCCCCCTTTCTCCTTGATATACATTCTCAGTTATTCTCAGATGACTCTCTGATATTAAAACAAAACAAACAGACTCCTAATCTCCTTGAATCAGGATGATGGTAGGAAACAAGCAATGAGGAAAGAGCAGAGCGGGTAGCTTAAAAATCCTTTGGAGTCACTGTATGCGTTTAGCAGCTACGGCGACATGACTGAGGGAGCCAGCTTTTAGCTGTTCAATTGGCTGAATTGGGCAGCATTTTATTACCTCGAAAACAAAGGAGATAATCCTAATGCATTTCCCTGACATTTGTAAACAGAACTTGCAAGCAGACAGAACCTAAAAATAGAGGCAGCACAGTGAGCCACAAATCTACCACTGTCTCCACCTGTACCGTGACATCAATCTGTGAAGTCTGCCAAGATCAGATTTTACTACAGCTCCTTCACCCCCTCCAAAGTAATTCCAAATAAAGAAAAATACCCCCTTTTCCCACAAATTCTGCCCTCAGAAAAAATATTTTTCCCCATTCCTGTTCCCACGTGCCTCAGAAAAACCATGCGGCTAGGCCCCTAACAAAACCACGCCAATTTAACTCTTCAGCCGCCCAGTCTCCTGCCAGCCTTCGCCAGGTCTAACCCATCTAAAATGTGCTCCTGGAGAACCCAGACCCGCAGGTACCTGGGACTGGGGAGAGCACTGGCACCTTTCTGCACAACCAGATGAGGCGAGAAATAGGACAGAGAATTAACTCTGCCTCCTGTTCTCCCAGCCAGAAATCGCTGGGTCTGGGTTATCAGAACGATGGTACATAAAAGTGCCTCCTCCATCCATCCCAAAATCTCCTATTACCTATTTAGAGAGGGGAAAGTGTTTTTAGGAAGCTTCTTGATGGGACAATCCATCTAGAGTGTTCACTTTAAAGGTAGCCTTTTGAAAGGCACACCTGAGTGTCGGCATATAAATGATCGGGCTTCAATGCACACGACCTGCACTTGGCAGAAATCAGGCAGGCAATTTAAGCATCACTCGAAGTGTTGGGTTTATTTCTGTGTGTATTACCATGCACATCTTGCAGGTTGCGCAGAGTCACGAGCAAGAGGGCTGGGAGCTGCACTGAATCCCAAGCGAAACTGAAGTGCTGTGTTTTCATCTCCCGGTGTTGGCACAACATCAAAAACTAGTATTACAATAAATATTTCAAAGTAAATCCAAGCACAGGAAACCAAAGGAGAAATACTTTTTGAAAAATCCATGAAAAGTCCCTCACAACAACCAAACACAAAGAACAGACGCAGCTCGAATACCACAAGTACTTGTACTGAACCCTACTAATTGCACACCAGGGCCAGCAGGTACACATGCCTTTCCCCAGGTACCAGTTTTTCCCCACACAGAAATTTTAGGAGAGCAAAATTTACAGATGTTTATGCACATGCCTGCAGTATCTGCAATAAGCGGGGTAGCTACAAATAGCTGCTAAACACCCGGTATCGGAGCTGACTCTGCCAGACATCGAATCTGCGTGGGCAGATCCAGTGCTGTCCATCACCATCATGTTCCTACACCCGTGTTTCTGTCTGAAAGTTAAAAAGACAAAACTATACCAACCCTATCTGTGCAAAATGTGAAGATTTTGCCAGTTTTATAATGATATCCCCATGGTAAAGACCCTTAATCCTGGTTAATACCATTGTACCAGTATGGTTTCAAGTGAAAGCATAACTTTGACCTTGAGCCCAAGAGAGTTACGATATTAAACCTGGCCCTTGATCTCAGTCGAGTTATGACAGATTTGTAGGAGTGCTGATTTTTCCGCCTGTCTGGAAGTCTGTGCAGAACGACATGCAGAAGGGCATTCGGAGACTTCTGTCCCGGGGGAAGAAGCTGCGGGATGGGCAGTGCGATTTGGGGACCTTCCCTCAGCTCTGCCACTGGCCGCGGTACAGCTGTAAAGGCCAGGAAACCACTCTGCTCTAAGTTGTTCTCTTCCAGTTTCTGAATTTGTTTTCTGCACACATCCTACACACTTCAGAGGAGCACTGCATCATCCAGCCTATTTCTACCGCTCCTTGGACTGCAGGCAGAGCTGGACCTTAATGTGCACTAAAGCAGTAAAGCTAAGGAACCTAGGATTTACAGCTCCTTCCCTTCAAAAAGAAAGGTGCAATCCCACCAAAAGTATTAATCTGCTTTACCTTTTGCTTTGTTTTTTTTTTAAAGGATTGAGGTCCTTGATGTAAATGAGTGACTCTATTTGATGTTACTTTTCTTTACTGCTTCCATAGTAAAACAAACAAAAAGAAAAGCTCAAGGTATCCTAAACTTCTTTGCAGATCCAGCCTGGTGACAAATGCTGCCATTGGTAGTGGTAACATTTTCCAGGAATATCTTTCATTCCTTGCCTTGTTCTCAGCTAACACTTTTTTGTTTCACTCCTTTGCAATAGTCAAATCTTTAACAGCTACAAATTTCCATAACTTTATTTCCTTCATTGAACTACAACAGTGTGTATCAGGAGAAGATTTGTTGGAGTTTAATCCAAACAATCCTTTTCAATTTGCTGATATTGTAATAAAAAATACTAATTATTATCACCTCTGACTCCAGGATTTTTTTTAACTGAAATCACTCGTTTTTCAATGTTTCAATGTCATAATTTAAAAAAAGATATATTTTTTTCATGGTTCTTGAAAATAACTAAAGACCAGTTCTCCCTTAATTCCCTTTATGTGTTTTCTGATGATATTTTCCTTGTCACTGCATCACTGCCTTATGGCAAAGGACCAGAGGAGGTCCATTTCAGGGGCTACATATTCACAGGACTGGGTTTCAAGCAGGCAGCATGGATGCCATTTTCCCAAAGGGACTAATGAGTAGTCACTCATTATACTCATCTTTACTACCAAAAGAGCATCCCTGCCTCCACTGGCAGGTCCCACCAATGAGCAGAACAGCCCTGGCAGCTGAGCAGGACTGAACTATGCTCTCTGGTTGTTAGATCTTGAATTATGAAATATTCCTACTGGAAAAACCAAGCTATTACTTTCAGAAGATGAAAAAAAAATATCCATTTGGAGAAGACAATGAATAATTTTCTCTGCAATACACAGTGAACAGCCCCCAAGAGCATACCAGTAGTGTAAAAAAACAAGCAAACGTAGACTAATAAAGAGACACAGACCAAGGATAAATCAGTTCCTGATTTCAGAAAAAAATAATGTCTCTTTTAACAGCTGCTGAAATAACTTCCATAAACAACGAGCCTTCACTGACGCACTTTGGTAGATGTAACGCTAAGAAATGGTAAATCAAATACACCAGAGCAGCCAGTGGTGCACGACACACTTTCCAGCACAGCTAGGCTAAAAACTATTCATTCAGGGAAAGCTTTTAGAAAAAAATAAACAAAAGAACAACAGAAATCAGGCAACTCCAGTAAGGCAGAGTTACCAACAATTTCCAGGGTTGCTCCAAAGCCCGTGCAGTGGCAATCGTGCAGCACGTCCAAGCCCTGCGCAGAGCAGGGAGGAAGCACGAGCCCTCCTGTCCAGCATCCCGCTGCTTCACACACTCCCATGCTTCCTTTGTCATATGCCAACCTTCTGTTTTCAAACTGGATGACCTCAAAAATAAACAAATAAATAAATAAAAGCATGCAAAAAAATAAATCGGCAGACAGAGAGAGAAGAAAGCACTATTTTGGTTTAGTTTTGGCTTTGCAGGGGGCAGGAACAAGAAGAGGGTCCATATGTTAATACTCCAGTTTTCTCAGGTTGAGCTTTATTGGGATGTTAAATGCATACATTTGCATTTAACTATAGGAATATTAACACTTGGAGGCATGTAAGAGATGCTACTTTTCCTTCCACGCACACGGTGCTAACTCTATGCTACTGAACATACAGGTGTATAGGCTGCTGTATTTCAAACGGGGTCACTTGAATCACCCAAAATAACTCCATGCGGTGACATTAAAGCACATTGTCTTTTAATGACACATGTATTATTAAAGCCCCAGTGCCAAAGACAACAACTGAAGAAGTCTGTGATGTTGCATATGCCCCAGCTTCACATTTACTAGGGCAGCTTCTGCAGTTTATACGCACAACCCACAGGCTTTGACTTTTGGAGTCTGATGTTAACTTCCAAACCCAAAGGAAGCAGTTTGGCCCTGTTCACAGACAAGGAATGGGTGGTGCTTTGGCTAAAAACCCCACAAATGACCAGAAATGTTGAGCGATGCTAGACATACTCAACAGCCCTTTCTAAAGCCCTGGGGCCAAGATGTGTAACTCTCTGTATCCAAATGAAGGTTATTCCACATTTAATGACCTAGGAGACTCTACAGAGGTAAAATTTATTCCATCTTGTTGTGTTTTACTGACCGGAGGTAAAGCTAGCAGAGAAGTGTTCAGATCCTCCGCAGCATAAGAAGTTTATTCTCAGGAGCTTGGCCAGTTGCTTTGAGCAGATTTTACCTAAGTTAACAGAATAAGCCAGAAAACCATGGTGAAGGTTTGGAAATGTTTATCTGACTTAACTGGGTTTCTGGAAGCTTCACAGAGATCCACTGAACTCGTATTTTATACCTGTACCCCCAAAACCCTGGACACAGGCTGAACGTCTTTTACCAGTCCCTGAAGATCCATCAGCCCCAGGCAGAGCCATCCAGCCTTTAGCTTATGGGAGCGCCCAGCCTGGATGCTGCTGGCAGGGCTTTGAATTGTTAATAAAAGAGCTGAAATATTGCCATCTTTCTCATGGTCTGCTAAGTTCATGTCCTGGGGTCACACTAGAAAGACTGAGAGACCCTCTCAAAAGCATATATAAAGAACAATAGCATACACGAGCTACAGCTCGGATGGGTAGGATTTAGATGCTACACATTTGCTACACATAAAATGCCTGAATTTAAATTATATTTAAATTAAATTTAAATTCAGGCTAGCTCTACAGCCCAACCAACAATAAATGTCTCTATATAAAAAAATGAGACTGTTTATTAGCTTTTATTTAGAACATAAGCACATTAAAAAGAACATAACCACTGCAAACTGCATCCCCCCCACCCAGGACAAGGTTACTGGGCTCCACTACTGCAAGGAAGCCTAGAGGTTTAAATTACACAAGATGTTTCACTCGAAGTTTGCCAAATTTAGACTGAAGGAAATGGATCAGAAAACTCCAAATTCCACACCTCCAGATTCAGAAACTATTTTTTAATTTGATCCTATTTTTATCCTAATATTTCAAGCTTGGCTTGATTGTGAACTGTATTTTCCACAATTGTGGTATGTTAGGCACCAAGAACAATTAAAGAATCATCAATGCTGCTATTAAAATAATAAGTAGGTCCGGTTTAAAAATGTTGCAAAGAAACTTAAATAATTGTCCAGTATTGTAAAACCCAATTCTCAACCTGTCAGCATGGTACAAAGATTCAAAACACAAGCCTTACAGGGCATCCAGACAGCATTTCATTGCTTGGTATTCCAGGTTCAAAACCCTCACACCAGCAGACAAACCCAGTCCAGCCTTAAATACCTGGAATAACACTCTAGAGAAACCTCTGCTCCATATAAATTGGCTGACCGAAGTGCAGCATGGAGGATTTAGATCAAGTGAGGATTTAGTTAGCTTTGCCATACATCATATTCCTTTCTAGAAGTATTCCATCTATCCCTTACCTGACATATAGTTCTTAAACAACATCAGAAAAAATATGGCTGTGCTTTAAATCTACTCAAGTTGAATTCCTTCTGGAATTCCATAAATTTTCAGAAAAGAAACATTTTAGCCATGGTAAGCATTTAAAAACAGCCCACAAAAACATCTGTGCATTGGCTAAGTTCCCATACTAACCGCAGGAGCCCCTTCTCACTGTCTGCTCTCCACAACACAACACACGTGCGTTTTTTGGTTATAAATAAATACAGACCTGCCAGATGATATTTTCACTGTAAACTTCAATATACACATTTTTGATCAAAGATTTTTTTTTCCTCAAATTTCAGTACAATTTTAAGCAGTTAATGTGCTGTAACAATAAATTGCACTATTTTGTGTTTACCCTACAACGTTTTCCAAACAAATGGGAATCTATTTTTTCTTTGCTTATTTTTCCTCTTTGCTTTTTTATCCTGAAGGATAAACATAGTCCTAGCTACGTTCACCACTGGTAAATATTAAACCATTATATATTCTTTTTTATTTTGTAACATTGTTGATTTGCTTTACATGAGTAGCAGCACTACTTCCACTGCAGTTATTTGCCCCTCTGGAGTCAGAGTTCCTGCAGTTGCCTATGGCTCTGTTCCACTCCGATGTGACCACCCAAGACTGCGTCACCACAATACAATCATTCCCAAACCACAGCCGGCAAAGGACATAACCAACAGGAATGCCTTGCCAGTGCTCTTCTAGACACTGGCTTCTAATTAGGACAGTTTAAAGTAAGGAATTTCTCTTTCTCTTGCAGTAAATGTCTTCAGATTGCCTGTAGACTCCTCTGACCCGCTCCCTGGCAGAAGAGAACATGCCTTTGGTTTAAAGACGGGGGAAGCTAAGGTAGTAAAATCTCTACCTAAGGGCCCTCCTTGCTCTGGCAAAGCCCTGGTCATGGTGATCTTTATATTTGGTCACAGAGGCACACACCTACTTACTCAGCCTGAAATGGTTCAGGAACCTGGAATCGCAGCTGGATGTAACACGTAAAAGGGCTTAACTCGACCTGAAGTGAAATGGTTGATTTGGGGGGAAACAGGCAAGTTTTTAATTGATGGATTTTAACTTCTTAATTCTGTATGTGTGTGGACAGAGTTACGAGGTCGTTAGAGACATACAGGTATATTTACAATAAACCCAAATTACAGAGGTTTCCCCAGTTCACAGATAAGGACACAGACCTGGATCAAGGATCATAAGAGATCTGAAGATGATGGGAGCAGAACAACTGGACTCTGAAGAGAAATTGTAAATGTTGGAAAAGACAGCTAGGTCCAGGTGGTCGTCACATGTTCACACCTCATACTGCCTTACTAAGTTACTTTTGGAAAACCCTTAAATATTCCCTTTTTTAGAGTTTTTAACTATACAATGACACTACAGTACTTCAACACTTCAGGATGGTACACAAACGAAAAACAGTTTTACCATATGGAAGCATCTAGCAATTCTGCAAGGAGTGACAGCAGGCACCATGAATATCTTATCTATCTGAATAAGTTGTTTAGCATGATAATTTGCCTTTTGTGATATTTCGCACTTAAAGCACTGCCTTAACTTTTGGAAATGCAAACATTAACTACTGAAAATGGTAACCCAATTAGAAATGATCTGCGTGATCTTTATGGCATTCCCATATCCTAACAGTTTTAAGATATTCTATTTTTATACTAGAAGTATTTCAACAGACTTCTGAAAATCGAAGCAGACTTGCTTTTAGACAGAAATATAGCAGCACTTGAGAAGTGTATCAGGTGTTGAATAAAACACATAGTGAAAAGAATTTTATACTGCCCTTTATCTTACATTAGTGTAATGTAATTATATATTTTTTAATTAATTGTCCTAATATTTCATGAGACTAATGCAACCCCCTTTGCTGGGTTATTATATGCACCTTTTCTTCTCACTGCAACCCATGTAACACAAATACATTGAGACCTCTGAATACAGAAGTGGCTATTTTAAGCATCCTTGGTTTTAGATAGCTTTCAAAGCTTTTGAATTTGAAGCACAGAAAAATGAGTTCACACAGAATTGACAGCTGGACACCCAGTAACGAAGCTACCCCAAATAATTATGTGAAAGAGCTGTTAAAGACAAATTCAGGTAAATGAGAACAGATAGGCTGGTCAGTTTGTTTGTTTTAAGCAATTTCTAGCATAACGATTTATCTGTGCTCTATTTCTAGTCAAAAAAAATCACATAAATTCAACAGGAAATCTGTCAGAAGGAGTGAAGGTAAACCAAGATATTTGCTTGACACCTTCCTGAGTATTTTTGTCTGGTTCCTCCCTCAGCTAACAGGTGGTAAGTCCCGCAATGCTGTTCTTGAGGAAGATAAACAGAATTAGAATAATTTCTCTGCAAATATGCGTTCGGGATTTAGAAATCTCAGCCTGCTACCCTGACTGGAGTCCATCTGTGACTGGCCCTGGCTCATAAAGGATCCTGGGACAGGGATCTAACCTGGAAGCTGGAGGGAACGGAGCACGATCCGACACAGATCTGCCCCACGCAGCAGTGCAGCAGGCTTGTTCTCCAGAGCCAACTGTTCTTGTCGCCACGTGGGTCGGTGCCTTCCACAGCACTTCCTACACCAGCCAGTCACTAACGTCACCACTGCTTCCCTCCATCGTCAGCGGGAGATGTGTGAGAGAGGAGCCTAATAATGCAAAGGTTGAAAGCTTTTTCTCATCCCCATTTAAAGGTAAAAAAAGAGGGCTTGTATTTATTTCTCTACACTCTGCTTTCATGAACATGCGAAGAATGGTGTGTAAGACAAGACCAGAAGAAATTCACACTTAAGGCATTCAGTCTTATATTAGATGCTTGTTCTCTGAGCATTTTAATGACCTGAGAATATGAAGAACAAGGAAGATTCAAACTGGAAAGCTTTGGTCGTTGAAAAATACATTTGTTTTCTTTCTATTCTTTTTCACCATCCCTATAAATTTAAGAGACAAGCCACATATCACAGTAACCTCCATTTTAATTAGATGGCTAGCAAGCTGCCCAAGAACCAAAACAAGCTGCCAAATACAATTAAGCAGGTTGTCAGAATATAGCACAACATTACAGAGATTTTCTTTTTACAGAGAGAATAAGAATGCAAACCCTACCAGACACCTCTGTGAACTAGTAGAGAAACTTTAAGCCTGGCTTCAGATAAAATTGGAATAAGGATTTTTAAATGTGTAAGTTGCTTTTTGGTGTAGAGTTTTAGCTACTCCTCGTGACTGTGGGAGAGGACATCCATTCAAACTTCTCTGCCCGTGGGTGCAGCCAGCTTTGGCATGTAGACGTTTCACATCTCAGACTTGGAGAACTCTGACAGGGGAGTTCCCACACTCTAGGAATCTGCATTTTTTAAAATGCAACATCACTTGCAATCCCTTTGCTGGTTTTTATGTTCAAGAACTCATCTACATTGGGTATTTGACAAAACACTGAAATTCAGACATGAATTTCGATTCAGACATGGAAAAATTACATTGGAATAAAATCACATTTATTTTGGAACTGAGTGTAAGTTGGGAAAACTGTCATGATTTTGCACAATATTTTTACTGGTCAATTTTGCTAATATGAGTACAAATTACCCAACCAACTACAGTAGTTCTGAATAAGCAACTATTTTTATCCTTTAATTTTATTTTGATACTGTCTTATCAACATTTATGTACATTTACTGTATCATTGGATATCTTGTGGCACAATAGCACCTAGAATCTTACCCTATAAACTCATTTCTATGATCAAATGACTGGAAAGCAAGAGATGACCGTAAATGTTACCTTGCTGTTCGTTCAGACCAGCTGGCTGATTTTGGCACATACATCGACAGGCAATCACAGCTTCTGACCAAAGTCACACTTCACTTACATTTCTATCTCTGTTAGCAAAGATCATCTTATTTGCACAGATTAGTTAAATAGTCCATGTAACTGCAAGTAAAATGTATTGATAAAGAAGGGAGGGAATTGTAGGCTTATATAAATTGCTGCTCGTTGGGCGTAAGCAAACTGTTGAACATAGTGACTTCCACCTGTCAGCTGGACTCTGAGGAACAAAAGAGGTTTGTTCATGAAATGAATGGTGAAATTAGGATATAATATCTACGAAGTTATTTATCTTAATTCTCTAAGCACAGAGGAAATGGTGCTTGCTGATTGCTTCGTAGTGAAGGCCATTTTGTAAGCCTAGAAGAGAAGGTAGTAAGCCATTCAAGAAGAAATGTTCAAGACAGAAACTCCCTACAGCTCTTATTATAAAAATTAAAATAATAATAATAAAAAAAAACACTCTTAGCTTTATTTTAGCTTTGCCTTCAATGGAAGGCATGTTAGTTCATTATTGTATAATAATTTTACTCTTTTCTATTCCCAAAAACACTTTAAAGTGCACAAGTCCAGAAGACTTTTACTTGGCTGGACCTTCTTTGCCCATGCATTTTTAACTAAAACACATTTTCTTTTGTTAGCATGATTTCAGCTCAACAAAGATTGCAAACTCTTGCTTTATTTCTCATATGGCTGCTGGAATGTAAAGACAAAGTTTCAGCTGGGTTATTAATTCTTCTTCTATACGGATCACCAAACAATGAAAACTCATCCTCCTTAGGCAGATTTAATTAAAAATCCAAGTTCTGAACACAGACATTCCTGCTAAATAAATCAAAAGTCAGGAAGAAGAAAAGGAAATCCCATGTTATCTTTTTTATCTTTCTAGGCCGAAATATAAACACACCTGTCAGGGACAGAAGCAGCTGTCTGATAGCTCTCTGTTGACTATAACCATAGGAAGGAATTGAAAGCCCTTCAGACAAATCTCTTTCTCAGGCAGCATGCTAATCTTAGCAATCTATTGCTAAGGGCCACAATAAAGAAGCCTGTCATCAATCCTACAGCGGTGTTGTAATATGGAGATGTTCTGCTAGCAAGGATGGCACAGAGAGAGCAGACACATGGGACACAGAGAATAGCACTGCAGTCAGGCTTGGTATACAAACCCCATGTATTAAGTTAGCTGTGGGCTCTAAGCCATTCAGTAAAAATTACAAGGAAATGTGAGCCTTAGTAACAAATTTCCTTTGTTCTGTGTTTTTAAGGCAGCTTTGTTAGCTGCTTTTTCATAAAATAATTATTTTTTTTTCTGGAAAAACATAATACTGGTTTTTCTAACAAAAACATTTTAAAACTACTACTGCTTTCTTCTAGTTGCTCAATCTGGACAATAGGTAGGAAATGCCACTCAGTAAGTCACAAAATCAGGAAGATCACAACAGCATCCACAAGGACACAGAGTTCTAAAACTAAAAGAAAAAAACAGCAAATGACTGACATACCACACTACTTTGCATCTCTCCAATTTTGGAGTAATTGGCTTGACACATCTACTGCTAATTCTGATCAAAGTAACAGAAAACTCTCATTCCTGTCTGTACTAGATGAGCCTAATTTATTTGGAGAAAAAATAGTCCAGGTAACATCAGATAAAATGTGATGATAAGGCAGAAGGACATCAAAAAGCTGTATATTGCTATTTACAACATGTAATCATACTAATAAAACTCAAAGTGCATCAGTTATTTTTTGTTTTCCATGTACGACTGCTCCACGGAGCAAGCTCCTGAAAAATGTCAGAAACGTATTCCCAGGACATATCCCTTTATGTCAAACAGCATGCACCTCTTCTTTTAGCACACAAAGGGGTTTTGTTGCCTTTTGTGTGTGTGTGTGTCTGTGTATGATATAAAGGCTTCTTATTAGAATGAAACTAAAAGGAAATGTTCCACATTTCAGTATACTGGGATTGTTGAAAGCAGAACTGAGATGTAAGTGACTTGCAGCTACAATGACTTTTCAATGGAAGACCAAAAACACCAACAATCAGTGGAGTCACCTACAATATTCCAACTTAATTTTTCCAAAATGATAAGAGCAGTCTGAAAAACAGCTGTTTCCTGCCAAGAGCACTTCTGAAAAGAGCAAACTTACAAAGGGTTAACACGTCTCCTACAATTAGAATGGATTTGTATTTAAAAAGTCCAGTGCTCTGAATCTGTAGTCTCAAATCCTATTCTTGAGCCTGAGATTAATTCCCTAGAAGCGTTAGGTTTTCAGTGGCTGAGAATCGTAATGGCACTGTAGCGTTTTATACCAGCCAAAGCTAAAGCTGTCTTGCTCACTATTCCTGCTGTGCCAGATTTGCTGCTCTCCTTTACTGGTGATGAAAGGCTTCAAGATGCACCGGGAGGGCTTCAGCCTGACTCCCCCTGTGACATGAGCACCACTGCCCTGAGCAAGCTCAGCTGCCTGCTGCAGGAAAGATGCTCCTCCTGCAAAGCCCTCCATGCCAAAACAGGTGTCCCTATTCAGTCACAGCTCTCATCACATTCACGTACTCACTATTTTTCATGATCCCTCAGCCTCCCTCCCAGGTAAGGCATTCTTTAAAGTCCACAAGTTATTGAATTGTTTTCCCTGCATTGCTCCTATTCATCTTTTCTTTCCGGCTGCCCTATGGTTAGAGCCAGGCACTGGGTATGCCCTGCAGCAACGTACAAGAGAAATTGCAGAAAGTTCCTTCAGCCTAGTTTTCACCACACTTAAGAGAAAATAAGAAAAAATCAGCACTGCGAAGTTAATGTGTACAAGCATAGAATTCAAACAACTTTCCAGCTACATATGAGAAGAATCTTAACAAGTATTTTCCTTCTACCACCCCAAGAAGGTCAACTTCTGTTAGCTCAGCAGATACGGTTGCCAAGATTCAAACAAGTAGCCTATATTACTGCATTAAATACTGTTTTCAAAAAAAGTTTAAAAAAAAAAGGAATTATATGAGAAAAATAGCTTACTTTTGAAATGTAGAAAGAGCAAGCTACATGTTATTCACTGTGCAAAGAAAATGACTGTGGGTTCAGTTCTGGAGTAATGTATAGTTACCTCCCAGTACATTTCACAGTAACTTGACTGTAATATATGAGATAAGCACTTAGAATCTCAGACTGTATAAATCTACATCATGCTCTTTAGGTATTCTTATTATATTGCTTGATCATCCAGCTTTCATATAATTGACTGTTTATAACTATCAGCCTAAATTTACAAATTTCCCATTTTGACCACAATGTGATGAAGAAGTATAAATATTTCCATGGAAATTAATGAGAGAACTTGATCTATGGTGCTGCTGGATAAAAAAAAAAATTACAATTGAAAACTTTACTCTGGAAATATATATTTTTAATGCCTGAAAGATAGTACCCTTGGAAAGATAATATCCTTTCTTCCAAATTTGTAATGGCTTCTCAAATACCATAGCAGTCTAACTTCGTTCTGCATAACACTTTTTCAAAAACACGTTTTCATTCTACCAAAGATTAAAATGTAGAATAGGCAACTGAAAGGAATAGCCGGGGGGAAAAGATGAATTTGGAGCTTGAGTTGAGGTTTCCCCGTGGCAGGATGCAGGAATGCCATGGCTACTTCTGATGGAAAGCATGAGATTAGTCACAGCACACAGGTGAAGTCTTGACAAGGTTTTTAGGACAATTCTAAAAGTCCTTCAGCAGGAGTGTACACCTTTGTACATGAATGGAGGTGATCACTCTCTACATAAGGAGTATGGATAGTTAACAATAGCATGTGTAAAATGAATTTGCAATATGCTAAGTCAAATAAAATCCCCTCTGTGCCAGAAAGTCCTTATGACACAGAAGCCAATCTTTATGCTATATGTGTACTTGCCCTGTACACAGCCTGCCCCTCTGCTCCCCTCATGAAGAGGGACCCTGGGATTCAAATCTCGCAGTCATGTTATCCAAAGGTCTGGCATACAAATCACCTCTTGGAACAATGCTACATTTCCTACAGACATTCCAAACTAATGTAACAGAAACCCTGTAAGTGATCTCAGTTGTAAAAGGAAAAATTGAGAGGGAGGAAGTGATCAAAAGCCTAAATAATAAATCTGAAGACTCCACTTATATAAGGTTATCAATTTGGTTTCTTCACATGCATAGCTTTCGCATGAATACGTAACAGAAGTATCTGCTCTTTTCTATGCAAGACCTGTTTGGAATCTCCTTTTGTCATAAACCATAACAGAAACAAAATGACAAGCTGTTATTTGGACTGCTATACATTAAATATAATAGTAATGCTGATTCTTACTTGATTGCACAGTAGGAGATATGCTTCAATTTAAATAGATCAACAAGTTTCAAACCTTACAGTCTGAGCTACGAGCAAACCTGTTTGCCTGCATGGCTTTTAATACTCTTCTGATTTCCAGACTAGAGGAAATCCCTGTGTTTATTTGTTCTTGTACTTCTGAGTGATCTTAACCATTAACTTAAACACCTCCTCCTCTCCGTGACTGTGGATTGCATTCACACTGCTCAAGGTTAGCTTCTTCACGGTGGACTGGCCTCAGTCGCACTGGCTTTTATCTCATTTCATCTCATAATGATACTGCATCAACCCAAAACGGGGACGTCCATGTAGTTTAAAACAATTTCAAGATATGATTCTCAATAGATAATGGCTTGTTGGGGAATGAATACTGGTAAACTAGGGGTCCAAAAAAACCCACTTCATTAATAATTTGGTAACTGCTTCTGGCAAGTTGTTGCTTTTGTTGAAAACGGGATTTTTTTCTCCACAGCAAATACAGTCAAAGAGTAAAAGTTGTTCATCAGGAGTTAGTAAGTTAACAAAATGGCAAGAACTTTAAATAAAATTGGGAATGATTTTTGTTGATGCTGTACATTATTCGCTGGAAATGATTTTCTCAAACTGTTTCTGCTAACCTTCTGTCATGGAACAAATGTGGCAGTAATTGTTTGATCCATATCTTTGTTGTTCTCTAATAAATTCTGGACTGGGTTTGTAGCTGCAGTATTGTTAACGTCTGCTGTTACAGAATTGTAAAAACAGGTGTTGGCATTTGGGATCTGTACTACTGAAATCAGACCAGATGATCAATACCATGACAGGTATCCCAAAATGTAATCCTAAAGAGAAAGACTCATTGAGATAGAAATACAGCTAGAAGAATATATGCATTAAAAAATAATTAATACTTGGTAAAATTACTTATTTAAAATTAATTCAAGTTGGCTGTATGTGCCATTCCAGTTTCCCTTTTTAATTCAGGTTACTTCAGTCTAAAAATATGCAGTCTTTATCATTTACTGATACAATTAGTCTGTCAGATTTGGAGAGGAGTCTGAATTAGCATTCAGCAATCCCATTTCTGATTTTTATGCCTTACGAAAACATTAACTGCAATTTTGGTTATTTGCAGTTTTGGATCTGACACTAGGGACAGTAAAATACCTAGGCCTTTAGCACTGCATGATGTTCAGGAAGGCTCTCAGAAAAGCCCTTTTGCTGGTGCTGTTGTTTGAATTTCTGTCTTGCAGTTGACCTGAAGTGGATGTATGGTATGTTTCCTCACAACATCACTTTTGACTTGGACAGTTCCATACAAAAGATAGACTTCATATTGAAAAAATCTCCCTGTAAAAACAGATTTGAGCAAAAAACTCAAATAATACTTAATTACTTTTATATGACCGTTTATATGGCCATTGTAAAGAAAAAAAAAATTATTCCTGTGTACAATGAGACAAATTGTCTGTTTTTTAAAACTAAAATACTCCCAGGCCCTTTTGAAAGCCAAGCCAATGACAATGACAAAGACTGATCACTCTGTGTTAGTCACCTTCTTCTGTACCACAGCATTTACAAAACCTCGCTGATGTGCAGTGATTCACGGTACTTGTACACAGCTCCTGTGCTTTGAGAAAGATTAACATAACCTTGCCACTGGTTACACAAGAAGAGAACTGAAAAACAAACACAAAATGTAAATGCAGTTATATACCTATTTATTCCAGCTCATTTTAATACAGAGCCTGTTGCTAAACTCAGGTCTCACCCAGTGCCCAGGAAAATCAATGGAATTACTTCAGTTGATCCGAGTATACACTGGACCAGATCTACAACATCTTTTTATTGTTACTCAATTTCAGTGGAAAAGTAGGTATACTTACATAAGTGTATTTTTGACCTTTTATACAAACACATTAAAACCTATTCAAAAGTGAACCAGTGTCCTAATTCACTCTTGAAAGTACTACAAAGCTCTGTACTTATGAGATCTTACTTTTAAAGTTAATCAACTCTAACAAAATGGAAGCACTTATCTTCTTTCAGTGTTACCCTAAGCCCTGTGCCTGAATTCTGGTGGTTCAGTAGATTTTCGTGACTTGAAAACATTTTCAGTTCTTCTTAGAATGAATTTTACAAGGAAATTCTGATCCATAGGCAAAAAACTGTCAAACCAAAGTGCATCCATAAGGTGTTGGTTCATCCTTAGACATGTGAAAGGAAATATGTGAGTCCACATAAATGTTTATTACACAGAGGATAGTAAGTATGTCCTTTCTTTCCTAAAGAAAATTAATGTAACCTAAAGAACAAGATGTAACTACCATTTATTTTATAAATTTCTAAATAAAAACATCTAGAAACAGCATCAAAGAAAACCCTCTATAGTCTTATTACTAAGGTTTGTATAGATTATTTATAATGTTACAAGACAAACAAAAATCCGCATAGCAAGTCCTGCAGAGGAGATGAGCTGATTTCCTAAAGAATGTGGTCAACTAGCTATAGAACCGCTTATGGTGCTTTAAAGATGCAGGTCCTCTCTTTAGTACAGCTTTTAGTGTAACGTGTTCTTATGACACAACTACATAATTAGAGAGATACCATACACAAAAGAACGTATTCTTATTTTTCCCTTGAGGTTTGGAACTACTGCTGTACCAGCATCATCTCCAAAGCTGTGCAAGTAATTGAAAACAGTAAAAACAAGTGTCCAAAACAAATCCCACAGCCTCTACACTTGACTAAGAATTTGAGAAGCTGCAATAGTGTACAACAAGGCATACTTCACATCAAACCAAAACAAATATGAAGTAGTCACTTGTGCACATCTGCCAACTGAAGAAAGTTTAGCACTGCAAAGCAAAATATCCTTCCGCGTGTTTTCAAGTAGACACAGGCAACACAAACACTGGGAGGAAAGCAAGCCAAACTATGATGACAGATGTGGCAATATCCTGCATTTGTAGAAACCCAGAACAGTGCTAACACAGGGAGGTTCAGGTTGAAAAGTAGGAGACATTTCTTCTCAGAAAGAGCCGTCAGGCATTGGGACAGGTTGCCCAGGGAGGTGGTGGTGTCACCGTCCTGGGGGTGTGCAAAAAAAAGTTGGATTTGTGCTTAGGGACATGGTTTAGTGGGTGACGTTGGTGGTAGGGGGGTGGTTGGACCAGATGATCTTGGAGGGCTTTTCCAACCTGAATGGTTCTGTGATCAGCTAGGAGAAGCAGAGCTCCCCTGTGACACCAAAGAGTCCAAAAGAGCTGCACTTATCAACAGCCAGCAGCAGCAGATCACTCCTCACATCCCAGCCTCGTGCCATCAGCAGAAAATGCTTCAGGTGAGGGAAAGGAAAGACAATTGCATATGGGCTTAAACAGTCTTCAAGCTCAACCATTCAACGGTAGCTACTCCTTTTGCTACTTTTCTAACACAATACCTGCTGCCACAGCAAAAGGAGAGAAGCAAGCGGATGGCGTGTGGGTTTCCTGGCGTTCTTCTGGCGATGGCTTTCCTATTTTTTTTTCAGCAGAGGAGCCTTCAGTTCTAAATGAAGAAACCAGCAGGGAAAGCAGCTGTGGCTCCTGCTCCTTTAAAACACAGCCCCAAAAAGCAAGAGCCGAGCTGCTGGCCTCGGCTTGGGCAAAGCCAAGACTTGGGCTTTGTCCATCCCCAACATATCTTCAGCTGTTGCCGTGACAACGCTGACATCGCCACATGCTGCGAGAGGCTTTTAGTTTAAATATTGTATAAATGAACATAAATCTTTCATATTCCTCGGGCAGCTATTGTTTGTGAAGTGGGAGCCGTATTCCTCTTCTCAGCTTGACTGGAGGAAGAAATATTTTTAAAAATTTACTGGAGGAAAAAGCAGGGATTGTTACGCACTGAGCATGGAAAAATCTGACAGCCCAACCTGCCATAATTTTGTTTTATGTTTTTGTTTTATTTAATGAAAAACAGGGCAGTAAGACTGTATCCTGAATGCAAGAAAGGTCAATTTCAACAAATTTTCTCTCTTGCAAAATTCAGGTGTGTTGGAAAACTGGGGACCTCCACTGTAACTTATTTTCCATATAGAACCTTAAAATAGCTCAAGTGAAAGATTTTTTTTTAATGTTTTAGTATTCAAAGTGAACATTTGAGGGAGATTTTCAATTAATAGCACTTGAGATTTTATTTTTTAATTCCTTTTGGATTATATTTGTAAACACCGAAGAATTTCCTCTCCCACCTGTCCCTAGCAGAGTTGCGAAGCCCAAAGGTGACCCCATGCCTTCCTTTGGGGCTTTCTGCACTTGAGGATCTGTAAAAAAAACTTCAATACAGAGCATGGCTTCTATTACCATGGGCACATAGATCCAAAATGATGATTCCATCATTTTCAGTCCTACATTCAGACAAGTATTGGTGATAACCCTACAAAGAAATTAGATCTTCAGAGTTTTATATTTGATTAAAGAATTTTTTGAATGAGCATACAAAAACATAAGGAAAAAAGGAAAAGAACAGTCAACCTTTTGGAAAAAAAAAAAAAGCAAACCAGGACTTTTCCACCACAAAGGCCTATGAAGACACTCACATAGGTATTACAAGGCAAAACTGGCATGCAGTTGATACGCTGATGGCACTTTCACATCTCCAGCTTTGACACCACTTGCTCTTTCAGTGGGGCATCTTCTAGGGGCTGGGCCTCTAAGGCCAGCACCTCACAGAGAGAGCTGATAATTTTCATCCACGTTGGCGCAAAACCTGGATGATTTTTTTTAGGACTGAACATAGCTCGCAGGATCAGCAGTGCACGTGATGCAGCGCGCACCATTAACATCAGAGGCAGTGTGTTTAGACTACCCTAATAATCCCCACCCTTGAGGTTCTTTGCCCTCGATGGTATCAGCCTCTTGTGTGAGCTACCTCACGGCCGCTTCTTCCCATGCAAAGAACATGGAGCTTCTCCTAAGGTCTCCTGACATAGATGTAAATCTGCTATGATTTCTGTTCCAGAATGAAGTGACACTGGGGAGCAGGGTACTCTTGTCTGCACATACACAGCAATGCTGTAATGACCGACAAGGAAATGTGTGAGATGAGATCAGGCTCATCTTAATTAGTCCCTGAATTTTCTTTATAGAGAGATAAAACATGTTATATTAGATAATAATAGATAATAATAATAATAATAGTAGTCGATAATAATAATAATAATAGTAGATAATAATAGGTGAAGTATTTCATCTCATTTTTTCTTTTAGGCTCCCTTTTCTGCTGTAGCATTTAAATGGAGATAATCAATTCCCTCTGGAGCAAAGACAAGGACCACGAACAGAACTGCACGGCTCAAGGGATGTTCAGCAACTGCATTCAATCAACACTTGCTCCTTCTGGAATAAAGAGGATGTGCCTCTGCATCAGGTTTAGCCATTGTCTACTGTTTGAACTGTGAGGCAGTCTCTGTCTATGCCATAATATGATTTGGGTTGAGGGGAAAAGGGCAAAGGATTATTTTAAAACTGTACTGCAACGTCCATCCTTCATCTAATGAGGATTATCTAATTTACATCTGAAAACCTATACCTACTGCAAATGTGGAAGTCAAAAAGGGACACGCGTGCAGGGCTGGAGCTGATGGGGGGAAGGCAGATTTAAATTTAACGTGCCAAGCTTCCTATTCTACAAGAGCGTGCTAATTATTATCGCTAGAACAAAGGTTTTATTAAGCAAATGAATAAAACCTTTAATCACAATATTACCCTTCTTTCTGATGAATGTACACAACTAAAAGTTAATTAGAACTGAAAATAGCAGATTTATGAGCATAGCATTTGCTGGCACATGGGCTGGTGTGTCGTGTTAAAAGGTGATAGTGCCAGATAAGTCATTTAGCCATAACGTGCATTAAAGAAAGGATGAAAGTAATGAATAAAGAAATGGAATCAATAAATAGGTATCAATTAGTGGTCTTGATTTTGTAAACCCCAACAGAAACTGGCAAATTTCTGCCACATTAATATCTCATTTAAACTGGTAGCATTGCCCAAACTCTCATAAGTAACTCTATCTCCCTCGTTATTTCAGTAGATTGTAGGTTAATTATGAGAAGATTTGGAGCCTTCCCGACCTATCACTTTACACCCCTGAAATCCATTAAGGAAAGATAACACAGGGCCATCCGTGCATGCAGACGCATGGGTTCCTTTCATCTCTAGAGCCAAACTGTACAACTCCAATTTCCCATTAATTAGATAATCTTTCAGAGGTTTATTTGCTAATTATCCTCAGTAGGATTTCAGCAGATGAAAAACATATACAGTGAAAAAAAAAAATCACAAAGAGAGACTTCTCTAAGAAACAGGGCATGCTAATATGGAGGGAAGAATGGGCATGCCCCACATATTCTTGGGGATCCTTCCTCCCTGACACCCCAGGAATAACACCCTGGTTGTGCCAACTCCTCCCTGGGGCACAGAGTAGCCAGGGTCCATTACGCTTTGAAAATCATCCAACTCAAGGCAGGACTTTAAAATAAGATTATTTTACTACAAAAGCTTATTTAAGCAGCTATTTGTCAGATGTGGGAAGAGGCACAAAAAGTGTGATATCTAAGGGCTACGTGTCATTTATTAGCTCTGGGAATTTCCTTCTTTTCCATTCTAGTTCAAGGTTTTGAGTTACTACGTGCCCACCAAATGCTCCAGAGATTGCATCTACAGCCAGTAAATCTCTCCCGAACTGACACTCCGCTGACAAGCTAGACATCTGGAACCAGAAAGGATGAGACAGGAAGAGAGAACTGTCAGACTTATCCTAGCAGCAGCAGAGCTTTATTCTTTCACCTTCTCCCAGCTAACCAAAATACGGCGCACAGTCTGGGCTGCTGCTGTTCTTGGCTGCCGTGCTGCCATCTCCTCCTCCATTTCCTCCAAGCCATAGCAATACGGGTTTAGTTCCAGGACCTCCTACGCCCAAAATCTGAGCAGCACTGTGCAATGACTGGGTACATCTGAGACGGGCAAAATGATGCCTCAGCCACCTATCCAGCAGCCAGAAAAACGACGGCTCAGCGCTGGCAGCTGCGGACCAGTCTCATTTGCCTCCAACCTGGCCATTTGCAGCACATATGACAGCAGCAGACACAGCCAGGTGTGTTTAAGCTCCACCAGCACGGAAGCCAGCCTAGAGCCACAAAAATCCTAACAGCCTCCAATTACTTACTGCATGTGAACTTCGGTCACCAAAGCTGCGAGCTATTTTGAGAAAGTCAAGCACTGGGTATGTGGCTGTGGATCTTGGGTGCCTGGGGTGTATATCAGAAACTTGAAAAACAAAACCAATGTTGTGTACATGTCTATATGTGACAAACTGTCTGCCTCTTTTGGTGACTTAAAGGAAAGGTACAAATCCTTGCCTATAATAGATTCATGAATATTTCATATGCTAAGTTTCTGGTGTATGCTAAGTTTCTGGTGTAAAGTGTTGATGTCTTGAGTTACTATAGATTGACCATGCTCAAGACATATTACTGTTCTTTAGCACTTGTCTACAGCACTCTCCAGCTGAGATACCAGGAATATTCTTCAGCTTGATGGAAAGGAAGAAAAAAAAAGAAGAAGAAAAAGAACCACTCAACAAGAGATGATAGTTTACCGGTAAAGCAGACTTTCTCAGAGCACTTGAGAAACATCTGGATCAGATGTGTACCCCACAGTGCTCCCTATATTTCTTGAAAGAATGCTTCTTTAAAGAAGTAACTCATGGTTTTGAAGTTAAAATTATGAAATAAAAGATACTCCAGTTTTATATTCTTTTAATTATCAAGGAAGTCCTGGCTGTCAAGATACGTTATTTTTCAGTCCTGTTTTTAAAATTATCTACTATTTACAAACCCACAGCTGAAGAGTCATACATACTATTCAACGTTTCAATCCTTGTGATAAGAATGTTGAGAAATCTAAAGGGTATTTTGTTATTGTTAAAAATGTCATGGCCATAAAGATACTGTAGGTTATTCTCATTTAAGATACTGTAGATTATTCTCATTTAAGTTTCAAAATTTTACAAAGGATTAAAAGGAACTGCACTCTCAATAATGTAACTTCCAAAAGACAACTTAATAAAAATTGGAAATTGCCTGTTCTGCATCCCACTGAAGATTTCTGAGCACAGAAATCTTATTTACATGTACCAAAAAGTAAAGAATTCAGGCTTTGTGCAATGAAAAATAATGCCCATTACATTCACTTAACACCTATCTGATGGCCTGACTTCAAAAACTGGCAATAGCTCTTTCCTCTGTAAATGCTTTTTTATTTCTCTAGCCATATTCTTGTCACCCATGCGATCAGAAAACAGGCCAGTCAAACATGTTACTTACTGAACCCATGTAAAAACCTTCCAATGAGGGTACACACGTTTTGTTCAGAAATAGGAAAGAAATTATATTACATAATAAAAAATTCTCACACTGTGGCATATAAATGAAAGGTCCATGAAGAAATACGGTGGGTATTCTGTGTGTGCTGCAGATGTGGCCAGCATATTGTCATGTTTACAGAATTCCCAGAGCAAGCCAAGCAAACAGGGAAAGCGATATTCAAAACAAAGCCATCTGGACAGTCTGTTTAAGCAAACCAATGTCCCACCTCAATGAATGTGCAGCTAAGTGTTAAGCTATTCTTCTCTATTAGTACAGGTCAAGGTCTTAGTTAAGGTAAAAGAGGAGAATATGTCAGTGATTTCAGCTTTACCATTACAGGAATCATTTTTAACTGAAATTCTCTGGTATACGCATTTGCTGCCAAAATCAGCTTCCCTCATATCTGCTCACTTGGAGTGAAAACGTAGTGATGCTCCAGACTCACTTCTGGACAATGTAAAGGACTGCACCTAGCGTGCACCGATACATAATTATTGCATTTCTACTGGCATCAAACTGCATCAACATTTTGAGTTCCTTAGTTATACACACAGGGATTGCCTGTATTAAAACTTGAGAGTATTTTGCATTTTTATTTTCTCTTTCCAGTCTTTTGTAATACAATCTAAAAGGCCTTGCATCACATCCAATATGTATACTGAAAAAAAAATATACGTTTGATCTCTGTTTTTAAAATAACTAGACTAAAACAACGGGTACAAAGTGTCATATGTACAGTGAGTCTGGAACAGACTTCTCTGTTGTCACCACCAAAATTCCTATTCCAAATGCAGGCCTGGAAACACAAATATTAATGACAACAATAGAAATAATTAGTGTTTGTATCTATCTGAGAGACAAATATATGCACTTAATGACACTACAGTCCACCATATCAATAACACATTTTAGAAAATTATATGAATACTCAATAAGTCGGTTGTTTTATTTGGAAAGACCCATTTCAAATATACCTTGTAAATATGGGATGTTCTAATGTTTTTACATCCCCTGTATTGTTGTAGTTAATTCCTTCCCAAAAACAAGGCTTAAAACTGCAATATATAGTAAGAAACTGATCAAATCAAAGATGTTAGTTAATCAGAATTTAGACTGAAATTCTACACTTACACAACGTCGGTTTTGTTTATGCAGGCAAAATGAGCAACTATGTATGTTGCTCAAACAGATCACATTTTATTTTACAATAAAAAAATAAAATCATAAAAGACCAGAGTAAGAAAATATTTCTCAAGTATGGTGAAATATCAATTCCGCTGCTGAAAATGCTTCTGCACATAGCAGGTTCCTAGAAACATAAATTTTTCAGCTCTCCTTGTGAACTCAAATGCAAACCTTTATACAAGGAGCAACTTGCAATCTAATGTCATCCTGCTGACAACTAACACAATTGGGCTGAACATAAAAACAGATTTCAATCATGCATCGATTTCAATTCAAGTTCTAACAAACGCACTGAGGCAATTCCGTTTACGTCAAACGGTACCAGAATTTTAAAAATTCAAATAAATAAATATTGATATATAACGTATAGAATATTGCTACCTATACTGTAACTTTCCTTTCTCTCAGTCTCTTCCTTTCCACCCACCCTTCTGATACACTAGGAATATATGCCAGGAAATCATGAACTAGCCAAACAAATAAAAACCTGTTATAAATAAGGCTGACTTTCTTTCCCCCACTATACCTAATTTTCATAATCCCCATACAAATCTCATTATATACGTTCTTTTCTCTGTTTTTATAGGCATTTACTTCATAATATTATAGAGTGATGAAGCACAGGACTGACAACTCCCATAATACAGAAGTTTTCCTAAGGTAAATTATTTTTAAGACTGTTTTGGAGTAAGCCATACCTCTCCTGGGTAGTTCAAATTCAGCATCTCTCCTATACCTGATATTCAGCTGCTGAAATTCTGAGTTTGGCAGGTGGTTGCTGTTGCATTTTATTCTACAGAATCAGGTGTTACACAGACACCCAGCCTATGAAACACCTAAACCTATGAATAAAACTACCTCCTGGCACTTAAAGGATTAACATTTGTTAAGTTTTTACCATTATATTGGTGATCCATTAGTATTTCACTACTTCAGATACCTTTAGCCATGGATGATACAGTTAAACTTCACTTATTCAAATATGGAAAAAGTGCAGGAAATCAAAGCAACAGCAGTTCGCTACTCTTTTGCCAAAACAGAACCTCAAAGGATTTCCAAAACCAAAAATTTGAATAACAGGTGAAAAAAAAAAAATAATTGACTTGGAACTCTCAGTCTTCAATAAAGGATTTTCACCGGTCAAGACTTATGGCAGTTGATAACAGTAGTAGGTAATGTACTACAAATTGAAGATGAAATCCTGGCTCCAAAGTCAATGCCAAATTCCAACAGTACTTTTGAGCAATTCTTAGCCCTTCTGACTCAGTTTTTGAACTGTCAGTTGAGTGGGAGGTGTGAATTGAGGAAATGTTTTCATGCGTTTCCTCATTTAGCCATTTCTCCATAACATACATTGGCAGAGCTCAGAGAAAAAACACACCAGACTGTTCACTGTTTTCCAAGTGAATTACTCGGCTTTTTAGCTAAGCCAGCATTTACACCTCCCAGGGCTTCCAAAAATGCTGAAGGCTGCAATTCTAACCCTCAACGCAAAGACCCGAAGCCCAGGAACAATTCTCTGCCATATTTTCACTGTCATTTTTTGCAGGTCATTCATCATATAGATATATACACCTATTAAACTTCAAGTTACTACTGAAAGGAAAAAAATGTTTGGAGATTTTGTAATGCAAAGGAACACGTATGCATGCTAAACCAAATACGAATTATCTTCATACCTTAAATGTTTATCGTAGTTTAAACTTCAGAAAAACTTACACAGGCTGGAGTAGGCAAGAACTGCTGAGCAAAAAGGCAGAGTTGTCTCTGATGACTGCTTAGGCCAGGAGTTAGCAGTCTGATCTCTGGGGTCCTATTTCCAGCTCTGCTATTGACCAATTCTGTGGCTTCAGAGAGTATGATATAAAATGTAAAATGTAAAGATCCCTGTAGGGCTCAATCAGGTAGGTACGTTTTGGCCTTGTTTTATGAATTCACAACAGACAGAATAGGAAACATCCGTCACTCTTTGAAATGCTCACTTAAAAGAGGACAAACCTTCAGCATTCCTCGTCTGAGAACAAAATGTTCTGATTCGAGCAATCGCTACAAGATCAGCCTGGTGAGAAGGTGGCAAATGGAAGCAAAGGCCATAAAGCTGCCAGGTGAAGTAGTGTGTGGAATAGGTGCGTAGGAATTCAATTCCATTCAGTGAAAGCCTTTTAATGGGTGGAGACATAAAAGCATGGAGGAACCCATTACTAGATCTAAACCCTATCATTTCAGTTCTCATGGTATGGCATCTTTCAACACTGCAATGGTTTCTTGGGCTACGTAGAATAAAAAAGGTGTTGGGGCAGAAAGTCAGGTCTAGAGTATTCAACGGTAGGACTCTCCAGGTTTCAACTGCTCGATGGTTTCAGGACTTACAGGACTTGAAAAAGTATTTCAAGCATTTGCAGAGGCCTCGGCAAAATGGCCTTAATAAGAACAGCTGTTAAGATATGGATGCTGGTGCAAATAGTTCGTGTGACTGAAACACTCAAAAACAACATAGAAAGCGTCCACCTGACACTGATTACGCTAAAGACAAGGACAATAACCACCCACTTGATTACAGAGTAACACAAGAAGCATAAAAAAAATTTTTAAAACAAAGCAATACTAACATCTGTATCAGTAGGGAAGAGTGGTAAAAACAGCAGTGGGCAAAACCTGTCCTCGTTAGCATCCACTGGCATGAATCGCCATGTCCCCAACTGGAGGTGTGCAAACGCGCCCAGCAAGATGTGTCCCTATAACCCTTCTGTCCGTGAGGAGGGATGGGGGTGCACATATAGCCTTAGGTGAGTTATAAAAGAGTGTTTAGAAATTCACAGTTACATGTAAATAGTTTGTAAGCATCTAATACTGTGGGTTATCCATTGTATTGCTGATACCGAGCCTTCATGTACAATTTACTGATTGCCAGTTACATGTCATTAATAAATCAACAAGCCACTTTGATCCTTGTTTGACTTAATCTACATTAACTGAGTAGTTTTTCCTGCAACAAGCATTCAAATCCAGTGCTACTGCAGGAAGAAACCCCGAAGTCACTACTGCCTAAATAATTACCTGGATCTCCACATCTACAAAGTCTCCTCATAGGCTAAAATATCTATGGAGAGCTCCAGGGCATGCAGCATCTCCAGTCAGATCAGTGCTCCCCAGACACACTGCAGCTGCCTACGCACATAAATCCAGGCTATCCCTGTGTTGCCATATGTCATTTTGCATGCAAACTATTTGAGAGCTTTTGTATTTCTGTGCTCTATTCATAGCGTACCTTGCGGTGCTTGGGAAAGGGCCCATTGTAATATATAAAAGATAAACTTTGTTAAGGTCATCAATGGGAACGTGCCTTTTAAGTACAATGCACCGTCAAGAGTCTTTGGGATATCCTGTTGGAGATAAAAATGGTTTACAAAACAACAGCCATTTTGTATGGACTCTGCAGAAATGTATTTAAATGGACCTGTAAGCCTATTACAGCTGATTTTATTTAAAAGGTAAGGATGACAAAATTAGCAGGGAGATATATTAAAAAAAAAGTAGAAAAACAAAATCCAAATACATTTCAGATGTAATCCCTTCCAGTGGGTCAAATTACTTTGGCTTTTTCATGTCTGCCATTACAACAGCAGGGTTTCGTTATTCTGGTTTATTAATTGCCAGTCTCCCTGCAAAACGTTGACAAAACAAAACCAAAAATAACAAACAGAACACACAGCACTGGTTTCTCAAGGGACCCATATACATGTTGATGCATGACTGCAAGATGAATAATTCAGGATCTTCCTATCTGAAAATGGTTTTTACATAACTAAGGTCTAAAAGCCTCTACACTCATTAAGAAAGATTAAGAGCAACAACTGCGAACTCTGGGATTTCTTATTGTCATTAGGCTCAACGGTTAGAGTGTGAGCTTTATACAGGCAAGGGACAAGGATCTGTCCGTGCCCTGCATTTTCTGGATAAATCATTCAATAGCTTTTCCTTGAAATGCATTTTAAAGATATTGATCGCTCAGGTGTGTCACATTAAGAATGCAACACTTAAGATACTGCTAGGGGAAACGGCTAACTAAAAAGCTAAAAGGGAGCTTCTAGCAAACAACAGCATGAAGTCTGTCAGCCAGACAACGACATGCCATTTTGTGTCACATCACCAATGAGTCTGAGCAAATGAGGTATATACCATGTGGTTCTCAGGGACTCACCCTGATGCAGAAGGAAATCAGTGGCAGGAGGGAGGAAAGACAGTGATTCCTGTGACAGTCAGCTTCTTCTAGAGAGGCATTCCAGATCTCTGCTTTTTGAGACATTAGCAGGTGCCACAGTGACTTATTTACGCCAGGACACTCAGAAGTATCACGAGGTTGCTGAACTTGGGATGGGGGTAGGGAGGGAAGCACGAGAGAAAACGCTCTGAGCTACCCTTTGTGTGGTGCCCTGAGCCCAGATAACTGTGTTAAATCCCCTTTAAACAGACACCAGCTAAGTCCTACAAAATTCGCTACTATATTCTCAGATGAGTGTTAGCAAAGGATGACATCCAATTATTGCTTTGCTTTAAACATTTTTTTTAGCAGAAAATGTGTTTATGCTTCCAAATAGCGGCCTCTTCCAAGAAAACCAGTCAAAGCACCAAACCGTAAATGAAGTATCCCATAATCTTTCGTAAGTGATCTCTCTAATATTAAATAAAGTTAAATGAGCCTCCCTCAATGATTCCATTGACATATTTATGTCTTGTGTTTGTGGCTTTTGTGCTCATCTGCAGAGCTAACTAATAATGGGGCAATTCAATATGCATGCACGACATGGTACTACTCCATTAGCAGAAACATAAAGCCCCGCTATCAAAAAGCAGCTGATGGTTGTTATTCTTAAATGGCAAACCAGTGATCTGGGGGCTGCCCCTGTAACTCGATCAGATTTTTAAGGATTTTGAGGCTGGGGACGGATATTCAGACAAGGTTCTTCACCAAGAGGGTGGTCAGGCACTGGGACAGGCTCCCCCAGGCAATGGTCACAGCACCGAGCTGCTGTAGTTCAGGAAGCATTTGGACACCGCTCTCAGACACAGGGTCTGGTTTTGGGTGGTCCTGTGTGGAGCCAGGAGTTGGACTGGATGATCCTTGTGGGTCCCTTCCAACTCGGGATGTTTTATGATTCAAAATATATTTACAAGAGCATATACTGAAAAGTACACAGGTTCCTCAGGTTCCAGATTGATCGATATCAGACACCTAGGTCCACAGCCTACATTTTAATTCATAGCTACTTCAGAAGTGCAGCATGGACTGATCAAAAACTATGTCTCTTTCTCCAAAGTAGGACATTATTCATTAAAAAACAAGAACTTTTGATGTTGCCACTTACTAATTTCAGGGTTTTGCTGAAAACATATCTGGAGAACCACTTTTGCCCTAACGGCACAAAAAACAAGTCAAAAATCTTTTCCTGTGCATGTATACTGAGAACCACACAAGCATGTACCTGTCAAGGAGTCAAAATTCACTTGCATGTAAACCTAATAAAACGTGATCAACTGAATAGATGCAACGGAAAAAAAAGTTTCTTTTTCCAAAGCAGCTTCAAACCTTCTCTTTTGCAGGTAAGGTGATCGGCTCAACGGCTGGAGCTGAGGATCGCAGGAAGCCTGGCCACAGCCACCCAGCGGGGAGAAGGGCCCCTCTTTCAGTGCGACGAATGAATGGTGACAGCAGCTTCCCTTGGTCCAGGCCGGTACCAAGCTAACCCACAGGCCAGGCATGTCGTGCAGCCACCAGTAGGACTATACGGTATTGTGTTATAAATGGTATTTCAAGAACACTGAATAATTTATATCAAATAGCACTTGTACTTCCAAATGCTAAGACATCAGAAGGCACTATTCCAGGATAGGAAATAAGCACTGCATAAGTTGGAAGGAGCTGTTCCCCTTAGGCAAAATATTAGCTACCAAAAATATAAGTGAGATTTTCAAGTTCCTCCAAATGTTTCTGACTTTCAAAATCAGCACCAGCAGAGCTCATGCTATGATGCCACCAGTGCAGCAAAGCACATAGCCCAGCCATTCCCTTCAAGGACAAGTATTCAATTGGTCTGAAAGACAGCAGGAATAGCACGTGTATTTCTGAACATAATTTTACCTTTTTAAAAGACTCCTGAAATTAGCTATGTGTTACCTACGTGTGTGTATATATATGTATGAAGACAAAATGTCAGTATTAAGAAATTAAAATATTAAAAACTTGTGCTAACTTAAAATTATACAGTAAAAAAAATGCATTTGTGAGACAAAACAGATAGGATTCATTAAGGAGGGAAACATTCTCCCATTGCAGGAGGAGAAACGGGGCCTAGTCTTGGATATATAGGTTTTCCACAGCATCCAACCAGTGTTAAGATCATAAAATAACCTCTAATAAGGAAGATCCCTTGCACATTGGATCCTTTAAGTCCAACAATTCTGCAGGGAAAAAAAAGTTTCACACACTTTACTTGGTATGAATACCTACAATGGGATTTTGATTTATTTCAGAAAACATCTCCTCTCTAATGCAATGAAATATTTGAAGGAACAGAGTTTTTAAAGGAAATTTTATAGTGGAAAGTCCTATGCCAGACATTTGAGTCACTGATGACAGCACGACAGTTTTAAGTTTCTCTAAAATCCTCTCATGGAGTTTCATGGCACTTCAGAAATTGCCACACCATTTCTTTAAGTGGACTTTCTTATTCTAGGTCCATGAACATCTTGTTGATACATATTTTCAGGCATCAAGAAGATAATCAGTACTCCCAAAGAAGTCCCTATTTCTACACCTACTCACCATTTCCAGCATTGCCTCAACTAAACCTTTTCATAGGAACGATTTGTTGCATAATTACCATTTAATTATCAGTTGAAATAGATCAGACACCTCAAAGGCACTTCCTTTGATATTTTTGCTGTTTTAATAGCACTGCATCCTACCCAGTTGACATGTGATGTGTGAAAGCCGATGGTGTAGAATTCCACAGTGGTAGCACCTTCAGGTTCCAACACAAACACAGATCTAATCTATTCATTTATACAGCACTCTGCCTGTTAAAATAGCCTGGTGGTTTGAGTTTGTATAAATTTAACTCCTGGTGTAATTTTTTAAATTACAATTTCCCCCACTAGATTGCTTCAAAGCGGAACTGCAAATTTATAAGATGCCTTCTGAACCCTTGCACCAACAAAATAAGCATTGCTTTGGAAATAACTTTACTATTTTTTCATCTTTTCAAAAATCTATGCACATTTAGGACTACTATTCACTAAACTTAAATATATTCATCACTGGAAGTACCCAGTACCAGGGTACTATTACTATCCTTCGCTTTCTTTTTGATAATTATAGTGTTGTTACACATGGAAAAACAACACGTGCCCAAATCACAGTGCAGATCAAATGCTAACTATACATAATATTTGTTAGTAATTCATTAATATATTTCTCAGCTACACAAGGTTTTCAGCTTTGATTGTGAAATGAAACATGCTTCAACTAATATATTGTGTTTCTGAAAGGTAATTACTGCAAAAACAAGCCTCACAAACAGTTATTAAACAACCTTTTCATTAATGCTTACAGGCTTCCTACCGAAATTTGGCCTACAGAGCAGTGACTCAAATTTCAAAACTTCATATGCTTCAAAACCTGACTTCACAAATTCCAACACCCTGCTATCACAGGGCACACAATGTCAAACAATGTTAAACTTCACTGTTTGGAAATCCTGAGCTGCCAATCCCACCAAGTGATGTATTAGATTTTGAAAACAAATAGGTTATGTTTTGAAAATAACAAACATGATAAAAAACGAGTGTCCTGGCCTGCAAGTCCTCTGGAATTAATATTTTCAAAATTGTCTTTATATCAGATAACTTCCCTTAAAGTAAAGATGGTATGGGAAAAAAAAAAAAAAAAAAAGAAAAAAAACACCTTATATAATAACCCATCTCCAACAATTCACGAAAAAAAATCATGTAAGGCAAAATTGCCCCTTGGGAGAAGATACTAAGAGGTGATCAGGGGTACTAAGAGTCAATGTTAGACCTCTGAAGTCAGTATTCAAATGATTCTTTTTCTAATGTACCCTTCGCAGTGGCACTGAACAGTAAATATGATCTGATTCATTGGCATTTAGTTGCTAGTGATAAACTATAAACCAAACAGATAACATACTGCAGCTCAGTAGATACAATGGATCTGGAATTGTAGTTCCAAGACATGACCAAGACAAGAGCAGAGTTAGATCCAGGGAAAGCACAGAAACAAAAAGGACCTGGTTAACACCCCCTGGAAAACCACATGGCAAGGTTACCAGTGCTAATCAAGGTAATCAGTGCTATCAGTGCTCATCAGCCTGTCTAAGAACAGGTGCTTGACCCCAAAGTAACACTGTATATGTAACCTAGAGAGCAGACTTGCAACCAAGAATTGTAAAAGTGTAATAAAAAAAAACAGTGTTCAGTAATCAGAACGGTATAAAGTGTGCTGTTTAAGCACTTGACTAAAACAGGTTCAGGTCCAAAACAAATGGGCACTTTCAAAGAAAAAAAATTAGGAAGAGGAAAAAAAGGGAGGGAAGAAGTGAGCAAAAGGCAATATGCAGTTCTTTCAGTTTTATAACGTCTAAAATAGTATCTTAAATTATTAAACATGTAATTTGATTCTAATGGCATTTTTATTCTAAAGGCCATTTCTTCACAAAAGATTTTCTCCTGCTTTTCAGAAGATTCATGCCCACGGCAGAAAGAGAAAATGTAAAGCACAGTGACTAGAGGGGACAAATTATCTGCTGCTTGGTGTCCCCACAACCCACCGCCCTGCCAGACCTGACTCTCAATTTGTCCTCATCTTCCTTTAAGAACAAGTAGAGCAACACCAGAAAACTAGCAGGTGTACTGCACCTGCTTTCTCGTTCTCCCCTGCCGGGAGACGCTGCCCACAGAAGAGCAGAAGCAGAGGGCTTGTGCAGTCCTCCAGAGGCTGCACTTGGTGCAAACACAGCTCCAGCCTGGCTCAGCGCTCAGCCCCTCGCGCAATAAACGGCAGCCAGGGTAACATGCGCTTCCTGCACGAGACTGCTTCTCCTTCTCCAACCTTCCTTTTTGTTTTACACCTCAAATACAAAACCACGGCTTTCTCGAGTACTTCTGGAAAACCTAATTTAATTTTTTAAGATGGCAAGCTATTCAGTTGCTGGGGACAACTGAACAAATGTCAATTGCTTTGACGTCCACTACTTGCAACGCTATGACCCAACGCCAGCTAAAGGCAATTAACCGCATGAACTAAACAGGTTTATATTGTGGAACTGCAGAAATACCATGTCATTACTTGTACAGCGAGCGCAGAAGAGAGAAGTTGCTTAATATTCCTAATCTACTAGATAAATCATTTTTCTTTCCATTAAAATCCAAGCTAAGAAACTTTGCTGAGTTGAGTCAGAGTTTCATCTGATAGATAAGAGTGCATATGCATAAAGAATTCACGTCTCCAGGTTCTGCTGCTTTCACACCAAGCTAAATTCTGCCTTTCTATAATCCAAGCAAATCAGGGAAGAAAGAAAAAAAATTGTCAATTAATTTTGGCGTCGCAAACTTGACAGTTGTTCAAAGCAGCTACCCTTGCTATTTTTACTAATCTTAAAATTCAACATGAGCTGTGTGCAGCATTATGAATCACTATGTTATTTTCTAAACCAGCTCAGATTTAATCATCATTTCACCAAACAGAAAAGTAACACGATGTTCTGGATCCTTCACCAGTAACTGGGGAAGGGGGCACGGCAGTAGAGGCAGACACTGTGAGCTGTGTGATGCGGGGTCATAGCCTACAGGAAATCAAAACAGAGCATGGTAATCCTTGCAAACAAGCAGGTGAACAAAAAAGTAAGACTAATAATTGCCAACAGCCAGAATACATCATCTTTCCATTTGCCAAGTAGAGAGAAGTTTGTATCTGTGTGGAACAAGAAGGGGACCAGGCTTGCCACACCTGGGTACTGCCTGTGAGCCACTGACAGCAGTGCCCAGCAGTGTTGGGAGCTTGGATTTTCAAACCACCGATGTCAGTGGATCCAGGGAGCAGTGAGGCACATACGGTGAGACAGCCTGTCCTTCCAGAAATGTACAGGGAAATGGGTACTTAACCTTCTTAATGCCAAATTACATGAAAGGGATGCCCCCTGTACTCCTAAATGCTACAACTAAACCTGTACACCAGTAAATGCCATAACCAAAGCATTGCAATTTCCTTCATCTGTACATAAAAACTCGCATTTTCCACGCGCTGATCCACAACACACTGTACTGTTTTAATGGCAATTTGCCTGAATAGCTGCAGTGCTGGAGGCAGGAGAAAAGATAAAACGAGCTGTACAGCAATGCAGCCTTCTCCCTTAGCCTGTGATCCAAAGAACAGTTCCTACTGGGCAGTGCTAATGTGCTTAATAAGTCGGTCTTTCTGAAACAGAAATAAAGTGTTGTTATTTCCATTTACCACTGGGAAAAGGGCAACAGAGGGTGTAAACACTTGGCCTAGAAAGTAGAGCACACAAGTGTGCAGTATAGGATTGAAACATAATACTTGTTCCTAAACATAAGAAAGTCAGTCTTACTGTACACATGCACAAAAAAAGAAAAGGGGCTTGTTTTTGTTATTCTCTACATAATAAAAAAAATTAAACCAAATAGCTACATTTCTGATGGCGGTTACTGCTTCTTCTCTGGTTCTCAGTGAACTCCATTATATGTCAAAGATTATAGGCCTTTCATAACGGGCTTAAAATTGCACTTAAAATCGCAGAAACTAAAATCAAAGACTGCTTTTCTCATCATTTTCTCAACATTCCTCACTGCCTCACAGACAGCATTCCATTCTCTCATTAGCACTCCAATGAAAAATTAATATAAATTTAATTTTTAGACATTCCCTAAACTCACAGCCCATTTTAAGCCACATCAATTCACTTGAATTTCAGAGTCCGAATTTGTGTTTCGGTGACTTTTAATACCCTTGCTTCCAGATGCTGTAACACAATAGAATTGCTTCTGTACTAATGTACAATCCCTCTTTGCTCTAACCCTTTGTCCTTCCAGAGAGCAAGAAACAAGAAAACAATGTTTTTCTAAGTGGCCATTAGATTCCTCCTAAAATAAGCATGGGAACAGATGAGGCAACAGAGACAGAAAGCATTGTTAAATACAGTGGTGGGACGGGAAGGGTTGGGTTTTGTTCTTCCACTCTGAGTTGAACACCACCGTGAATGTCACTGAGGGTTCTCATTCCCACCTCACACTCCCCAGTGCTACAGACCTGTAGGTGACACGAGAGCATGACATTTTGATCTTCTCCCATCCAACCACAGAAGGAAGAACTGAAGATTAAAAAGAGACGATCAGAATTCAAAATGATCTTGACTTTTTTTTTTTTAATAGGTAGAGCTAAGAAAAGAGAATCAAAACCATCTGCAGCCACATTAGAACCTCTTTCAAAGTCCTAAGTACCTTATTTTGTATTTCTGTGGTTTCTATCACTATACCACCACTGTCACTTTTATCAAAAAGTGGTAGGCTGCTGCGCTATATTCTACACTATACCAACACTTAGAAACAGATCTCTGCAGAACTCAAAGCCCAAGACCATGATCCTACTAAGTGTATGAAGAGGATGTGAATAATCTCAATGAAAACAAAACAAATAATTACATCTGTCATTCAAATTTCTCATCTCTAATTCCCTTCTAATTCTTTATCTTAAATTAAAATGTCTAGACCTGGGTGCAGCCTTCAAAATACGAGTGCAACGTAGTGACAGAAAAATGGAGTTACAGCATCAGAACTAGAAACTGAATACAGATTTTCTGGAGTCTATCATTTGTCTAAAGCTAAAATAAATAACTTATATTAAAACAAATCTGGACTTTACAAGGTAGCAAACAAAGCTAGAGGCAAAAGCACTCAGGAGACCTTTGAGGACAGTTTAGTGATAATTTCTTAAACTGCAGTAGTAGGGTTTACAGACCTTGATTGCTTCCGTCAAAATCCTACCTTGAAAGCACGAACAAGTGCTCCCTGGCAATATCTTCAGATTGAAAATGTCTTTCTTTGAAGTAAACTGATTCTTAGGTTCATTAGGCTGCTCTTTGCAAACAGCTGTAGTACTGCAGGCATATTGCATGGCTTACCTTGTATGCTTATTGGTTTCATTTTATGTCACAACTAGGTAACAGTGAATTGGAAAACGTAACCTAAGTAGTTCTTTTATGTACTTTTTTATTCTTTGTATTTTGTGCTTTCTTTTTACAAAGTCAAATCTTCTCAGCTATTGATCTCCCCCTACGTCAAAGAACTTTTATTGATTGCAGTGAAGATAATGAATACCAAGTACCTCCCAAACAGAGCCCCTTTATTAACATCTTCTGCTGACCCATGATGTTGACTCTCCTTATCTCAATTTCTTTTGTGTATCACAAGACACATGCCATAGGGTATGAAATTCTAAATCAATTCTGATCAAAGTCACACAAGTGAAATCAAGGGTGATGCATTACTGTGAGTGCAAGAGCTATACATCATCATTAATGGGATACATTTCATTAATTTCCATGCTTCTTACCTAACCTCCTAGTGTAATCGTTGTATGTGCACACAAAAAGTTAGAGTGTGGAAAACACGACTGTAAATGCTTAGGTCTAAAAGGTATTCTTGCACTATATAGTAGTAACCGATACTTTTTGCACATTCACCTTGTTCCAAATGTGAAGCCTAGGTCACTGTGAAAGGAGAAACACACCACATGCATTCATTCCTATCTCGCCCCCAGAGATGGACACATTCAAACTGAGGATCAAATCTGCTGCTTTTCAAAATCAAGCGGCTGTGAAACTGGCTGTAAAACTCAGGTAATATCACTTCTAAACTACAGTTGACTGTGAAATACATCACTTGGATGATAGTTAAATAGATTCATTACGAACAAAGGTCAGGTCTTCATATGTCCACTACTTCTGATAAATGACCTATTTATACTTGCATGAGAAACTCTAAAAAAAAGACATAGGTGAACACGACAAGAATCAGCAAATGCAATTCTTTACCTTCAAAAGCTCCTTTTCTCCTAAGATATGCGAGTGTTTCAAAAACGGACAGCATGGGACACTCTCTTTTTGAATTAAGTCAGTTTTGTATCACTATCAGCTATAAGCAACCTTGCTCACCCTGCCAAGCAGCATGTAGCACAAAGGAGCGTAGGCCTGGTTCTATAACCCCTGACCCCTTGCTGTCCCAGCTTGCTGGAGAACTTAGTTTGTCTGAAACTGAGACTGCATTTTGAGAAACACCGCATCCACACAACTTAATTCCTTATCACGTTGTAATTAGCAAGGTACCAGTTTGTGCTCCTGCTCTAATTCACAGTATCTGCATGCTTATATTTACACATTAGATTGTCCAACCAATTTATCAGTCCTGCAGCTTCTTTGCAACCCAGTCACGCAATCTGTTTTCCTGTGTGCCCTCTGCTACGTAGAACAGGATGACTGAGTATCACTACCCGCTTTGTAAAGTGGTATGCATCCAAGTTCGGTGGGTCTTCATCAGGATAAGCCACTGACAAGTCCATTTCCACCTCTGTTTAGCATAGCCATAGCTGGGTTCCAGCCTTCCTTTCCAGCTGAAAGCATGCCTGCTCTCTTGAATGATGGGAATGCCATGGAAATCTGCAGGTCCACCTACCATTCACAGCCTTTAGGCTGATCATGCTCGAAGCTGTGTAATATATCAGTAATACCAAGATTACAAAAGTCCCCTGGGAAAAGCAAAAATCAGAAACCTCTCATCTTTAAAAGCACTCAAGTCACCTGTCCAGGTGATCAGACAAGACTTTGGCTTTTCTCATTCCAGGGACACAGAGCACGAGAACGGTGAAGGTGCTGTGAAGGCCGCTCTGTAAGCAGTCTGATACAGAGACTTGACAGCCACAAATGTGTGACACCCAAGACAGGGAAACCTTCTCAATGCTGACCTGCAGACACAGTAGATTCCCTGTTAGTATTTAATCTTCTTTCCTTAAGAATTCCTCCATACGTCTTCCCTAATTCCCATCAACATTTTCAAACACTTCCTACGCCACCTGAGGCTGCAACACTCTCCTGTGCACTGACTAGACCAGACAGTAATTCTTTTGTAGGTGGTTCAAGCCATCTACCTGAAGCTCCTCTCCCCACCAGGCACTGAAATGACAAGTATAACAGGCTCAAAAAAGAAAGCAATATCAAGGAAACATACATCCTGTATGCTCAATAAGTGAACTGCATCAGAACACAAAAAAATTATGTCATTAGTGACAAGCGTTTTCTGACTAATTTAAAACAAATTCACCACAATTTTGGGGGTGCTTTCTTTTGTTTTCTTTTAAATCAGCACCATATTTAGGAAACCTTTTTTCCCTATACTACAGAATTTTGCACATAATTTTGGCTTGCTTTTTGTAAGATGAAAATTTAGCAAGGGTTTTTTTTTCCCACTCAGCAGAAAGCTGCATTGCAGCAGTAAGCCTATTTAGAAAATACATACAGTACATAGCAAGAACAACTCATCACTAACTCCACTAAATTTCAGTGTGCCCAACTGTCATTGCAAAATAGCATCTATTTCACAACAAACTCTAAGCATACTAGCAGGAAATACGGAGTAAAACTTCATGTGCAGAAAGTCCTAAGACAGCAGGGCATGGCCATCCTCTACATTCTCAAAAAAGGCAAATACAAACTTTCAGCCACCTAGGAAAACCAGTCAGGAACACCACTCTGGTTGACAGCATGAATGTTCACGCTGATGGAACTCCTTAGTCTTCAGAAACATCCCTGCTTAGTTTTTCAACCCCTTGGACCCAGGACAAATCCTTCCCCACCACAGCAACCTTCAGGGACCTGCACGACTCAACTAGTCTGACCCATTAGACTCCAGTTTCACATCTCTGTATCAAGCCCTGAAAAACACTCACAGCTCAGTAACAAACTATCAGCAGATGCCTGCAGTAGCAGATGCAGTTATGTCCACACACTCTGTAAAAGATACAGCTAACTTAGTTCTACCAGGGCACACCTGAGCCAGCCAAACCCAAAAAGAAATAGAAGAGTAGCAGTAGGAGAGGACCTACAAAGACCACCAAGTCCAACCATCCCACCACTCCAGGGCTGACACAAAGTTAAAACAGATCATTAAGAGCATTACCCAAATGCCTCTTAAAAATGCCTGTTCAACTCCTGGGGAAGAAATAAATACATAAATAAAAGGACAAACCATTTTGTAACCTCGTGGAATCCAGCCATACTTTTGATGCAGTTTTCAAACCTCACTTTTGAACTGAGGAGTTTTCCTACAGAAACGTCCTATCTTCAGGCTCAGTTTTTCTCACCCCAAAAAAAAGTAAAAGTAGCAAACCTAGCATAGCCCTGCAAAAGAATAACATCAGACTTGTGCTGAATAGACAAATTACACAGAACTTCGGGTCAAACAGAGTTTAATAAATAAATAAAAAGGTTCTTTCCTGGAAGTAAATATTCAAAGTCTCACTAATGCATTCCTGTCAATGGACTAAGGACATCTTACTTGCTGCTCAAAGACACTTAAGAAGTTTTTAAGCTGCCAACCTCCATCAGATCTCTTCCTTGCTGTCAAAAAATTTGTACACACAGAATTCAAGGCAAGTATTTCCCAGCATTCTCCCATCTTCCTTTATTTCTCTACAGTACTCATTTGTTAGCAGGTTTAAGTTGTAAAAAGTTCTTTCCAAAAATCTGACTAATTAAAACTGTTACAAAACTAGTAATGAGAGTGACAGAAGAAACGCAGTTCTCCCAGCACTAAAAAAGTCATATTAATAACATTTACATCTCTCTACTGTCTAACAAAGCTAGGGGAGAGGCAGAAAGTCCAAGCCCCTAAGTAAATAGTTTGGTACAGCGATTTTCACATGCTGTCTCATATTCTTGCACTTCTCTCTAGCTAGCCAGCCGTGGCGCACATCAGAAATTCACACTTTCCCCTGTCTGTTCTCCAGGTCCAGGTGCCTTAATGAACAGCGGGATTTTATCAAGCAACGCTTCCCTCCTGGTAGCAGCACACAGCTCCAGCGGATCAGGCGTAACATTCACTGTTGCTGGTGACAAACTGCTCAGCAGCCACGAACGCTGGAAACCACGCCAACAACAAGTTTTACACTCTGAACACATCAGGCAGCTCTAATAGCAGCGTGATCCCTCTCCAAGTTTGGGGCAAAACCACGCGCTTCTCCATAAAAACCTCGCTCAGCTGTATGGTGGCTGCCCTGTGTGCGAGTCACATATATCCAAACCACTGCAGCCTAACAAATTCTGTCACTTTGAAATATCCCACAAATCAGTAGGTCCAGGGCTGAGACAAAGAAGTCTGCAATGCCTGCCCACAGCTCAAAATACAAAATTCAGAGCCAGTTTTCACTATAGAAGACTCACGATGCACATAAACACGTCAACTACTATACAGCACAACACTCCGGTTTGGGGCAGAAAATTCATTTACTTTTTTTATGGATCAAAACCTGATGTGTGCAGATGGAGAAGAAGCTTACAGCAGCAAAATCATTTTCCCAAGGCTACGAAGAAAGCCTGGGCTATGACCAGAATCAGAATAGTCCCTCAAGCAAAATCTCAGCCAAAACCCTGTGAACCCGACAGGATCTGAGTTAGTGTTAATTCACCTTTCTTCCTCAGCCTTTAAAAACGCTTGTGGAAGTTTAAGCAGGCTGTCTTAAGCAAATATTCCCTCACCAAAAAATAAAGGATGGAAAGCAAGTCTAACCACTAAAAGAACAAGAAAATGCCAGAAGGATAAATAAGTTTGAAAACACGTCACCTAATATAAGTTCATCCCATCCTTTGCCATACGTTTTAGTGTTGGATGCTTATCTATTTCAGACTGACATAAAGCCATGCAAGTCAAACCTATGCGTATTTTCTCCAGCTGAAGATCTGCCCCTGTAAATTATATTTAGGAGATTTTAAGCCCAAAGATCCCATAAGCCATTAAACATTACTTGCCACATTATTCCTTAAATCCAAGCCTTATTTTCATCCACCAGATGCTTCTCAGCAGGGAAATGTACATATGATAACCCTACGAGCATCCTTTGGTGGGAGAATGGCAGGGAAACTCCCTTTGAGTACTGTTCGCCCAAGCATTCACCAGGATTCAAAAATCACCAGATTGCATCATTTTGCTGCCCACATCTCAATAGCAAATTTTTTTTATTCGTAAAACCACACGCACCAGCAGTAACAAAGGTCTTCACGCAATCTGAACTCACACAGTAAAAGGGACATAATGAATTTTACCTCTTTAACTAACAATCTATAAAAATTAATTTGCTGTCCTATTTTTTCCATGTCTAGCGAGAGGATTGTTAAATAATCTCTCCTTCTCCTGTTGCAGTTAATTACACACAGAAATACCAAGTCATGCTAAATAAAAAGGATACGCAGTTTATTATCAGTTTCTACTGTGCCACAAAGAAGAACAAGCGAATGGGCCCTTTTGGGTACGATTAGTTCCACACAGTTAGGCATTATAGCCTGCTATATGTTAACAGCGGGGTCTGTCAAGTGGGGAGGCAGACAGCGGTCCTGCAGGCTACATCCAGCCCTCGCTCACTGGCTTACAGAACAAGCTGAGGCCGATGCCTTTCGTCTGCCTTCCTGTACCCCCAGCAGCATGCACTTACGCACATACAAACGGATCAACATCAAACCCTGCTAGTTCGGGCTGCCCGTGCTGCTTAGCAGTTTGCTCGTGACTCCTCAGCCAAGCAGTTAGGAAGCGATCTTGTACCCCTGCAATCAATCATTAGCCATGGAGTTAGGAACCACCACTTTTACCACCAAAATCACTAGCGGTTTTGCCACTGGCTTGCCTAGCGCTAGTCAGGCCTGATGCTGGTTACTCGCTCTGCCCGATGTTTTCCATGGATCAGTTAGAAACACTTTTCTGTGATTAACTCCATTTACACTAAATGTGAATTTTACTGTGCCAAGCACCAACCTGCTATTATATATCTGAAGCCATTCATTGCTTTGAGAGTGTATTCGTACCATGGCAGGATCACAAATCATTCTTTCAATCACAGTAAAATAGGCAATTTCCACAAAATACTACTTCTGAGTAACTCCTTTCCAATTTGAACTTCAGTATTTCCATGCCATCTCAACCAAAGCTGTCTATCAGGCCTACCAGAACAGGAACTCAAGGAACTACTTTTATTTCGCCCAGCTACAGATCCTAGCTGAAAATACAGGCTGCATTTGCACCCTATTAAATCTCCCACTGACTGATAATAGATCTTGCCTCTAAAATTTGAGAGTATTCCTTTTCAGAGCCTGGAGAAATACTGTTATCTTTTGGTCACTGATACATTTCTTTAAAAAATGTGATCTGAGGACAATGTACTGAAAGGTACATTTCCTTCACCTTGACATATTGAAAAGATACATTATACGTAACAGTTCCCTGACGCATAATCTTTAACAGCAGAAGACACAGAGACTTCAGACCTGATGAGAAAACTTCATTTAGGATTCAGCTGAGGATCCAGTTCTGCAGTAGGTCTTACTCACGTTCTCAGCATTGCACCCAGCTTGAAAATGGCCCAGAGATCTCTCCAGAAAGGCAGAGTTTGTGATGCAGGTACCACAAGCCCCTTATTTTGCAGCAGTTCCTGGAAGGCACTGTGCCTCTTGACTAACTATTTTTATGTTACTTGTCAGACTATCCCCCTTCCTCTGCAGTTTTTATGTCTAGCAAAATACCAGCTGCTTATTTCTGGTCACTCTTCTTTGACTTAGCACTGACTAATCAGCTTCTTCTCACTCCGAAGTTGAGCATTTCTTTCCCTTTTTCTGCACGTGCAGAGAAAACAAGACAGTAACAGGTCATACAGGAAAGTCAGAGGAGATACACAGGAGCCCTTTATGCTTTTTTTTTTCCCCAGAGAAGGCTAATTTGCAAATGAAGGTTAGTGTTTTAATAAGAGTTATCGTGCCTTGCCTTATCTCCAGACATTAGGCTTCAATCTTTGCCGAAGATTTAAGATAATCCTTATTTGAACAAAACTAATTTGACCCAGTAGTACTGCCCTTTTAATGCAAAGCATCAAAGTCTATCCAGCTTTCAACCTGAGCTATTTGACCAACTGACACTGCAGTTGCTTGACAGGCTATCAAAATCTGGGAATGTAAAACAGAGATCAGAACTGTAGACCCTTACCCCTCAAAGCAACATTACCTCAATGGATAAAAAAAAAAAAAAATGTATTTTTGCCTATTTTTTAGACTAATGTTTGTGTAACATTTTCTATAAGGTATGACAATAGTTGAACCAAACCACACACAGATTGTTTGCAATGTGCCAGAAATGCATCTACTACTACACTGAAATAGCCCAGCAGTTTAACAGAGCATAGTGGGGCTCAATTACAGTTTATCACCTACAGTGATAAATAACACGTTTGGGTTTTTTTTTTTTCAAATGAAATACTAGATTAATTTATCAAACTGGATTTTTCACAAGATTAGTATTAACTTGCCTTTCCTTAAAAAGTGTATAGCAGGTAACAAACAGGAGTACCTCGGACATTAGTTTTATGCTCTTGCTGGTATTTTCAGAAACAAAAGTGTCCTGAACTTAATCCTGGGTAATTAGCCCCAGGAGGGGCACACCACCCTTTGCTATAAGCGAGTTTCTCCACCACCACCACCCAGCCCACCCGAGGCACCCCTTTCCCCCCGGTGCTGGCACTGGAAACACGTTTGTCAGCCAGCCCGCAGGGTTTCTGCCGGGACGTGGTAAATAGAGCTGCTGGGAGCGACGCTGCATTGTAAAGCAGCAGACATTATTTATGTGATTATTTCACTGGTATTAAGCTCCTCCTACAGTGCAGGCATATCAAAATGAGGTGAGTCATCTGGAAATGAAAATCTGTCCTGAAAAGTATTAAAACCTAACGGGCTCCAGACCTTCAGCAAAAGGACCTCAAGCACTCTTACTGAAAAATCCCAGCGAGCGGGTGCCAAGAAGTAAACACCAAGCGCTACCAACCTCCCCAGTAAAGCAAACCAGTAGTTATTTAACAGTTCAAATCCTGTACAAGTTTTACATTTTGTTGTCTACCAAGTTAAAATATCTCTTTTTTAAAAATTTCTGGCAGAAGTAAAGAAAACCTAAAGAAAGCCATGCTACCCATCCCTTTCCCTGCTGCCCAAGCAGTTTGTCATACCTCAGTAGTGACTTATGACCTTGCAAACGTCAAACAATGAAGTGATAACGCACAATGAATATTAAACACCTGTTTTCTTTCATTACTCTTGATTTTCAGTTCCAGATACAAAGAGTTACAAGTTCGTCATTGTCAATAAGCAAAGAAGCAGGTTTTTAATTGAGGGGGGCAGAGAAGAATCCTCATGATTTATGAAAAGCAAGTTCTGCTGGTACATCAGGCGTTCGTAAAGCAGTCTGCTAACACGTTCATGCCCCTGCACAATGGCTAAGTGCGTGATAACCGAGTTACTACTGTGGGGAACCGATACTACGTCGATTGATTGAAAATACATTTGACTTTTAAGACTGCAGTCATGTTTCTTCAAGGGCAGGTATATAACCACTTGTCTACGTGATGTGCCTAAAAAAGCCAGAGCAGCAATTCAGACTTGTACTAGAGGATTGTTTAAACTACATTTTACACACACACGCACAAAAAAAAAAGTCAGAGGTTTTTATATACAATGGTTAATACTGATCACATGCAATAAACCTAATATCCATTCTTTTTCTAAATATTTTTGTTTACTTTCAGGCAAAACACGTATTTTTCTTCTGCTTCAGGCTAGGGATGGCTGTAGGGCACATCATTCCCACACTGGCCAGCCTTCACCAACTGGTGAGCCTACAACCCACCCCATTAAGCATTCAGTTAATCCCTTCCCATTCACAAAACAGTCTCCATCTACACCTACCTCTAACAGCACAGAATAATTCTCTGAGGGCTATGAGCAGGATGCCCGACATGAGCCCAATTACTGACCACTGCCTTGTTGTTTACCTTACTCATCTGTACATTGTACCTTGCCACCCAGCTGCATTCACCTAATTGGAAACTCTGAATCATCAAACACAAAGCTGCCTGTAATGGAAACCCAGCAGAACTCCGACAGCAGAACTCAGGGCTGAATTTCAAGTGCCTAAAATCTCACAATACAAAAATATATTCACAATATTATATAAAAACATAGAATCACAGAATGGTTTGGGTTGGAAGGGGCCTTAAAGCCCATCCAGTTCCAACCCCCTGCCATGGCAGGGACACCTCCCACCAGCCCAGGTTGCCCAAAGCCCCATCCAGCCTGGCCTTGAACATTTCCAGTGATGGGGCAGCCACAGCTTCTCTGGGCAACCTGGTCCGGGGCCTCACAACCATCACAGTAAATAATCTCTTCCAAATATCTAACCTAAATCTACCCTTTTTCAGTTTAAAACCATTATTCCTTGTCCTATCACTACACTCCCTGACAAAGAGTCCCTCTCCTGCTTTCCCACAGGCCTCCTTTAGGTACTAGAAGGGAATATTATATAGGGAATATAAGGGAATAATATATATTAGAATATGTATATTATATATAAAGGTATTTTGTATGGTATAAGCTTTATATAATATAATAGAAGTTAACAACTATTATAGTTCTTACAGGACTAGATATTGCCCAGACTTACTTCAGAGTCTTGCACAACAAAACTCTGAATCTCAGCAAGGAAAAATAAAAGGATAGGGAACAGAATTGTGATTATAACTTTTACACTACAGAGCTTAGATTTAACATACCTGAGGATTCCTATTCTATATGAAATGATGTTATAATGCTAGCTTTCCCTCAATATCACCACCCAATTTTAATTTCAAAATTCTTTGGGATCACCTTCTCTCATCAGGAAGGAATCACCATATAGATCAAGGAATGATTAAGCTTCAGTATTATAATACAAAAATACAACAGGCTCTCATATTTTAAAGGTCAGCATTTAAAAATGAATTCAGTTGTTTTAATAAACTTTCACCACAGCAACGATTTTTAACTTTTCTTTACTGTTTAAATATATAGATACAGATCATCTACTGCCTCTATGCTACTCTAGATTTCACAGACTTCTGTCATCATTTAGCCCGTCAGCTCAGTAAAAGATTTCATGACGTGTGAAGCACTGCAGATTTTAGACCCATACTTCTGTTCAGCAGTCATCAGTCTTGAACTTGACACCCATATGCTATTTTCTCCTACCAAGAAAGTCACTTAGAGTTTTGTGTGCCTAAAAAAAGACAGGCCCTTACTGGCTTCTCATTTCATTTTCAGTGAATGAAAATTGTATTTTGCCGTTACTAAGTACAGACTGACCTATACAAGACTCTCTTCTGCCAGTGCTGCACAGGCAATTTGGTTTTTGTCCTTTAGATCTTAGGTATAATACGATATAAGGCCAAGCTCTGTTTTCAACGGTAGTGATACAGTCATAAGGAGGACAATAAGGCTGCACAAATGTCACCAATATCAGAAATCTACCTTGGGAATTTAAATCCTATATTTCATTAACGCTTCTGTGAGACTACAACCCTGAAGCAGCTGTCTTTTTGTAAATGATGTAATTAAATGCCCTGAGAAGTATGCAAAATGAGGGATCTGCATACTATCACACAGCGGTTCTCTTTTGTACTTAGCCTTTACTTCATTTTAAGTTTCTGCGTGGCATTGTGACTTAAAATGGAACTTTCTGAACACACAACAAATGTTCTTCTGAAGAAAAAAAAAAGAAAAAAAAAGAAAAAACATTCAGATTTTTAGGACTGAGAAATGCAATGCTTTATAGCTCCCAGAAGAGAAAACACAAAGACCAAGACTTTCCATGTGGTCTGATCCTGGAGAATTCTGTTTAGGTGCCCAGCTGAGACGCTCTTAAACCAACCTGAGTTCTGAATGCCCGGCATTTTTCTGAAATTCAATGACCTTTAAAGACTGTTGAATTGGATATCCAAAGCAAAGAGGCTCAGAATCATGAGCGTTCAGCTACATTCATTATTAGTATTATTATTCACAGCTGCACCCAGGGTATACTAAGTATTGTGCAAACGAGGCAAAGTCTGCATATATTTAATTTCTCAAGCAACAATAGGAATGGATCACTGGGAAAATTATATATTCATTAATAAATTAATACAGTCATTCCCCAACTCAGTTGTGTGTAGTATGCCTGAGATGAGGAGTGACAGATGACATCAATATCTCCACATCCAAGCCTCCAGAGGACAACATCTTCACTTGCTCAGTGTTTGTCCCATGTAACTCCATTTGAACTGCACTGGAGTAGTGTAATAGGGGAGAATAATCAGCATCCATGTCCTACAGCTAGCCAAAATGAGATTTTCTGGCTCAGTTTAGTCATTTGAATGAGGAAAGTGAACCTGGATCCAGACTTTCTAAGGTCTCTTGGCATTTGAATATCTGTAGAGTCTAAGGTAGCATGAACCTCCTGTCTGAGAGCAAGCTCTATCCTAAAACTTCATTTTCCCTCCACTTCAAACAAAATGCCTCTCTAATCCCAGTATGTGAAAGTTTGCTTTAACAAACAATTTTTCAGGAATTCATGTTTAAACACAAATGATTTTGCATACAAAATCAGAACATCAGTTTCTCTGCATTTTCTTGCAATGTCTTATCCATGGACCAATAGCTAATTCTATAAAATACTTCCACTTACAGAATTATAGCTACCAAGTTTGCAACTGAAACACTAAGCAAATTAATAGAATTCACCTTCTCAAAAAAACAGTGCATATTTATTACACCAGGCTAAACAGTTACCAGGGTAAAACTTCAAACCATAAACATATCGTTTGCACTAAAGCTTTCAGTTATTTCTACAAAGCTCAACCCTCAAGTGTATCTACAGTGGTCTAAAACAAGTGGTCCATCAAGCAATCGGGACAGATTCCACAACCTGCTGCTATTTCCCCAGCATTTTGCAAATAGCCCAGTGTCAACTTTTCCCGTGGTGCATTAACATGCAGAGCCTATTCAGGCATGCTCTGACCACACTGGGACTCAAGTCCCACCCTGACCACTGCCCTTTACAAAGCTGACATACAATCTGAACTAATCTCTGGCTACAAAGAGGGCTTGCAGCGCAGAATTTGGTCTATGCGTTGTTTTGACATATTGATATGACCACTCAATTCATTATGAAACAATTTTAGCTAATCAAATCAAAAGATGAATGAACAGAACGCGTTCTGTGAATCACAAGTCTAAACGGGACAAGAAGTACCAGGCAGAATGAGTTTGTTTTCTGCTTTGGTAATATGATCAGAGATTAGCTCGTTGGGTAGAAAATAAACTATAACAGCAAAAGACATATTTGTATTTTTTTCAAAATTAGGTTTTAGTAACATAAATGTCAAGAAACTAAGAGCGATGGGTTGCAAAACACAAAAGTTCCATTCCACCTGTAATAATCCCTCATCCTCTATTATGACATTGAAACGAGGCTCACGATGAACCTACAACACTGCAGCTACAGGAAGGAGAAGTTATAGTTGTTATTACAAAATGATTTAGATCACACCATTATACTACACATACATAGATTACAAAAATGTTTTACTATGCTATGATTCTTTTCTTGTATTATTGTGAAGCAGAAAGAAATAATTATGCTAACGTGATTATTCCAGTACTTACTTGGGGTGCTGAGCAGCAACCTAATGCTGATTTTAGTAACTTTCATCATGCCCAGTCTCAGTTTATGACTATGTTTTTATAAAAATGAAAATACACTCTTGATGAGAACTCTACAAGCATGCATGTTTCAGGCAATATAGAAAGGAAAAGGGAAATGAACTTATCTGTCAGGTATTGCTTAGTATCTGAACATAGACGTGTTGCACAAAACCCACAAATGTCAGAATACACAGAGCTGATCCTTAGCAAGCCTAACTTACAGCCACTGAAGACAGCACCATAGGGCTCTGCTAACATCAAGGATTTTACAAAGTGAAGTCTATAAAGATTTATAGAAGCCTTGTGCAACCATGTGCTGACAAGCAATGCCTTCAACAGCACCCAGAGCTAGGGGGACCACGAGGATTACCGCACAGTGCTTCTGCAGACAGGAAGTGGTATTTACAGACAGCAGCTCAAGCTGCCAAAAGGTCTTTTAAGAGCACAGCGTTTCTGCAGTAAAATTAAGTATATTAAATACCTGACAGTAAGAAAGAATGGATCTTTCCAGAAAGTTTGACCAGATGTCCTTTTTAACAATAAGACTAACACACAGAGTTCAGCGCAGCTCTAGCCTCAAGTGCCACAGATCATTACCTAAATAAGGAACTTCTTTATGTATTCAGATCAACTTGAGATTTATCAGTCTCTTTCAGTATTACCAAGCAAAAGATCAGCGTTCAGCTGGGGCACTGTAATCCCACTGGAAGGAAACGTCTCACACCAGTGAAGAGCAGCCATTCCGACACACTCTAATGCTGCAAAAAATAGCTTGGGAAGCAACTTTGGTCTTTGAAAGGCTGGACATAATCAAGCTGCAGCACACAAGTGACAGGACAGGCCATAAAAAAAGGGAAGGAAGTCTAGTTACAAATCCTTGGTTGGACAAGGAGGCTTGGGAACCACCTCCCCACTCTGCACACAGTCCGTGCAACAAGTATCACTTTCCTCAGTACTTTTCCCGTCCCCCAGGTGCCCCATTTCTTCAACTGCAGTTACCAAGCAATGCCAATTCCCTGGCCCAGTATCTTTACCATATCCAGCACAGCTGCAAAGCAGCATTGTAAGATACATTCAGAAGAAAGGATTTTGAGGCCTGTAAGAGTATAAGCCAGAAATTTGCATAAAGACCTTATGAGGAAATCAGAAAGAGTAGTGAGAGTACGTCAGTGTAGCCTGACAATTACCACAGCAGGTTCCCATTTCTCACTGAACATCACGGCCATGTTGCTAACACCTTACCATTACAGACGAGGTAAAAAGGAAACGGGATACTTTAAATAGCAGGTGTTTGCAAAGAATTGGCAGTGTCAGACACCCCAGGGTGACAACCAGTCATTTATATAAAACAGGCAGCAAACTCTGGGAACCTGACATGTCTCCCAGATCACGGATTGGCTAGAAAAACCTGCTAAAAGGACAGCAAAAGAGATGTGAGACAATAAACTGAACACAACTGCAAAATTACATGGGGGAGCAAAATGATTCTAGAACCACTGCATTTTCCACAGATTAAAAAGTTTTAATATTAAGCATACCAAAAGCCCTGGCAATACTTCAGTGGCACTTAAGTTAACTGTCAATTGTTTATTAAGAGATCCCCTACAAATTGAATGTATGTGTGCTGCTTCCTCTTTCGTTCTTCATAAATTTAATCCCTTCAGACCAAGAGGAAAGATTCCATAAACATAGCTGATTTCAGTCTTTCAATGACCATCCATTCCACCTGAGTCACAATATACATGAAGGCAGGGACTACTGTATCTGCCTTCTGTTGTTGTTAGGATTTCTAAACCCTACCAGAATGCCACAAATAAGGAAAAAAAAAAAAAAAAGCTAGCAGATAACCTAACTAAATTACAAAATTTAAAAAGAGACCCTTTTAAAAGAAATAGGGTGGTTTAATTGCTGTTTTTGTACTTATATCTTATAAATCTGACATAAGCTTAAAATAAAGCTATGTCTCAATATTTTCTAAAATTATATTGTTAATAGGAAATGAATTAAATTTATTCTAAAACACAGTTTTATGTTGCTGCAGTACAAAAGACAGACTATTGCATTTTCATGAAGCAGAACAAAATGGAAACTCTGATGCCCTGCTTTCTTGTTAGTTCTCAAATTCTTTAGTGTTAGACTCCGCTTTTAAGTGTTCCTGCTCTTTTCTCTGCTTTTTGAATCAAGCTGTTGTACCTATGTTTCCATAAAAACCGCTCCAAGTAATGTATTTTGGGTTTCAGAGACCATTTGGTCAGATTCTAATAATCTCTCCTGGGAGCTGACACCAACTTCCAGCAGCAGGTCGAACGCTGCAGATTAGAATAATAAAACACATGCTGCTGCAGCTTCCAAAAAAAATGCAAGTGTCTTTTTCAAGCTGAAGAATGATGTTTTGAGACATCTTAGATGCCTTGTCTCCTAGACAGAGCTTTCCTTTTGCTTATACAAACATATACATGCAGTAATTCTTGCTTTTTCCTCTTTTAAACAAAGAATGTGCCATTGCAAAGGTTTTGATCCAGACTCCACATTTCTTTTTGTCATTATGAGAATGTAGTGTTCCTCAGCTGACTATGTTAAGAATGCTGGTGGTTTAAGATTTTGCACTGAACTGAAACATATCTTTATTTACACAACGTGGCATTTTTTCCTGTTTTGAAATAAAAGAAATATATTTCACTTTTCCAAACAGAGATTTTTTTGTTTGTTTTTCAAATTCTTTGTGTAGAGGTAAAATAAACAAATGTCTTGAAACTTACGGAAAAACACTGGATTAAAAACAAGCTGGTATTTCTCTTTCACATTAACATGGTGTTAGGTTATCTGCTGGTGTAAGAAAAATGATATATTTCCCCCTTATAATTCACTACCGTTTATTATAGTGTTCCAACTATGAATCCCAAGTGGATTAAGACTTGTCATATTTGACCCCTTTGGTTAAAGGCAATCCACTCCATAATGATTTTTTTACGCTATTCTGTAAAACGAACAGTTCCACATGCATAAATGCTAACAGGAATCAACATCTCCTGTTTCTTTCTCCAACCTTCAACAACCCTATTCACTGCAGAAAAAAAAAAAAAGAGTTTTACTAATTCATAAGCACCATGCAGACACAGGCAGTCTAGAGAGAAACCTTTTTAGCAGTTGCAAAGAAAAAACATGAGAAAGCTTCCACAAAGAGTCTGAGAAATTCTGAGGATTCAACAGAATAAAGGAGGAAAAAAAAGAAGGAAAAAAAAAAAGAAAGAAAGAAAGAAAGAGGTGTGAAGATTTAAAATATTCCCAATACTCACTGAAAGCAGCCACTGCAAGAGCCAGTGTGACAATAATGGAGACCCAGGAAACCCACAATGCCTTCTTTCTGTAGCTTTGAGCTTCATGAGGTTTTAGCCTTGTACTGCTTTCTAGTAAACCTGATAAGCAATAAGCAAAGAGGGTATGAACAATACATTGCTCCTTTTAAAAACACAGCTGTGTTAGTTCAGACCTAGATCACATTATTTACATTCTACATTACATATCGAATCAATACAGAATCAAATCCTCCTCACATTAGCAAGGTTATCGTGGTTAAGTGAACAAAGCCATCAGAAATGTATGAGTAAGCAAGCACAACACACACAAGCTGGTTTGATTCCACACGGAAGGTAAGGCCCACACCTCAGCCACTTATAATAGCACTACAATTGTGCGGCAGTTAACAGAAATTCACATCACTTGTGTTTTCCACCTATACATCTACACAAGAGCGAGCCCCGTCCTCCTCTCACTGAGATCAAAAACCATTTCCGCAGTTCAGGATGCTGAACGTAATTAACATAGGAGAAAAACTTGTGTCTGCCAGCCTCTGAGAAATAACCTACCGATGCACGGGAATACACTGCACATGTTGAGCACCAAAGTAGAAGCAGGCACACTTTAGAATCAAAGCTAGCACAGTTGAAAAGAACTCTTGAAGCACAATGTCCTTCCCCAAAGGTAAGAATACATCCCTGGCTAGAAGCTGGACCAGGAACTGTCTGAAGAACAATTCGGGCCTTGCTCTAATCAGCGCAAAGGTCTGCTAACAAAAGGGAACAGGACTGCTTTCTCTCTTCTTTGATGCTTTCAATTTGTGCAGATCTTTTGTCCACTCGTCTTAAATTGCAGAAAAGAACCCAAGTTAAAAATAAAGTACATTCTTTGGTTTTTGCTCTCTCAGTCTGAGTCTTAAGCCACTTTCTGATGCATTCATAATTAAACATATTTGCCATTTGTTTATCCCATCCAGATTCTTTTCTGCATATGATATTCATTTAATTTGAAACATGCCGATACATTTTTTTTACCAGCAAGTTCCAACTCAAATCTGCTTAGCTGGTGACAGAAGGCCTGATGACTCTTAACTTTATTAATGAATTACTCCAGAAATTGTGGGTGGTCCTTCTCAAGTGATGATCCCTTTTCAGAGGGACTTGCCTGCCCACAGTGTGCAGAACTAGGGCGCTGCGTGTAGAAATGTTGTCGAAATGTGTGTAGAAATAGTGAAATCTTTCAGTAGCCGGTCCAATGTCTTAGGCAAACGGTAGGGAAGAGGAGTGCTGGCAGACAAAGCAGCAGATTAAAACCTAACAGCTGAAGCTGTCACTGTCCTCGCCTCCCCCAGTTTTATCTCCAACCTTTCTGATGGCTACTGCAACCCTGGAGGTAGGGACACCTGATCTGGTTATGAGCGTACTCCTGAACCCACACCACGCTTAGCCCAGTTTATTAATGCTAGCAGATATTAACTTCAACTGACTGTAATGCGCTGGCTCAACACTGCAGTGGTTTTGGAATCAACGCAGAAGTGAATCAGACATCTCTGCCTCAGGGGCAGCAATGTGTCAGCAGCAGGGTAGGCATCCAGGGGTGGTAGCAGTTTGAGCCACCAGATTTTATTCTGCCACTTCAAGCCTGTCAGAATTCTAATCCCAGAATAGTTGGCGGAATTCGCCCTCTCTTGGAAAAATGCCTTACGCTTTTTCCCGTCAATTACTTTGCGTGGAAAGCAGAGAGAGTTTCTCTATTAGAGAGTTCAGAAAGACACTGGGAGAATTTAAATTAATGCTGTGTTTTCAGACAACTTCAAATATTTCCTCCCTTCTGTGCTACACTGTGCCCTCTTCATGAATGAAAAAGAATTCGCAAACTTGCACACAAGAGAATTACTAGGCCCAACAGAAAACAATGTCTGTGTCTTAATATGCAAATTCTTTGTCTGACACCTGAAAATTACCAGATGACAACTCAGAAAGGTCTGAGTCCTTCACCTACAGCAGTGCACTGCCATTTCTCACTTAGCCTGCCTTCATCTGTGTGAAGGAATACATATTTTTTGCAATGTTTCACCTATCTTCTGACAGTACACATAACAATCCACAGTTTAATTGCTATCTGATATGAGGTCAATAACAACAGATTTTGAAATAAAGGATTAACTTCTACTAATAAAACCATACAGAAAAAAATCTCATGATTTTGTGATTCCCCCTTCTTGCCCCCTCCCCAGTACAAGCATTTTAAATTAAGGCCCTAATCTTGCTGGAACATAAAGCAAAGTCGGTTTCCTTAGCCAATTTTGATTCTCAAGAGTTCAAACATGAAGTAAACACAAAACAGAATAAGAAGCAACCTTCACCTGGTTCTTTCTTTAAAGGCATCCTATAGTTCATGGCTACTGCTCACTATTACCTGGGAAGACCAACACATACAGTTGATAATTACAAATCAAATAATATCCTAATTAAGTTGAGAAGTGAATAATAAGCCCCAGAGCTAGCAAAGCACTGCTAATTAGTATTCACATGTCAAGCACGTGTCCAGTATGACAGAGACTGCAATCCTTATAAAACTGAGCCACTTCTGCCGTGCATGTGTGTGTGCGTGTGTCTTTCTCTCTCTCCCTCTCTCTCTCAAAATGGCTGGCATATTCTAGCTATCAGATATGATCCCTTCCTTCCTAAAGTAATAGCTTCTGTAATTAAAATTCTCTTCCCTGAAAAGATCGTATTTTTCTCAGGAGTGTCCCAAGGGACAGCACACAAAAATACAAACTCATTCACATGACTACCAAACCCATAGCATGGAAATTATTGAGAATCAACACCTGCTCATTAATTTACACACAACAACACGATTCACAAGGTAAACCTCCACATTTTTCCTCTGACCATAAGAAAACAAATTTTAAGCATCTATTGGAGGCAGGCTGAACGATACTTTCAGTATAACCTGCATTGCAACAAAAATGAAAAGCTAGTATCTACTGATAAAATTCCTCCACCCTGATATTAACATACTGAATAATTTTACTGCCAATTATTTATTTAACACATAGATAACCCTACATTAAAGAAGTGATGATGAGCTGGTTAAATCCACTGGATTTTTACTTTATCTTTTAGTACCTTTATATATTAGCTGATTTTCTTCCAAAAAAAAATCAGAAGAAAAAAAACCTGCCTAACAGTTGCAGAACACAAGCTTGGCATATTTGTGAAGTGATTCTAGGATATTCTTTACCATATGCTGGCTTACCAGAAGTACTTTTCTATTTGGCTAAAGGATCATTTTAAAATGTCAAGTTAGAATTTGTGAAAGAGATAAGGGAAATAGAAAAATTGTTCACGTAAGATGTCAATTTAAGGACCCCATCAAAAAAAAAAAAAAACAAAAACCACTGAATTTGGGTCTAGATCTTAAAGAGCAAATATCTTGTTCTAAAATTTGAGGTTATTTTTTATTTTTAGCAAACATGGAAGTATCATCTCTATAACTGGATCAGCTATGATTCATAGGAAAAGAGCATAAGAAAAAGTACAATCTAAAAGGACAGACTGTAACAATTCCAATGGGGACAACCTGCAAAAAGCAGACCAGAATATCCTCTATGATGACTAGGAATTAAGCTGGGAGATGGAATTGGTGACTTTCCTATGAAAGACTACGAGAAAAAGCTACCACGAGGGCCATTGAAAGAGTGTGAATGCAAAGAAAGAAATAATCAGCAGCTTTAGTCTCTTCTCCCTCCTAGAAAGAAAGGTTAGGTACATCGCACTCTCTCTCTTTTCGGAACTACCCTTAGTACCAAAAGGCCCAGCTTTCATCTTTAGCTCTGTCATACTGGGCACAAATGGAAAATTTCTGCAAACTTCCACGTTTGAACCCTAACCAAAATTTCTGATTCCTACTACTTAAAACAGAACTGAAGCCTCAAATTGCTCTCAGTCGAGATGCCTGCCACCTGCCATTGGCCGTGACAGTAAGGGCACCCCTGGGAAAAGGGTCGTCCCCAGTCCCAACGTGACCGAAAGCATGCAGGGAAGATGGTGATTGCTCTTCCTCGGTATATCTCTATTTCATGGCTAGGATAAGCGAGCAAGCACGGGAGTTTGGAAAGCCAGAGAGAGACCAGAGGACACAGGGGTTACATGTAGGATGGGGTGAAGACTGGGAACACAAAAGGGACTTTGGGATGTGCAAAGAAAAAAAAAGAGAGAGAAACGGGACAAAATGGAACAGAGATGCTAAGGAAAACCCAGCACGTGAATTAAAAAACGTGTGGAGACAAATTGTGTGGAACAGGAGCCTGGAGGCGTTATGGAGGCCGGGGCAAGGCGGAGGGTTAAAATGGCAGCTGCCTGTATTCCCAGATGGGCAGCAGGTAAGCCGAGTGCCTCGTGCACCACCAACAGACGTCCAAAAATTAACGTGTTTGAGGCTAACACGGCTGGGAAGCAGGCAGCCTTCCACCCCTGGTCAGGTACTTCGGTAAAGAACAAAATACCAGTCAGGGGACGGGGACTAAGGGAGGGCCCTGACTGACCTGGCCGCCCGGGGCCCCGCTGAGAGGAGCCCAGCGACGCCATGTGCGCCCGCTGCCCCGGCAGGCAGGCAAGTTTTCGGTGGGAGCAGCCCCGACTGGAGTTTGTGAGGAGATTTTAAAGCTGGGAAACGAAAAGGGAAAGGTTCGGGGAGCGGGGTGTTGTGAGGGAGTGCCCGCGGGGTCCGGGCAGAGCCGGTGTGGGGCTGACGGGGGTGGGAAGGGCTGCTGTGGAGGCGTGAGGAGGTAGGGCTGCGGCCGTCAGGGGGCTGCAGGGGAAGACGGAGGGGAAAAAATTAAAAATAAAAAACTGCCGGGGGTAGGCGTCGGGCGGCCGGGGCCGGAGGGAGGCTGCCCCGGGGGAAGGCGGGCGCGGGGTGAGGGACGCCGGGCGCTCACCTCGGTCCTCCAGCCCCTCGCTGAACTGCCCGCTCTCCCCGATCCGCAGCTGCTCCTGCTGCTGGTGCTGCTGCTGCTCCCGGGGGGGCAGCGACGGGCTGCTCCCGGGGGGCTGCACGATGGCGGGGTCCGGGGTGCTGTCCAGGGCGGCTGCGGACGGCTCCATGGCTGGCGAGGAGGCGGCTGGCGAGCGGAGCGGCGAGGCGAGGAGCGAGCGGGAGCATCCAGCCCGGGTGCGAGCCCGGGGAGAGGAGGAGACAGACTCCGGCTCAGAGCATCAGGGAGCCGGGGCCAGGCGGCGAACAAACTCCTCCGGCTGCTCCCCGCGGCCGCCTCATCGCGAACCTCGGCGCCGCCGCCGCCGCCTGGGGGCAGGTGGGAGAGCGGTGCCGCCTCCCGGCGCTGCCCTTCCCTTCCCCTCCCCGCCCCGGGGAGCGTCTTCGGCGGCGGCAGCAGCGCCCGGCTCCGGGAACGGGACCGGGGTTAGGACCGGGGGGCAGCTCTGCCCCGTGCGGAGCGGCCTGTGAGGGGCCGCCGTCCCGCCGGGGTGCTGGGGAGGGGAGAGGTGGGGGCGCTCCCTCCCCTCAGGGCCGCCGGCGCTGGCTGAGGCTGAGGGAAGGGCTGCGGGGAGCCGCTGGAAGCGGCCGCCCTGAGGGGCCGCCCGCCCTCCAGAGCCCGCAGGGACCTCGGGCTTGAGGTGCTTGGCCGAGGAAGCGGGAGCCCTGTCAGGCGCCCCTCGCCATGGTGGGCTCTGCCTTCCCCCTGCGGGGTTTGGGGTGTTTTTAGAGGGGGGAGCCCCCCGTGGCCGCCCCAGGGTGAGGGGCAGGCGCTGCACCCCGCTCCTGAGGTGCTGGTCCAGCAGGGGAGGAAGGCCCCATCCGCCCCCCATCCGCCCCTCCTGCCAAATTTTCTGGTGAATTTGCTCTCTCTCCATCTGCTATTGCCATGTTTCAGGACCGCACACACCCCTCTCAGACCCCGCAGAGGTGAAATTTGGTCATGTTGACAGCTATTTGTTAATATTAGGCTAAAATCTGTCACAAAACACAGCGGTGTCATGGGGGTGCATGGGATTAGAGCTGGAGACTTGTTGGTGTCCATGGACATGCACAGTTCACTCGCTTGGCCTTCCTAGGGCCACAGAAAAACACAGGGAAAAAAATAAAAACCTTAGGAGAACAGAAGTGGGGGAAAAAAATAGAAAATTTTACTGATAGATCTGTGCCAGAGTTGTTAGCTTCTTCCTCTCTGCTGGTTTCTAATGACTAAATAGAGAAGTGCAAATAAGCAAAAGCATTTTCCGTGCTAGCACAGGCTCCCAGTTGCGTGCTCACTGGCATGCAGATAAATGTTGAAACTGCATTGTGCTCTGACTTGCATCTAGGAAACTACCAGAAGACAATTCGACATTGCAGCCCGGGTCCCCAGTTGGTATGTAAGTGTATAATCTCCATTTATGTTATATAAAGTTCAGATTGCCTTTCTCTTTTGACAGGTTACCAAATCTGGGGAGTATGGAAAGGCCAGTGGGAAAGCAGTATTTATGCAAACCGAGGAACATGATTTTGTATGCTGTCAATCTTGCCTTAAAAAAGTTTTGTGACGCTTTAGGAATACCTATTTGGGAACAGTTAGTGAACTACTGAAATGACTTAGTTTTAAACAAATGCTTCTTAATGCTGTATGATAATCGTTTCAGCTGTATTTTAAAGCATTGATTATTTTAAAAAGTAAATATAAGTAAATGTTAAGGAAAGGGATATAAACTATAATTGTAGAAATTGATTGAGGTTCAGGCCTTATAGAATGGAGATGGAATTCAACCTTATAGAATTGAGTAGGCTATGATGGTGAGAGGGACTGCTGTTTACTTTTTACCTAATCTCATGATTCCTTCATGCATAGTCTGCTGTACATACTAAATGAAATATTTTTGAAGTCTTCTGCCTCTCACTTAAATTTGATCTTCACCCTTATCTATCTTACTGTGCTTGGTGATCTCAGGGCTCTAGTTCTTCTAGTTGGATTGACATAAACATGAATATAAACAATGCCTAAAGTATTTTTATTTTCCTTCATGTAATGGATGCAATATTGCAAAGTGTCTATTTGATGTTAATGTCAAAAGACATTCTCACTTGCATAAGCTAACACAAGTGAGTTATTCTGAAGGAAATGCTTTTTGGGGTTTGGGCTTAGCTGGGAGAGATTGGAAACTAGTAACTCCTGCAAATATTATTTTTTTTTTCTTTATGGGCTGTTCATAGATATGAGCTATATGAACGAAAAGTAGAAAATACCTTTTGTTATTTGCTCAAAGTATTCGACTGCCACATCTTTGTAGCACTTATAGTGTGTTTGTAAAGAAATGAGAATCCTTACCTTTGAGTAGAACCAATTTTGTAACCTGATGAGAGACAAGGGATTGGGGCCAAATCACTTTTCAGCACCTGGCAGGGATACAAAACCTCTGAGTCAGATTTGGGAGTCATGCTCCCATGCAGAGTTTATCCAGTGCAAGCCATGAAGAGTCCCTTGAAATTGCTGCAACAGATTTAATGCTCCCTAACGCAACTACTGCAAGGTTCTTTCTCTTCTAGGGAGATCTGTCCATACCAGATGGATTCCAGCAGGATTCCTTGCATAAATGGAAAATAGACCAGTGACTCGCATCGGACACTGCCTCCTTTCTGTAAGTCTCTCTAAGTTACTTTAGCATTCTTATAACTTCCAGAAATCATCCCAAGAGGAAAGTTCCTGGAGATTCCTAATTCTGTTTCTTTAAAAGGAGGTGAAAGAGGTAGGTTTCCAAATGACTTGGAAATAAATAATAATAATAGTAATACATTAAAAAAAAAAAAACAGAAGCTAGGAAGACCTAACCACAAATTTTCAACTTTAATATGTTCCTTTTTCTTTTTTTAGATGTTCTCAATTGCTGTTCTTACATGAAACTGTCTGGTAGGGGCTGCAGCTGTCTCTGTTTGTATAAATGCTATAGTGTTCAGGCTATAGAAAAGAATATGAGGCTTGCAAAGAATATTAGTGTTTCTTTTAAATTACTCTTTTCATTGGTTTCAAACATGGCCTCATGTGAGAAGGGACATACTCTGCCTTTAAGTAAATATAAATTCAAAACATTAAGCAGCTCCACAATGCAGAGTCTTTCAGATCAGACCATTATTTATATAAGCTAGCTATTGAGAAGCAGAAAGACTGCAACATCATAGAAGCTAGAAGCTGCTTTCTTTTCCAGCATTGCCTTTTATTTCTCATGACACTTCTTTCACCCAAAGTATGTTACATTGGATAAAGGAGGTAGGGTTAGGGGTTTAAAGACCTGGGTCCTGTTTTCCAGCCCTGTTGGACTTTTTGCGTAGCAAGTCTGTACACAAAGTCAACAGAGAGAAAAAGAACTGGCCATAATCATTGTGTTATTATATGATATTATTGCTTGTCTTCTCAAACCTCCCTCTGTTGGATAGGAACCAGAAGAACCCCAAATCAATTAAAAACAAACAAAAACCAAAAATCAATGAGAAACCACTTCCCTGGGTTCAATCTAAATCAGCTGATGCCATCCCATGTTCTGTAGTTGCTGCAAGATTAATATGCACTTGCAGAACTTTCTTCCCTGCTGAAACCGCCTGTAATTTCCATAACATTTTGGCTTCCATAGAAAAGGTGGCTCCAAACTGGATGGAGGTCTCTTGCACCCCAGCAACCAATGCTAATGAAGAGAACCTTGTTTTTCTTCATCTGGATTGTCTGTGTTCTGATTTTGCTGAGGTTATTTGTGGTGGTGGTGGTTCATTTGTTCCTTCTTTCTGCCCCTCCTCCTTCCTTCTACTGAAGGAATGAAAAATACCTATCAGATTTGTGATGCTTCCTTCAGGCCCACTCTAACTCTTAGCAGTCACAGAAAAAAACTTCAATTATATTTGACAAAGTTTGGATGAGGTCCATCATTTTACTCATTTCCAAGGTAGACATTCTGCTGGGGAAATAGCATTCTCTTGGCAGTAGAGTAAGCTGTTGTCCTGTTACAGTCCCCTTGTTTCACTTAACCATTGTCATACTACCGTCAGCACCCGCTATGGCATGATAAAGAGTACCAGGGTGCAAAAACGCAGGAAGAACGTGATATTACTGCATTCTGTAGAGTGATACCAACGAGTGGCAATAGGAAAACAGGTCCCGGTCCTTCTGTTAGATAGCGGTCACTGTGCGAGTGTAGAACATTTTTTATTTCTCGTCAGTATGTATGGAGTTGCAATAAATCCATTTTCATTATAAGCACAGTTGGATGTGTTAGTATAATATGTTCATTTGTCATTCTGAAAATGAGAGGTACATCTATTCTAGACTTCTATATTTCCTTTCTTTTTAGCACTACTGACAGGAACATTTTCACCTGAATTATCAGAACACTGTGGTGCATTCAGAGGCTCCTGAGAAGGAAGTTTGCTTGTTTTGATTGACATTAACTAGTCAATATTCCATATTGACCAGCATCTTGAGTGCAGCACTTAAGTTGAGAGCACTCTTGCATATTTGGAAAGAGTTTGTCATCTGGCCCAGTGATTATGTTTTAATATGTTTAAAGGCATAAGAGCAATACAGTACTGTCACCATTAGCCAACTTGTTTGCAGGGTTGTGTTTCATACACATCTTAAACAGAAAAACTGCCTTTTTCTGGCAGCAAAATACTGTATTTGTCACTGACCTTTTATTGCAGTATCAGGAGTGCTAGTGTAGGCCAGGATGGTTTATTAGTTTGGTCAGAGGCCTTATGACATTCAAAAGAAAACATTCGCTTCTTACTTTCATCAGTTGGTATTTCATGGAACTACAGCAGGAGGTAATAGCATCCCCATTCAGTTCCACAGGAGGCACATCTGAAACAAAAACTAAGTACCAATCCAATTCCAAGTGGATGGGCAGACAACCATCCTGGAAAGGTCATCGCTATAGATAATCTTCACTGTTACTCCTCTAAGGCCAAGCTCTGAGACTGATTTATCCAAATACTTCTAAAGGCAAAGCCTTCAAGTAAGTGCTTTTATTTTTTAAACACTCGCTCTGTGCAATACAACTACCATTTTGTGCCCATTGTGTGGGTGAGACAGTATGATTCTTTGCCATTTAGACATTTTCTCTAGCGAAACTAATACATGAAATACATCTCTAAAGTGATGAAATCCTCTAGATTCTGTATTTCACAGCCTTCTTATAACAAACCTAATCTTTTATTTTTATAGTCTCTTGACCATCTTGTGCAGTATTGGCTTCCATAGTTTTCTTTTATGAGCAAATACAAATTAGGCTAAATTTTGTGGGATGTTTTTTACTTTTTTGTTTGTTTGGTTAATTTTTTGCATGTAGGCAGAGGAGGATACTTATTTTCCTATTGTTTTGTAGATCACTTGTAGTCACACAGCATGTTCCATGGTCTACAGGATGAGAAATTCTACACTAGGTTTTCTTAACTCTGTATATATACCTCTGAGCCTAGCATTAGTCACCTTATTTTTTAATTTAAAATAAAGCAATAATAATGATATTAGTACAACAATGCTACATTAATTTTTAAACTGCACAGCAGACTTAAATTATTACCCAATGTATGTAGGTCACTTAGTGTTTTTCTCTTACAATGGGTTAAATAGAGTTTAAATTGAACTAATCTCTCTTCTTGGCATTTTTAGACCGAATATTAACTTGGGTCAAAAATAATCAGATTGTTATTTTGAGAAAAGAATATGATAATTCAGTACCTTTTCCTTCAGGCTATGAAAGAGTGCATATAATACTATTCCCAGGGAATACAGCTTGCAGTGACCTTGGTAAGTAATTGATGACACCTCACATAAGCACCTACTCTTCCTCTATATGATGTTGCAGGATCATATTTGCAAAAAATGCCCAAGTGAGCTGGAGCCATGAGCATTAATAAATGCTATTGTGGCTTCAAAAGAGGAGTGAAACACTGCAAAATATGTCATCCTTAAGTGAGCAGAAGATCTTGAAAAAGATTCTGCACAATGGGCATTTTCCATCTTGAAACTTTTTTAAAGCTGGTTTTGAGTTAGAGTTTAAATATAAATATGGGAAAGCAAAGGTTTACCCACAAAGACTAAACTTACTATTTCGTTCAGAGAAACATACAGTCATGCAAGATTGCATGATGCCTATATTCTAAACAAATGTATTTAACCTTATGCATTAAAAATATATATTAAAAAAAAAAGTCATAATGACTACCTTGAATGTAAGGATTTCATGAGAAAAAGGGACTAGTTACATTTATTTATGGGATTTGCCTGTGTCAGAAGGAAGATGTGATGGGATTTATGCGTAATGTTGTCCAACCCATATCTATTTGCTTCTCCAATCTTTTAAACTCTCTAAACTGTGACTTGGATTAAAATCTTATTCCTTGGCAAGTAACATCATCAACGAAAGAGTGATGTTCTTTTGTCTTGCTGTATATTTATTTTTTTATCAGGAGATGATATATAAGTGTTTGAGGAAATACATTTTTGTTAACCTGTAGTAAGCTAACTATACTCGTATTCCTTCCACTCTACTGGTAAGTGAAGACTCCACACTTCACTTATGCTGTGAATTGTCTGATAAACTGTATATGACAATATTTTTGTATTGTTTTGAATAGCTAACCCACATTGTTAAGAGAGTTGGAAAAGAATATCTTATCCTTTTCTTATGCCAAGTGAATTGTAACCAGGGTTCTGTGCATTTCCACTAGAGTATTTAGCCAGGATGATTATAGAAAGTGTTTGAAAATAGAATGTTAGCCACAGCCAGCATGAATGTTTTGTAAAAACATGTTCTTCTTCATAACCAGGAAACTACATTCATTCTATCGTGTGCCAGTTTTTTGTGGTTGTTTTTTTTTGTTGTTGTTTTTTATCTTTTCAGAGAGAGGCTTGACTGTTTAAATCATCTCACTCCTCTAGGTTTTGATGGAGATCAAATTCCTAGGTACTTAGTCAACCTGTTGCCAGCTTACATTTTTTTTGTTTGGTTTTGTTTCTGCTTTTTTTTTTTTCTTGAGAGGAAGAAGAATTACCTTCCTGACTCCTGGCATGCAATTTGAGTTTGAATATTTCATTTCTGTAAGACACTGTAGGTAAAATCATGAAATTCTTCAGATACTAATTTTAGGAATATTACTGGGTAAAGCAAAGATAATGTTGGCAGCATGTAGAGCAAATTCAACAGGTCTCTGCATCCTTGATTTTCTGGATATATTCATTATTTCTCATCCTCTTAGGTAAAAGGTTCAGTGGGTAATGGGAAAAATAGGAGACAGTGATTAAAATCCCCTTTGTGATTTTAAGAACATGAATTGCATAATTCACTGTATTCTTCTACTGAGAAGAAGCAGGAGCCTGTGTTTTGTGGAATTCAAGACCAAAATTTTATATTGTATTGCAGCTAAGCCATTTTTCATGTGCAGCAGTAGCAAAAGAGATGGATCTGTTTGATCTAGAATGATGAAATGTGCTGTGAATATTGACATTTATCTATCCATACTGAATATCATCTGAATTTGTATAAAGTGACAGGGTAATTGGTTAATAAGCATACTAAAACATTTATATTACATTTAGCAGTGACATGGAGTTATGCATGGCTACCAGCATTTGCTAATTTTACAGGGAAGAGTAGCATCTTTAATAAGCTGAGTTTTAGTCACATTTTTCATTTTCTTCAAAGCTGTCAACGGTGCCCTAAAAATAATTGAGAGATGGTCGATCATACAGTAATACAGACAGCTTCTTCTCCACCACCAAGACTACATGTATCTTCAATATCAGGGTTCAGCAACACTTCAACAGCCACAGATATTTCACTTAATTTTCGCATGGTTGTGTTAGAAAATTTGTATTTTAGAGTGTTTACATTACTTATAAAGTTTATGTACTTGGTTTCATTTTAATTTATCTGTTGACTATCACAGGTGTATGCGGGCTGTACAAATTAGGTGTTTTACTTATAATTTTAGTCAATTTGAGGCAATATTTGTAAAAAAAAAAAAAAAAAGTAATAGATTTTCCTAAACCAGTTGGTATAATTCATTTCCAAGTAATACACTCAGAAAGTGTAGCTAGGCAGACAGCCCTCGTGACTTCAAGAAGGGTTTGCATGTGCAACAGTGCCTGCTTTTTTCACCTGTTGGTTTAATTAAAAAAAAAAAAATGATTTCTTTGTACCAGCCAGGGTGTCTTTTTTTCTTATAATCTGTTTTTTTGTTGTTGGTGGTGTTTTTTTACATATTTAGGATCTAAATGTATAATTTGTTATCAGGAGGTGCTAAGGTACAGCCCTTTTTATAGAATAACTTTTCATGTTACATCAGCTTTGAACCTTACTTGGGTCGGAAATGATGACTTGTGTCACGTGGAAAACAATTTCTTTGCCAAAAGTTTGAAATTCTGAAAAGATCAGCTTGCAGAAGGAAAAAAATAGCAAGAGCACTCAATTTCGTTTTTTATTTCAGTGCCCAAAAGAACCTCGGTTTCCCTTTAAGTTCTATAAATGTAATTATTCATTTGAGACTCAACTCATTGCTTACAAAAAAAAATATGTAATTGCTGTCTTGCTAATGCAATGTATCAGCACTGTGTCTTGTCCCACTGGCTGGTGAATCACAGATTGGGCTGATAAGCTGCATTGAGCAGGTTCAACTCCCAGAGAGGCAATTAACAATGGCAGGATGCTGCAAGTTCAGGAAATGCAGTCTTGGCTGTAGGGCAGCATTGGTAAGGAGGGCATTTGTCTGAGGTTCATACCCAGTGTATGAGGCTTGACTGTTCTGCCTGGCACTGTCGGCAGATGTCTACATCACTTGTGGTGGTTGGGGCTCCAAAATGTGCTGTACGTCTTCAGTAAAACTGCTTCTTTGTCATCCTATCCTTAAAAACCTTTATCTTGGTATTCTTTTCAAAACTAAAGGGGAAAAATAAGCAGAAATATCAGAATAGATAGCTTGGGACAATGGTCACAAGCTGTGGCTTGAGAGGTTTAGACAGAACATTAAAAATCTTCACTATGATGTTAGAGCAGCACTCAGCTTACTGAGAGAGGTGGTGGAGTCTTCCTCCCTGGAGAATTTCTAAATTCAACTGGGAAAAAAGTCACAGGTAACCACATCTGACTTGGTATAGACGTGCTAATAGTCCTCAAAGATGTGAGTTGAAGTGAATGATCCCATTGGATCCCTCATGTCCGAATTTGTAGGATTCAGCCAATATAAACATCAGGGGCTATTTAACTGTAAGGTTTTAACTAGTAAATGATAAATTAAGCAATACCAAAATAGGTTGACACAACATTTGCAGAGGATAAGAGTGTTAACTCAGGCCTCTGAGCAAGTTAATGCACCAATAAATGGCACGTGCTATGTTTTTATGAAGGAAAAGAGTCTAATGGCTTTCTTCCCTTGGATTGTTCCTTTCCTGTTGGCTTTGGAAAGGCCATTAATGGAGCATATTACTTATCTGGTACAAATAGCCTCTCTTGACCACTTAGTCTGCTCCGATCTTTTTATGACAAACCTATTTCCTTTAGATTGTATAAATTTGATTTTAGGCTCTTTTTTCACTGTCTTCTTTCTGACTTGTATCTGTTTATGGGCACAGAAAAGTGACTTCATAGTTCTAAAGATGAAGATCTTCATTCTAAAACTCTCCAGAATTACAGGTTGTTTTGGCTGATGTATCAGTAAACTTCTTTGAATTGTCTCCTTTACCAGCTTGAATTGGGTGTCATTCTGTTGGTCAAAAAAATCAACCCCTAAGTAAAATTAAAATGGAAAAGAAAAACAAGAGACTTCCAAGGTCTATTTCATATCCTACAATCATTGTAAATACAAGTTCACTGGGATTAAGATTTGTGTATTGTGCCTTCAGGGATAAAATGTCTTTGGAATATATTTAAATTTGGTGAAGACCTTTTATCATGGAGGTTTTGAAAATTAAGTTATAGTTCTTCTGCTCTAAGTTTAATTCAGTATTAAAACTGTCAAGTAGTTGCAACAGTAATTATATTTCATGGGCTATCTAGACAGACTTGTTGCCGCTATACTTGTTGATTTTTCCACTAGATGGCATTATGCATTAACTGCAAGTTAATTTATAAACTTCCCTATAATTGAACGTGCTAAAGACTTTAAAAACAAGAAACGATCTATAGTGCTTACTCCTATCCTATGCAAGAGGGAAAGAACTGTGGCTTAAAAATCACTTGACCTACTTCTACCTAAGAGTAAGCCAATCCATCCTTAATGCATCAAATATGGATTTGCTCAAAGCAATAAAGGAAGTCAGCCATGGCAACAATATCTGATCCTGTGTGCTATGCACTTTTTAGAATAACACTCTTCCAACCTTTTCTGCATTGAACATTTGAAGAGTGACTTCAGTGCTGCAAATTGCTTCCTTTCTGGCTACATGGCTTCAGCTGAAGTAATAGGAAGAATCCTAAGTAAAGGCAGAAGATTGCTTTTAAATAAAAAGCCTTATAAGAGACTTTTTTTTCTATTTAGTAGGTAATTCAGGCAAACTTATCAGAATAATTTATCACTGCAAGTGTAAATATAGGTAACCTGTTGTTGCCTCCACCTAGGTAAAATGAACTATTAATGACCCCTTACCCTGCACAATTGTATGGTGCTCAAGAGCAAGGTTTCTAAAACACAAGGTCCTAACTAGTGAAGCACCGTCTGCTGTGGAGCAAAGGTCTAACACCTTCAAAAGAAGATTTTTGCTTTAATCTTAAAATTTGTGGTGATTAGGCAAGGAGCAAGCAGCATTCCCAGCAGCAAGAAGAAGGCAAGGGCAAGGATTTGGTGTGTGAGGGGCAAGGAAGCAGCACTAGTGGTGCAGGGAAGGAAGAGAGAGGAAATGAAGCAGGCAGGTAGCAAAACCAGTGGTGGAGGAAAAAAGGAACCATGGTGGTGAAGAATGTGGTGACAAGAATGCCCAAATTTTTCATGCCAAGCTTACTAATTTTTTATGTGTGTTAGTGTGTGTAGGCACATGGGTATTAGTTTTAAATCCATGTTATGGGGGAAAAGAAAGTGTAGATAGGTGGTCCTTTGGTTTTAACTTGTCTTCCATAACTAGTGATGGGATTCTCAAAAGAGTGCTTATCAAATTGCTGGTCAGATATGTATTGTCTAGGGTGCACTTCTCTGTATTCTGTATTCTGAGATTATTTATATCTTGATTCTTTATGTAGAATATGAGAGACTCCAGGATGGAAATGGGCAGGTGATTTAATTGTGATGGTGCATCAGTTACTGTCTGTGAAATCTTAAATAATATGTAAAAAAGGGTCTAGAATACAAGCTGAGATGAACCAGTTTAATTGGCCTGGGCCAAAAATGGAAAACATCCAAGGCCAAGAAAACCCTAAATATTAGCTTTGTATTAAACAGGTCTCTTAAATTTTCCAGGTAGTCAAGCACAGAATAGGAAATTATTTTTTTTAACTTTTTTTTATTTTTAACAACTTGTGCTTAAGGTTGTCTCTGAATTGGGCTTCTGTGAAGAGGACCTACCAATGCCTGTTGTAAAAAAAAATCAGAATAATTGCCCTAAATTCAGACTGTTAAACTATTTCTGTTTTCTACTCAAAGCTTTATTTTACTTGTGGTAGCCCTTGAGCTTTAATAAAATATAGTTTTAATTGCCATATGCAGTGCATGGTGTAGGTAATGCAATTTATGATTCTTTGCCTTAGCAGTGTTTATAGTTTGTACTTGCCCGTGATGGTCAATGTGATTCAACGCTTCAGTGACAGTGATGTAAAACATATGTCATGGTACCTGCTTTCTACCACACTGTTATTAAGCCTTTGGAAGCTCAGGTCGGCAGGCTGGGCATCAGGAGGTTTTGTATAGGCATCCATCTTTTTCCCAGCACTAACCTCTTCTTCCTTCATCCTCCAGCTCGTGTTGCAGAGGCCAGGGTCTGCTGACAGATACACTGCTGCATGATGGAGACTGTAGCACAAGTGAATGCTGCTGGTAGCGTCTGTCATCTGCTGTCATACCAAGGTAGGGGGCCATTTATTTATTTCAACTGGTTCAGGCTCACTCTCTGCTCTTCTGAGATACATTTACATGGGGGCTTGGCTCTTCTACAGTTCTCTGCTATGAAGAGAGGGAGGCACCACCAGCTAGCAGGGAGGAGTGCAATCCAGCTCAAGCCCTCCAATTCCCCGCTGTTGGAGCAGAGATGTTAAAGGATCGCCTTCCTCTAAAGGCAGAGACACAAGGACACCAGCAGTGCAGGGAGCGGACAAGGCTAGTATAGTAGGTCTCAGAAATGCCATGGTACTAATGCTGCCTAATTTTGGTTTGCTTGCTTTTGCATACATTTGGAATCGCCATAGCATCCTGCAAAAGTATCTGTACTTTTAGTCAGTGACCAACAGCCAGGCTGTGAAAAAGGAAAGAAAAGGCAGGCTAGCTCCCTGGTAAATAGGTGAGCCCCTTTGAAAATGGCAGTATGCACAAAATACAGTAATACAGCTGAGAATGAAAAATATATGTTTGATTTTGAGTGAACTGCAGAGAATCACGGAAAAGCAGACTAACTTAAGAAGTAATCTAACTGTATTTCAGCTATGTTGTTGAAGCACCTATAAACTGCAACTATGGATTAGAACATAGTTCCACTGAATTGGTGTAACAGTTTTCCTTTTGTCATTTGAGATGAAGAGTTTGAATGTAGGTTTTTGTTTGTTAGTAGTATCAGAAATTAGTTATTTTTAAATTTTATCATTGGTTATTGTTTATAAGCACACATATTTTGTTACTAGGATCTGAAACTTGAGAGCTTCACAAATAGTATCAAATCTTATTACTAATAAGCAGATTTTCATATGAAAAAGATTAGTGCAAGGCCTTCCTTTACTGTGTGGTAAGTGGTGAGCATTTATTGAAAATCAACATATAAAACCTTGTATTTAAAATGTATCTTCTACAATGTGATCCAAATGGTAGTGCTCCAAGCCCCTTGGGGATTTTAATGCATCCACTTGTTTAAGAACATATCACAGAGCTGAGTAAATGTGTTAGAAGAGTGAATATTTGGAAGCATGTACTTCTCTGTTCCTAAAAATGCTGTTTTACTAGAAACAAAGGAAATTTAAAACAACCATTCACCAAACAATAAATTGTATGAATGTGTATAACATTCATTACAAATTCCCAGTGCTTAGCAGCAGGAGCTCAACCCAATTGTACTTTGACATTGAAGCCTCAGCCACAAAATTAGACAGCAGCAACTTGCGTCACTTACCACAGGCAAAATCCATTTCAATCAATATTAAATAAGCGTTCTATGTATATATTGCAATCACTAGTTGGTGCTCCACTTAATGCACTACAAATTGCGACCAGTAGTATTTGGAGTGAGCTGCACAAATACTGTTCAAATTTATGATGTGTAATGCAATAATATTATAATGCAATTTTCTACTCTGGGGCACCATACTGACACGGGCAATCAGACATAATCCAAAAACTCTAAACTGCTTTTGCATTTAACTGCTGAACTCTGGGAAAAGTTTACTTCTTAGTTCTCATTTAAATCGGTCTATCTTTGCAGTGGCCCAAAACTACTTTTTGATCTGAAATCATCTCTTACTAGATCTCTTCTGAAAAGACTGGTAATAGTTTTATTGTGTTGAACAACTACTAGTATTCTGAGTTCATTGCATTGCAATAACATTAAGAACTGCTAATAGGATATTCTGTGAAGCTTTACTCAATCACAGCCTGTGGAGCAGCGTTATGGCCCCTTCTGTGTTATAGAAACGTAGTCTGACCTGTAGCATCACCTTCTGATTCAACTGTAAAATTGCTCGTCACCAGACAACAGAGCAATACTTCCATCAGTATTCGTATTATACTTGATAGAAGTAATTCTAACCATCAGATAACCCTCCACAGTGCTAGGATTCACTCAGGGTCAACACCAGTGGGAGAGTTTGAGTGTCATGACTATATTCTTATAGTCATCCGTTAACAACTGGTTGTTTTTTCCAACTGAACAGCATTTTCTGTGGTATATAGACATGAAAGTGGTAATCATCGGGCCAAATTTTTACTTTGATTGCTGATGTGACTTCTGTAGAAGAACTGAAATGAGTAAAACTGAGTGAAAGCTTCAATATTTGGAGCTTTCTTAATCTTTGGAGCTTTCTTAATCTGAATCTGATTTGGAGCTTTCTTAATCTGAATCTTTCTTAATCTTAATCTGATAATCTGAACTGTATTCTCATTCTGTTAAATAATTGTAATATTTTATGGATTTCAAAAGAAATCATTTTGAAGCATAAATCCTATTTTGGAATTATTGTGTGGGGAAAAATAAATCCTGAAACTTAAAAAGAAAAAAAATACTTGTATTTGAACTCAGCGAGTGAAAGTAGGCTCCAGAAATCCTCTATGGAGGCATTCCTCTGCTGAACGTCTTCCAGATGAATGAATAAGTGCACCTGCAGTATGAAACCCCGAACATTTACATTGTAAATGTCTGCGTAGTTAAAAAGATCTTTGCTCTGGCACTCATTGCTGTAGGTCTACAGATATCAATATTCCTGTCTCTCAGAGACTTAGTAAATGCATCGTTTAAAATCACTGAATCTGGGATTAACGATTTGCACAACACTTTCTGGAAGCCAGGCTTTCATCTTAGTCCTTTGCAGAAGATCTCCTCGGTGAGTGGGATTCCCAGCCACTCAGAAATAGTGGAATGTACAACTTCATGTTCAAGCAGACCTTGAGGACCCAGGAAGAAGCCTGTTTCTTCAGCCCAGGCTTAGTAGCAGAGGAGACATAAGCACGCTTCTGCAGTGTTCTAGAGGCAGGTGTAGGAATTTTTTGAAGTGGTAGTACAAATTCAGATACTATTTTGAATAGTTGGTTACTCGTCTGTCTTTCTGAAGCAACTAAAGCTTCGAGAAGACCATTCTTAGCCCCAAACAATGGCACAGAGAGACCTGTGAAAGGAGAGAAAGGTGGGGATGTGAGTGTCTAGCATGCAGGAAAAGAAGTTGTAAGACATCATTTGGCACCAAATATTTATTAATTTATTTATTTTAGACACCGACCTTCTAAATGATTGCATCAATCTCAGATGTTACCGTGGGTTATTAACTTGAAAATTATGTATTTAATATCAGTAGCTGTAAGCTTCAATCCATCTGTTCTTTCTGGCCCACACTACTGGTATCTGTCTGGTTGCTCTCACTGCACAAGAGTGACACTTGGCCTGATATGTTCTTAAGAAGAATCTCTTTTATTTGTTTGTGTCTAAAAATGAAAAAAAGAAAAAGAAAAAAGAAAAAAAATCTATTTTACTTGTACCGAAATTCTGGAAAATATCTAATTATATTTGGTGGAACATTTCTATGCAAGATAAATGCATGGTAAGCATAAATCGCAGAACTGCAGTTGTGGTGTATTAAGAAAATTGTATTATTTGAAGGACAGTAATATGTTTTTATTTTGATTCAGAATGCCATTTGAGTTTCAAAAAATTATCAGTTTTTAGAAACCTGAAAATAAATGAGAATTTATTAAGGCTTAACTTGCATGGCAGAGCATACAGTAGTGGCCGGGAATTTGGCACGGGACAGATTGTTTGCTTTCACCACTGTGTGATTCATGTGCTGCCAAAGGCATCAGCAACCCTGGCCACATCTACACTATAAATTTTAGTGACATCCTGTGCTGGCTGTGGCAGGTCTAATAGTCAGACCACCTGGTGAGCTCATCCTGAGCTTGTGCGACCATGAAGCTTCACCAGGCAAGTTTGATAGCTTAGATCGTGGAAGCGTCAGAGGGGCATCAGCACAGTGACATCTGAGCTAAAAAGCTCAATTTCTCTGCAAGACTGAACTGACTCAGACACAGACCGGCATTAGCTCTGATGTTTGTCTCAACAGAAGCTCTTTCAGTTGTTCATTTCCGCAGAGGGTTTTGAGTAAAATGAAAAGCCTAGTTTACTTGCCCTCAGAGTTTGGGAAATAAAGTATTTTATGATCGGCACGCCGGTACTGCTGTCATCTTGAGCTGATGCTGTGGCATCCAGACTGGAGGTGTGTGTACCTCTGCTCTTGCGTTCTGCAGACACGTCTAAAGGAACTGCAGACATCGCAGCCCAGCGAGCTAGGCAAGCCCTCGTGTGTTCAGCCAGTCCGGTCGGAGTGTTTGGTAGATGGTGTTTAAGAACAGGGAATCGTAATGCCACCCACTCTCTGGGATACAGCTTCGTAAAGGGTTTTATGGGTGTAACTGTAGCTGGACGTTTCCTCCTGGTGTATCTGTGCTATGTACACTGATGTTTTCCTAACAAAAATAACATCTGTTTTATAGTATTTTGAGATCTAAGTACAGAAACTGCTGCATAGGAACTGCATATCATTATTCCTCGTGAGAACAGAAACCCCAACCATTGCTGTTGTTCCCCACAGAAGGGAAGCCTTACCACTTCCACTAAATTCTGGGTTCCCTGGAGTCCCAGAAGACGATTTAAGTTCTGCAAGTGATCTAAAAGACACTAGTGCCATACATAAACGTCCTGAGGCAGGTGGGGCATGTCATTTTTATGTATGTTCCCTCTTAATGTATGTAGGAGGCTCCTTTTGGCTAGGAAGATGTCTGTGTCCACTTTAGTTCACTTCTCCAGCAGGTATTGTGAGTACATTCACTGACTGATTTATGTACTTTTTTTTTTTTCCCACTTTGTGTCCTGGGCCTGGCTGGGCTGGAGCTAACTTTCCACTGTGTTTTTTCCACTGCTGAACAGTGCGGGCACAGCATCAAGGCTGCCTCTCCGAAGGCCAGTAGGCTGGGCAAAAGTTTTCATAACTTTTTTGTTAAAAAGGCATTGGTCTTCGCGAGTAACTGCTACACTTATTGAGGCCCTTCTTCCCAAGATGTGCCCGAGCATCACTTCCTGGTGGGAAGTAGAGGTTTTTTTCTCTTTTAGCTTCCACACAGCCTTTTTTTTTTCCTTTCATTAAACTGCAAGGTTTGGTTTGTGTTTTGTTTTGTTTTGTGTTTTTTTTGCTTTTCCTTCCTTTTCATTTTCTCCCCGTTCCCCACCCTGCTGAGGAGGGGGAGTGATGGAGCAGCTGTGTGGGACTTCGCTGCCTATCAGTGTTAAACCACAGCACTTTGCCATCTCATCCAAATGCTCTAGGATGTAAATTCTCTGTGGGTAGCCCGAGAGTGGGTACAGGTCAGAGGCTGATACCTAACAGGTCTTTTATATGTCCACAAATGGTAGGATGTATCTTTCTGTTGCCGCAGTCATTCTGCGTGTGAAAGCTTCCATCTGGTCAGAACCTGTCAGAGCCTGTCAGAGAGCACAGTGAGTTTCAGCTCCTCTCCCTCTCTCTGGGGCAGCCTGATAAAGTTGCACGTCTTCCTGGCTGCCATTGACAGTTCCTGCACCTCTGTGTCACACTCCAGAGATTCACAACCAGATGGAGACAGATAGCAAGGGCCATGCTAAAAGCCGTCACGTTGCATTGGAGCACAAACTCAGCACAGAGACTGAGGCACTTTAGTCACTCAGCTGGTAAAAGGCAGATTGTCCAAAACATTAGTCAAGGTGTCCTGTTTTTCAAACCTATGCACTCGAAGCAGGGTACAAGGATAACTGGAGATGCTCTTTGCTTGTAGCCACTGCCAGTCTTTCTGCTGCTGATCCAATGGACCATGATGGATACAGACAGATGTGTTACTGTCACTAAGATCAAGTTGAAATGGATACAAATTTTCCCTTTGGTATGGTTTCCAAGTGATGCTTGCTGTTAAATGAAATGCAGTGTGGGAGTACACACTGTTTGCAAGCTAAGCTGTGTCTTGGGAGCAGCAACTAACAACTCCATCTTTTTTTAGAGCTGAGAAAATTAAAGCACAATTTTGAAGAAATGCTGATCTCTGCAGCCATGGTGATTTAAGAGGAGAAACTATTGGACTACTATTGTGTATCTTGGACTATCTAGACACACAAACCTCTCATGGTCCTCTCCTTCACTAGTACTTCTGCTTTCTGTGCTTAAATGGGGAATTGTCTTCCAGAGATCTCTTCTTTGAAGACAATGAACCAATACTTCTTCCTTATCTCTGCTCTTGCATGTACAAGGATGTTTCTTGCCAGCTGGCTAACACTCTAGTACTGGATCGTTTAACATACCTGTCACATTTGGGAGCAAGAGAGCAGATTTGTTGCTTGACCTGTCAGCCTGGTCGAGAACAGACTGGTTTGGATTTTGAGATGGAAATAATTGCTATTTTCAATCCCATTTTTCTGATGTGCAAAAGTGAATTATTTGCTGTCCTGCTTAATGTAGGGAATACTCTCCCAAAGCTGCTGCTTCCTACTTAACATTCAGTCTTCATTGATCTCAGGTTGCAGAGAAGCACACTAACAAGCAAACAACCAACCACGTTACAAGCAGTTGACTTCAAGAACAGGCAGGTTAACTGACCACATCAAAAGCAGACTTGCTGAATGAGTGAACAAGCGGAGAAATCCAACAGTCATTTAAAAATAAAAAAAAAAAGCCCAAACAAAATAGCAAACTCAGAGAGAGGTTGAAACAAAAAATGGACCACTTGTTTTTCAAGTTCCTTGATTCCAGGTTGAAAGATTCACGGCAAAATTTGGTTTTAAAAAATCTGCATTTTTTCTTTAGAAACACTTTAATCAAGAAATGGTTAACCAGCTTTGGCAAGAAGACACCATGTGAGTAGCTTGTGTTGAAATAATTTATATAAATTATTTTTATTAAATTATTAATTAGAAATAAATTATAGAAATAACAATACGACACAAAAGACAAGGGTATTTGGATTAAAAAAATTGTAATACTAAATTGAGTAAAGGGTGAACCATGAGATGTGGTTACACAGAAAATCTGAGGTAGCTCCAGTTAGGCTTCACTTAGGATGCAGAAGTCATTTGCCATATTAGCTAGTGCACTCCACTGGCTTTAATTAGTAAGGTAATCTCAGCTATTCTCCTCCCTGATCTTGAGCCAACTCAAGAGGCTCTGAGCACCAATATGCAGTAGCATGTGTAAATATCCTCAGAAAACCAATAATCAGAGGGAGGAAATGAAGTGCAGAACATAGATTTGGCTACGATTCAGTATTTCTGTGAAATTTTTTAAGCATCTTTTAAGAAAATGCATAGGAATGAAAAGAGAGTAGATGAGGAGGTATGACTGTTTACCGAGAGTATATTACACACTCGCTACAAATCATTTCAGAATCTAAGAGGGAGAAACGAGGAAATTCAAATCAACCTGTTTAATACATTTATTCTGATTCAATTTCATTCAGTGGTTTTCAGTTTCTAATGCTGAGCTTGTAAATGAGCTTGCATTTTAGATTCTAGGTAACATAAACCCCTTTATACTGCCAATATAAACATGCTTGCTTCCCTTTGCCCTCAGCCAGCTGTAGTTTATGCATTAACAGGGACTTTCTGCTAGAAGCCTTTGTTCTTTCACAGAGCCACTCCTCTGGGATCTAGGCTCCCTGGTTGGTTACTGTATTTAGTTCTCATGACCCGCAGCAGGTGGATCTGAAGCGCAGCCGAAGTCAATAACTGCTGAACCAGGGACAGGAAGGATAGTAGCAATTACACAGAAAATATTTTCTGAGAAAGAGTATTTCTCCTTTGATACTTCAAAAATGAAAATTGATATTCATAGCCACATTCTACCTAAGGAATGGCCTGACCTAGAAAAGGTAATAAGAGTTTAGATATTCAGTGCCTTATGTTATCAGCAACCATTGGTGCCAATGTAATTCTTGAAAAATCAGTGAATGAAAGGTTCTCTTAGAAATTCCTGTTTTCAGTAGGTTTTTGTCTGATTTGATTTTTTTGCAGATGTAAGATATCTGTATTACATTACTATGCAAAACAAGTGTCCTAGTAAGAAAACTGGGCTGTTTCCCACTCTATTTAGACTCTTGTCATTTTTTTTGTTGTTTTTTTTTTTTTGAGACCTACAATTGTCAAATGATGAGGCATAAATTCCATTTTCTTGATGAAAGTAGAGCTGTCAAGCTCCCAAATGTTATTCGCTTTTGTTTTAAATAGGAGAAATAAGCAAATGCTTGATGAGATTAATGTTACCTAAGACAAAAGTCATTCATTCACATCTTATGCCCACAGGCATGAGAGTCATTCATTTCAGTAGGTATGGGGTAACTCTAAGTATGGTTAACGGATGATTATGATTGTTTTACTAATATCTGTTATTTGTTTCAGTTACTGGGAAGGAGTTGCATATTGTATTACAAATACAAAATTTGAGTTGTCACAACACTGAAGCTATAAGTCAACTTGTCTTAACTTTGCATTTCTGCATGGTATTATTAGTAGTATTTAACAACACAAATTTATTCTTGTCAGTAGCAATTTATGACTCTGTGAAAAGCATTTGAGAATGGAAAGTGTCATTTAGGTTTTTATGTAATAATTCTACTCCTTTTCTTACTTCAGATTATCAAAAGCAATTTAGTCATCTGGTTCTGAATTAGGTTTTAGAGTTGTTGCCTGAATAATTATAATCACAACTGAATACAGAGGTGGCTGATCTAAGGAACTTGGATTCATAAGGGATCAGATCTTCAGTGCTACAAAGAGTACTGGAAAAGATCACATGGTAAAACTGTATTTATATATTGGTTATTCACACAAACAAAATTGCTTGCAATTTACAAATTTTTTCCAGAATTCCAGGATAGCTATTTTTTATAACTCATGGTAGAAAAATCAGACTAGAAATAAATGCATTGTGGCTTCTTCTCCTATTGTAACTGTGTGTTGGTAGCAGTTTGAATGAGCATTGCCTGTGTCTGCCAGTGGTATGGAACCACTTGATTTCATTGTGCCTGCCTTTGACAACAAAAGAATGCCATTGTTTCAGCCATGCTATTAGACCTCGGGCACACTAACTGACACTCTGTTTGACACTGTACATCTCTTTCACTTTAATCTTTTGAGGTTGATGGTGGCAAACTCTCAGGTAAGCATTTTGTATGCATTAGCTCCATGTTTCTGGGACTTTAAACATGACAGTCCAGTATCAGTTAGACGTTAGCCAGAGAGCAGCTGCAAATTATAAGCAGCATGTTAAAAAAAGTTGTGAGAAAAACTGTTGTTATGAACATATATGGCATTATTTCTTAATTAGTAGTGAAGAGTAACATTATTATGCAAAAAAACTCCTGGAAAGGAATACTTATTTCCTCTTTCACCTAGGAAAGGCTTTTTAAACATCTATTTAAGCTTCCTATTTGTAATTATATGAGCTCTTTGATGACAAACACATACACACAGGATAATGTAGGTGAGATGATATTTTTGTATTAAGTGGATAGGAGTTCAAATATCCAGTCTACAAAAAAAAGACTACTCTTGTTTGTTTCAGATTTTGTAGTCCTTGTCTGTGAAAGATCCCTATAAAAATTCTTTATTCTGATTTTGAATTATTTACATATTTTTGTCTATCTATAATTTAAAAGGACAGTAAGTTCATTGGGTAAAATCACCTCAAGAGTCCCTTGATGTTCATGGATGTATGTCAAAGATGAATTCATTGCTGTTAGTCCCTGAGGTCAGCTGTAGGCCAGTGTTGCATTTATTTAAATACTGATTAAAGAGGCTAATACAATTTTTTAAAAGTTAATTTCCACCTGCTAGTTTTTGTTTCCTCTTTTCTAAAGTTTGAGCATGTCAAAGGTTTGTTAATAGACCCAGAATAGAAAACAACCCTCAGAATTCCCTAGAGCCCTCTGAAAATTCAAGACATTAACATGGCCTTCTACATCTCATGCACGGAAGACCAATTAGGCAATCCTAGCATGCACATGTAGTGTTAAACTTCTTTCTTTTTTTCCGTCTTATAAATGGTGATTCTTGAATCTATGACTAGAACATTCTATTATCAAGATAATTATTAAGAGCTTAGGAACCCATAATAAGTACAAAAATGCATATAAATTAATGAAATCCTTCAGTAAGGACTATCAATGCATCCAGTTAATAACTAATGGGTAAAAAGAAGATTAGAAGTTCAAAAACAGACCAGTGAGTTTCTCTCCCTGAGCACCTTTAAGGTATTCATTTTTTGCACAGCTTCTAACTGCAATTAGCATGGAGCTAGAAAAAACTAAAGTTCTCATTAGATGTCATATGTTTTTCCTTAATTGTAAGTGTCTTATGTGTATAAATATATATATAAAATAAAATTTTGAATTTAAATAAAATTTACCTAGCTACATAGCTAAAAGTAAATAATTGACTAAAATATTCTTAGCCGTGGAAATTACCATCTCTGATTGACTGAAGTCAGGAGGCTTGGCTCTACACGCCTACCAAGGGAAAGCTGACAGAGGCATTTCGTAATGATGTGTTATCACAGGAAATTCAGGATTGTATTCAAATTGTTTACACTTCAGTGAAAGAAATCCCTGTTTTTACTCTGTTTCCTTTTAAACATTTCGTAATAGAAAAAAAGGAATTTTGAGCATTGTTTTCAGTCTACTATGTTATTTTGAGATTTCTAATCTGATAAGTTATGAAAATGCAATCAGCTTTTTTTATGTTATGTTTTGGTGTGTTTTTGTTTTTTTGTGTGTGTGTATAAACAGTTTTGAATCTCTCTAAAAGAATCAATGAGCATCTAAGCTTCTCCTTTAAGCTTCTCTTGGCTGTTTAAATATTAATAGAGAGAGACTGACCTTCAGTACTGCTGATGAATCATGAAAGCTGAAAAGTGGAATCGATACATCTTTGTGCTAATGATTAACTGATTACAATTTGTTAGAATTGGAAGATTGTCAGCTCAATTTTCATATTGCCACGTGCTTGATTCAATTTTTGCTGTGTTAAAATACTATTCCCATTAGAACCTCAATATATATTATGCAACTTTAAGCACTTTGAAATCAGTTTTCAGGCTTATTTTAAAATGTTGTTGAACTTGGAGCTAAAAGTTCAGATTTACAAACACCATTAGTACAGTCTGGTTAAACTTTGGCATTTTTGTTGAAGTTTGGGGCTACTTGTAGGCTCAATGCTGAGTATATGCTTCAGTATTTCTCCTCAATAAGGTACTGCTGGGTTGTAAGAACGAAATTTTGATTATTATTGCAGAGTGCTAACTAGTTACTGGCTTTTTCTTCTTTCTTTTGCAGAGATATGGATATGGTGGATGGGTACAGCTGGATCATCACTGCAAGGTGTGGGCTGTTCCGTTGGTTTTGTGTTGTCGTTAGGAATAAAAAATCCTGTGAAATCCATTAAGAAGCAAAGTGGCAATAAGATTAGAAAAATATGTATCAAAGACTCAGCCAGAGGTCTATCTTTTCTGAAGTAATATCACTCAAAGTCCAAATATACCTCAGCAGAACTTTTTGCTGAAGATGTGAAACTCACTATAGTCATTTCACATACTCTTGTATAAGCCATTTTCCATTATCCTTTTTTTTTCGTCATAATATCATCTAAACACTTGGAATGGATAGCTCTTAGGAATTGTTTTCAATAAGACAAGTCAGCCTAAAGCAGATAACATATTGACTGCTTTTAACTAAAAGAATTCTTCTGTATGAGAAGCAAAACCAAAAGGAACTGGTATTTTAATAAAGGTTAACTAAGTCATGAAAATATCTTCAAAGGGAAGGAGTAACTTCTGTAATGTTATGACAAGGAGAACGAACAGCGGTTTCAGTATCCAAGAACAGTAGAAAAAATACATAGATTTGGGGATCGTTACATGCAAAAGTAGGAGCCTGAGGTTTCTTGGCAAGTAGAAGGCAGACAGTCTGATTATACTTCATCCTTCACCCACTCCATTAGCTTCACAAAGGCACTTCTAAGCTATATAAATAGAACAGGAACATGTCTCCACATGCTATGAGTCTGTGCTAATGGTCTATCTGCATTCAGAATCCATTCTTCTTGTAGTGAATTTAGCAAAATACGTGTATTTACTTTGATGGAGATCAGAACTGTGTTTTTAAAGGCTTGATTCTGATCTCACTCACAGTAGAGCAAATTGGAAGGAATTTCAGTGACATCCACAGTGACACAGCAATGTAAAACTTCTGAAAGCAAGATCAAAATGTTGCAGTATATCTTTTGGTAAGAGCATTAAAAAATAGTAGAGTAAGTGATTTATTTTTTTTTTTTTTTACACGAAGGCATAATGACCTAAGACAGGCAAGGCTGATAATGCAAAGTAACACTCTTTATACATTACTATATAGGTTAACTGTACCAGCTCGTTTTAAAGATGTTCCCTCTATTACTGTATAATTGCTTTGGCAGTCAGATATCCCTGTGTATCTCAAACGCTGTCATGGGAAGCCAGCTTCCTCCTGTGACCTGTCAGCTCCCTGCTTCTAGGAATCTTTCAGAGAGCCCGTCACTGCAAATGTCATTGACCTCTGGAAGCAGGAAGATTAGAAAGATGGTATAAGAAAGAGGTCTCAGGAGACCCCAGTTCACTTCCAACCCCACTTCATACGTACCTGTCCTAACTTGAGAAACGCCATCTGTAACTGCCTACCACAGGAATGTTGTGAGTTGCACAGATGCTGAAGGGATAAAGACAATGCAAGGTATTAGCAGGATAATTAAGGAAAAGATATGAAGGTAACAGAAGATGGGTAGGTAAGAGCAGAAAGAACAGTTTGGGTATAGTAAGCTGTAAGACAGAAAATACAAAGTTAGTAGCATGAGGAGCTCAACAGAGTGTCAACATATGACCCACATAAATCGTGTGAAGACTGCAAATAACTGGCTAAATCCAGTTGTATACTGTGTTAATTTCAGTGGAACTAGACATTCCACTAGTCACTTTGCAAAATCATACTTCTTTGTGATTCTATACGTATACACACAGTAACTTTTTTTAAAAAAGCTGGTAAGATGGATATGATAGTGCCTATTTATTGCAACCTAATGATACATGCTGCTGTCATGCTATAACATGCAAGGCTGTGCTGCAAGGCTATGACATGCAAGGCTGTGCTGTCAAGTTCCTAACAATTATTTCTGAAAGAGGGCTACAGAATAGGAAGGCTGGGACTAAGAATGAAGAGGAAACAGATATTATGCTGAAATTTCAGATATGAGTCTAAGCAGGCATGGAAGGAGAGAACAAGCCACCTGCTGAACCAAAGTGTGGATGGCACAGCTGCTGAGATTCTGGTAGGTGCAGGAAGGGGAGACTTGGAGACATTTTTAGCAGCTTAACTGTTTTTATAGGCCTGATGCTAACACTCCCTGCTAAAAATAGTTCGCAAAGGAACTTTGTGGCAAGTTAATAGCCTGATACGCTCTGCAGAGAATTCTGTCTAGCCTACTTCTGTCTGAAAATGTTGCAAGAAAAAAAATCATGGCAAAAGAAAATCCTGTTCAGATCTGTTTGGCTGGGGAAGTTAACTCTTGAGATTTTTAAAAAAGGTAAAACTTCAGATACCATTCTATGAAGAAGCATCAGGGTCAAACTGGAAGAAAATAATTACATGCATTTTTAAAGAAGTGCAATTCAGGGTGTAACTGAGTAGTTTAGCAATGCAGTAATTTAAATGCAGATTGCTGAACCAAATCAGCCTCCTAGACTTCATTCTTAAATATCTCTCTCTTAATTTCCACATAAATTAATGAAAGTCTTAAATATTAGATAATATTAAGAATAGAGCAGAATAGGTGATAGAATTCTTCAATTGTTCCTTTAGAAAATTGTGTTAACCTGCCAAATGAAGATCTAATGTCTTTTCTGAAATTTTCATAAAAGCATCCATTGCTTTGGAACCTGAAAAATTTCTGTCATCCCTGTTTCATTCTCATTTCTGCAAAAAAATCTCACCAGTTGAGGTGTCTGAGTAATTTCTTGTTTAAAAAATATCAGGTGCAGATTAGTGACAGTGTCTAGAGACAATAGCAGTATGACTGAATTTCCAGTTACAGTGTTGCTGGGGTAGATCTTTCAATTCTGACAGACATGAGCATGAATTCAGATGATGATGTTTTGCTTTCCTGCATAATCAAGTCTGTTGTTCCTCACACACAATGCTGTGAGTTTAGCCTTGACCTGGAGCATGTTTTCGTTCACAAAGAATCAGTTAATGCACATGAAAATAGGAAGCTGTTCAATGAAGTCTTCAATGAGAACAACACATGGCTTATTAGAAACCTTTCTTATTTTGCAAACCCTGCTACAGCATGCAGAAAACCACTGTTCATCTCAGCATTTATGTATAAGCACTGTCAAGGTTGCAGGTGAAATTACAATTTTCACTGCTTTCAGTGGTAGCAGAAGGAAATATATATAGAGAGAGAGCAGTTATATATATATATATATATATATGAGCAGTTCAGCTGCTGTGCCTTAGCTGTGTCTGAGTGAAGAATTAAAATTTGCCTGTGTTCACAGAAATGCTCCCAGCAGTAAACCAATAAAGGCCACACAATCTATTTGTATGTGGTACAATGCTCAGTTCTACTCTGTTTTCTCTGCTCACACCCTGAATATTTTTCCATTTATTAGGCAATCTGCTGCAATGGGCTGATCTTTTTTTAATGTACCGGAGTATATGGCTAGAGTAAAACTTTTTGTCAGGTTGGAAAATCAATTTTACAAGAACCTGAAGTATTTTACCAGAGCATCAGGACTATGTGGTTATTACTGACTGTAATATTTCAAGTAATTTTCACAAACTGTGTTACAGCTATCAAGTACCTTGACAGTTTGCCAAGGCAGCACATTTAGATTTGTTGAGGAGAGCTGTAAAATATTCATTAGGGCAGGGTATTTGTGAATGATGCTTGAAGTTAATAACAAATTCAAGGTTAAGAAGTCTGACTTCCCTGAAGGAGGTGATAGAAACCCAGCTCTTCTCTGAATAGTGAAATTTGGTAGGTTATTTCTGTTTTAATGTAATAGCAGGGAATATTCTGATTTATCAGATTTTTATTTAGCAACATAGACAGGTGTCTTGAGGATCCTAAATAAAATGATTTTGTGGGGAAAAATAAAGTGGCCTTTAGAGAGAGAGAGAGAATTCCCTTTCCAGAAGCGTCAGAAGACTGCCCTACACTTAGCTTGTGTTTACTGTGAAGGTGAAAGAATAACTGCTGTGCTTTCTCACAACTTATCTGGTTTTCAATTTTCAACTGCAAATTCAGTGTCCCTTCTGTCCAGTACATTTCCTGCATGACCATGCTCACCTATTCCGTATCCTCAGATCCAAGATGGGGATCTTCTGACTTCAGCTATTTCCACTTACACCCAAAATAGCTACAAGCAACCAAATAACTCTCAGGCCTTGCAACTATTGGTGAATTATAGCTGATCAGTTACTGCTAAGCCACCAGAAATACTGTCTGGTCTGTCTTTACAAGATCATAGAAGCACGGTTATGTACAACTCTGACAAACGTTTTCCTTTGCTTAACATGACATCGTTGTCCTACTCGTCATCTTTGGGCAGTTGACATATCAACCAAAAAATAAGTTTGAAAAAGGAAGTTTCAATGTTCACAGTAAAAGGAACACTATTAAATTTCCTGATCTTGATAATATTTTGAACTTTGTAAGTTTGGGAGTTGGTGGTGGAGGAATGGGGAAGGTGTTACAGTAATTCAGGTCATGGTTTATACTGTGTTCAGCTTTGTGCTTTGGTTGGGTTTTTGTTTGTTTGCTTGCTTTTTCCAAATACAGTTTTTCAGTAATTGTGTTCCTAAGGAGAAAATGTAATCTGAAGACAACGTAATTGGTCTGCTTTGGTCTCAGTATGACTGGTGATCTGAAACAACTGGCTGGAATTTAAGAGAGTTGCACAATTATTTCTGTAGTTACTGGAACCATTTTATGGTGTTGATTTTAAAAGAACACACGCATACCCAAGGGGAAAATTTAGCACAGATTTAATTAGAGTGTTATCTGGAGGTCAGCATTTGATTTGGAGATAAACTTTGGTTAAGACAGCTTGTATCTTTTCCAAACATATGGAGTGATATGCACTGCAATATAAAGGGATTTTTTTTTCATTTTAAAGAATTAATTCATGTCATCTGAACTATAAGTGACTATTTTAATAGTCTTTTATTAATTACTGTTTTAAAATAGTCTGATTTAAAAATACCTGCTGAATAAAAATAAAAGAACAAAAATCTGTCTCTGAATTTCTGTAAAGCACAATATACTCAAGTCACTATATAAATTATCATGTGCTACTTTGTCACATTTATAATATATGAAAATGTCATTTTACAGGGACAGGCAAGGATGATGAAGGATGGAAAGGTTTTTAGAGTTATTCAAGAGAACTGCTGGGATCCAGAAGTACGGATTAAGGAGATGGACCTCTCAGGTACCTCTGTTAAGGAACTGAAATGATTGTGTCTCATTCAGAAGAACAACGTCTCTGTTAGTGCATCTGAAAGTGGTTAATAACCATATCAAAATCAAAAGGTTTAGCAAACCACTTCCTTAACTTAAATCTACTAAAAGTCACTGAAAACTGTTACGTTTTATATTCAGACTCAAATGGGACATGTTCCAATAAATTTTCTCATCTTCAGTAGCAATTCATTCCCCAGATGGACTCATTGGTTTCACTGGGATTGTTAGTGCAGTAAGGAACTAGTAGTTGACATAAATAAGGATGGCAGAATTTGGACTTGAAAAGACATTCCAGGTATACAAGTGATGCACAAAAAAGAGGACAGCCCCCCACCCACCCACCCACCCCTTTTTTCCCAACTGTTAAGAGTCTGCTTTTCTTGTAGGTTTTTTTTATATAATTTTTTTCATTTGTAATATTTTTTCTGTTTAGGTGATGCAATTTCATTCTGTATTTTTGCTAGAGGATTCCGAACTTAGAGAACTGCTACCATTACTCTTTCAGGAAAGAGTTTTCCTAATTTAGAAATAAACTACATGCCAAATTTTCAAATTTATTTTCCACCAGGTTCCTTCATGCCACTAAATAAGATTTGCAAGATGTGAGACTGAGAATGAGCAAATAAATTTTTAGTCTGATCAGTGATTTTTGGTTTTGTAATGGCAGAAAAGAAAATGTATCATAAAACCAGCACCATAGTATTTCTTCACAAACTAAACAGTGCTTGCTTACTTGTGTTTTATTTAGGAAAAAAAAAAAAAACTCTAAAACTGTGTGTTATAGCACCATCTGGCGACTTGTGCTCTAAAAATGTCCCCTTCTATTACTGCACTCCGAAGACACAGGCATCAGCTAATTAAGTGTAAAAAAAAAAAATTCTTAGTGTTTTTAATTCTTTTAATAATAAAGATTGTGGTCTGTGTTTATTCCTGTCAGTTTACAAAGCTTGTAGCTACTTAGTTCAATGACAACTTTATGTAGCACAGACCAAGATGGATCATACTGAAAAAATAAACATCCAAATATGGCATAACTCCACACTGAACAAAGCTAGTATCAGTCTTTGTAATGTGTTATTAATTCAGAGAAATAAATTACAGCTTGGTTGCTAAAAGGCTTTGTTTGTGCAGTGCCCTAGAAATTTTTCAATGATAAGAAATGGCAGCCAATGTACCAAAGAGACTGAATTAGTTCTCAAAATCATAAGGTCTAATCCTAGGTCTAATCCATGTACAAACCTGTGTCTTGATCTACTCAATAAGACAAACTATAAAGGTAATTCAATAAAACAAGCTGTAAAGGTAATTAACATCGCAGTTCTGTGATACAAATCATCACAGTTTTGTTGGAGAAAATTTTTCAGTTAATCCTAACTGCCCTCCCTTATTATTTTCACCTTGTAAAACCCTCTGAAGAGGTGCTTCCTGCCTCCACAATCAAACCAAGCATGCGCTGGTCTGTGTCATTGCAGTGGTATGGTTAGCAATGACATGCCTGCCATTATGGTACATCATTTGCTAATCACGTTGCACCAAGAGGATTCAGAAAGCTAAGAGAAATCATATTTGGAATATAAAGTAGAGAGTCTTTTTTTTTTTTCTTCATACTGATTCATCTTCTTCACATCTAGTGTTTGGGATTGTGTAGCATAGAAATCTACCTTTAAGACTTATGTTAAATTTGCTTGGCAATGTAAAAATGGATTGGAACCAGACACAAAGCATTTTGTGGAAAACATGGAGAAGGTTCTCAAACATACTAATCAAGTGTCCAGTAGCATATTGGTGGGCAATACAACTTAGGCTGTACTTAGATGAATATGTCATTGTAGACGTAATCCTTAACCTCCAAACCATGGTTACTGCACATAATATTAATCAGATCTTGCAAGAGAGATGCCTGAGTCAGCTTTTCCTCGTTTCTTACTCAAAATAAAGAGAAGGTTATAAAGCATGTTGCTAAAAATTTGAGTGCTTTTTCAAGGACATTGTCTTAAATTCTCATAGGGTTTTTCTGCCATCTTTTGGATTAGTATTTTTATTACTAACAGCCACATTAAATTTTTTAAAGAATGATAAAATTCATGCATAACTTTTACAATATGAGATGGTGCTACAATCAGACTAAAAATTAAAGAAAAATACATTTTTGCATGTAACTATTTAGTGAAGTCCTAATTACTGTTTGTTGTTTGTTCTGTTGTCAATTTGTAAAGTTCATTCCTTTAAACACAAGTGAAGGTATAGACTTGTCTTTGAACAGAAACCAAACAATGTAGAGTTAATTCTCTACTGCTATCATCAAAGTTATTTCTAACAGCAGATAGACTTTCTTATACTTAAAACCTCAGTAGTACAGCCACAGGATGAATAAAACCTAACACAACACAGCTTTGGGAAAGATTTAGGAAAACGTTGTTTCACAACCATTGTTAACATAACATTGTTTAACTTTGATCTAATTTACATATTTATTTATTAATTACATATAAGAAATGTGACCCCAAAGTGAATAAGATACCGTATACTGTTTGTTTAACAAAGCTTCATTCATTTTTGTAATATTAAATTGCCAATTTATTAAATTTTATGCATGCATATCAAACACTGCTAAAATCAAAATACTTAATTTTACAAAATGATCTGCTGTTTGAAAGTTTTTTTAATTCTCCTTAGCTAAAACATTCCAATCCTAATAAGCTGATACACCACAAGATTTATTACCATGACCATCAACTAGCAAAAAACAAATTCTGTCCATACCGAAGTTAGAACATCCTTGCTTTCCATTTTAGTAGTTACCTTCTAGGCCTCTGCCTTTCAAACCAAAATGCTTTCTTATTTTCAACATTTTATCACAAGAATGAAATATTAATAACTGTTTTTTTCTTTCTCAGGAGTCACAGTCCAAGTCCTTTCCACAGTCCCTGTAATGTTCAGCTACTGGGTAGGTTCCTACTAGCATATTTTGTAATTTATATGTTACAATTTTTTTGAAAAATAAAATGCAACCTCCTGTAAATTAGGTGATTGAAACAGGCACTAGAGCACTGAAGTAAATGGGGAATTGTTCTGCTGAGAAAAACAAAAGAAAAAATAGTCCAGAAATTGGAAGAGCCAGCAGGGTGTCCTGGCAAAGCTCCACTCTGGAGTACACACAGTAATTAAGAATAACCCAGCAACAGAATTTTTGCTGGGGATCTTATCGGGGGGTAGCTGGAAACATGGAGGGAGCATTTACTTAGCACAAGTCCCTGGTTAGCAGGAAGGTGTGTATGGACTGATTCCATGAAAGTTAGGCATCAATCAGTATCCTCTCACGAACTGAAAAATCAAAGATATTTTGGTGACTTCAGTCCACTTTCTTTTAAAGGTAGCATGGGAGGAGCACTCATTGACCTAGAATCCTTTGAAACTTAAAATTCAGTCGCAAATTAAAGTTAAGTTTCGTGCATAGCTTGATCCTGAATGCATCAAAGAAGTTAAAATAGTCAGAGAAGATAAATCATAGCGATATGATGTTCTCAATACATTCTTAATTTGACTGTTTAGCTATGTGTAGAAGTGGCATGTAAACAGACACGCTACATAAAAGTCATTGTGTTAAGCCCGTGTATAAGTGGTGCCACTGAATTTCAGAATTTCTTATTGCATGACATATCTTTAAAATTTCACTCTGATATTTATGGGAATTTTTCTCTCTAGGAATATATTAGGGGGAAAACAGGTAACTAATTGGGTGCATATTGCAGTTCCTTCACTAGATATTGCAGTTCCCTTACTTGAATCATAACTTATCCTTTTCTAAATGTTAGAGAGCTTTGCTCAAGTTTTCTCTGTAAAATTCTCATGCTCCATCATCCCACATCTATAATATTTCTCTCTTCAACTCCAATATTCATTGCTGTGTTTGAAAATGGTTTGCTCAGGTTTTTGCAATTGGATAAACAAAAACAAAGGACTGGTTTACACAATAGACCAGATACTTTAGTGCATCAGCAACCTGGACCTTCTTACATTCTTCCTGAGCACTAAAGGCAACCACAGTTGATATAATGTTTGAGACAAGAAGGAGAACTTTACCCAGAGGATTTAAAACAAGGCAAAATTTAGCCCTACTGATTTCCGGCCATTCAGAACTGTAAATTTCAAATTCAAACACTGTCTCTGAATTGTTTGCAGTGACATTTATCCAATATCTTCCAAAGGTGATAACATTTGAGAACTATATTTTAATGTACTATTCTGCTTAATATCTCATCAGGCCAAACCTCAGGATACTTTAGATCTATCCCAGATATTAAATAATGACTTAGCTGCTACAGTAAAAAAGTACCCCAAGAGGTTTATTGGCTTGGGTACGTTACCTTTGCAAGCTCCAGACCTGGCTGTGAAGGAAATGCATCGGTGCGTGAATGAACTTGGCTTTCCTGGAGTACAAATAGGATCTCATGTCAACAATTGGGACTTGAATGCACCAGAACTGTATGATATTTATGCTGTGAGTAAATGTTTCTTTCTTTATTTGATGGAATTCTGTGACTTGGAATTTTGTCTAAAAATATCTTGGGATGTGTTCAATCATCAGCTAAATTTATAGATACATTAAAACAACTGACCTTCCTATTCTGCTTAGTGTAAGAGGAGGAGCATTTACAGAAGACTGTCGGTAATTTTCTTTACTGACTGGGAAATCTAGCTACTAAGAATATTCATTTAAAATTTCACAACCTTTCTTAAATAAAGAGTGCGCCTCAACTATTCTTTATTTGTGGATTCATTTATCGAGCCTGCTTAAACCTGTGAAATAACACTGAGGTCTGATCATTCTGTTAGTGCTTGATACCAGGTTTCTTATTCACCCGAGTGAAATCAGCTCAATCCCACTTTCACACCATGCAGTTACCTCTGACTAATCAACAGTGGTCAGAGAGCTTCAGCTTTAATTATACATGATAATTGATCATATGATGTAATGACAAGAATATGATATAAAGCATCCTGAAACATACTTCATAATAATGATTAATGAAATCTTTTTATGATGTGAATTCTTACCGCAGAGTTGCCTTCTTGGTTTGTGAAGAGAAGTGCAGTATGAAGTAAAGCATATCTGCACTGTTTGCCTTTGGGTTCAAGTTACTATATCCAATCCTATTGAGATAACTGATAAACTCTCTGAGATTTTCAGAGATTTCAAAGTGAGATACGTATAGAGCCAAAGTATCCTATATGCAAATGGGACCAAAAATTCCAAACTGGAATATAATATTCTTAATATTATAATATATAATATAATATTTGGTTATAAAATGAGCTTATAGATCATATTTCTTAAATAGTCTGAGGTCCATTTAGGGATGGCCATTTTTCCAACTTACAGAGTTTCATCAATGTACATTCTTTATCTGTTTCACAGGTTATTATATCTTTAAATTGATCCATAGAGGTTGTTTTTCAAAATTCTCTATTTATTCAATAATGCTATTAGCACAGCATCTGGACTATTTGTTTTTGTGGTCACAAGCATTCTGCTATCAATTTCTGCTCTTGGAGTTGCACACACTCTCAGACTTGCAGAATGGTTGAGGTTGGAAGGGATGTCTGGAAGTAATCTGGTCCAGGGCCCCTGCACTAGCAGGGCCACCTACAGCAGTTTGCTCAGGACCACGTCCAGGCAGATGTTGAAGACCTCCAAGGAGGGAGATTCCACAACCTCTCTGGGCAACTTCTGCCAGTGCTCCGTCACCTGCACAGTGCAGGAGTGCCTCCTGATGTTTAGATGTGTTCCATTTGGTGCCCCCTGTCTCTTGTCCTGGCACTGGGCATCACTGTAAAGAGCTTGGCTCCATCGTTTTTGTACGTTCCCTTCAGGTATTTATATGCATTGGTAAGATCCCCTTGAGCCTCCTCTCCTCTGGGCTGAATACTCCCAACTCTCTCAGCCTTTCTTCATGGGAGAGCTGATCCAGTCCTCTAGGGACTCTTCACTAACTTTCTGCAGTAACTCCATATTTCCCCTGTACTGGGATCTCTCTAAGGTACTGTATGTTCTTCAGCTTATGTTTAGCACGTGTAGGAAGAAACCTCTATCATTTTTAGAAATGTTCCCGGATAATAAAGATTGTGAAATTAAGCCATATTTGATACTGAAATTTATCAATCTGCCAAGCCAGTTAGTGAATTGCTATTTTCAATTTGCAAATGTATATGACAATTACTCCGTACAATCCAAAAGTTGCAGCTTTATTTATGTATGTGTGGGTAAATAAACCAAAATTCTTCAAATGTGTGATAGTCTCCTTAGCAACAAGAGGAGGTTCAGAAATACAACTGACAACATGAACCTGTTAAATCCCAGTTAAGGATATGAATGACTCTGATGAGTGTATACTTAAAATTAAGCACATAGTTAAGCACATAGCACATAGCATTAAGCACATAGTCACAGTTGGGATCAGCATCCTATATTGTTTCTCTGCTTTCCTTTCCAGAGGTATGAGTAATTGGAAAAATTAATGTATCTGAGTGGACATGGGTTCTTTCTTGATCGGAATGCAGCTAGATTTCTATCTCAGGGTGGATTAGGAACAGTTTTAACATTTTTTAAGACAAGCAGAGGGCCAAAACAGACAAATGTAGTGCAACAGCTATAAAAACTCCTGAATGAAGCAGGAACAATTCTATAAAACCATCCTGACATGGTTCTATAAAACATTCTGAGAAGTAATCCTTATATGTGAAATGAAACCAAAAGAATCCTAATTTGAACTGAATTTTATACTGCGGGACGACTGACGTAAACACAGATAAAGTGGTTTTGTACCACATTAATGTGAGGAACATTTGGCTTACAAGAAAGATATTATCATCAGTGTTTCCAATCCTGTAGTCTCAAAAAGAACTTTGAGTCTGACTGAGGACTTTAGGATACGTACCAGAGGACTAAATAAAACTAACTATTGCTTATAGTTCTTACTTATAATTCTGGGCCTGTTTATATTACTAGTCCTAATATTTTATCCAATTTTGTAGGAAACCTTTAAAGCATGGCTAAAAACTAAGATGCATTTTGGTAGGATTAAGGCAAGATTTAGATGTTTTGTATTTGCTGCAGGCTGCTGAACAATTAAATTGCTGTCTTTTTGTACATCCCTGGGACATGCAACTAGATGGAAGGATGTCCAAGTACTGGTTTCCATGGCTGATAGGTAAGTGTATGTTTACTTTGCTTAGTTTTTGTTTACAAACTGTCACTGGGTTAAGTAAAAAGAGTAAGCAAAACCAAACACTGTTTCCTAGAATTTCTTTGAACTATTTCCTAGTAATAGGTTGATTGGAGAGGAAATACTGAATCTAAGTTCACATCAACTATAGCTGAAACAACATGTACTTCAGAAGCTCCCCAGAGATGGAGGGAATTCATCTAGTTTCTGTTTTTTTCCCCATCCACTAGGTAAATGAGTATGATACTGAATAGCCGAAAGTGGGCTTTATTGCTCCTTAGAAATGGAAATGTTTAAGACTGATTCCACCCTCACTCCTTTTTGTGGTTTTTTTTTTTTTTTTTTCATTTTTCATTGATTTGCTCTGCCTCCAGTAGAGGTGTTCTGAACAGTATATGCAATATGCATATAATACATGTTTTGCAAAACACACTTGAAAATCATAGTGTCCCAATCAACAGTGCGTTATTTTAGAAAAATATCAGTTAGTCTTAATCAGAGCAGGCTCTACAACACAGACTTAAAAAGAGATTAAAATTGCTACATTTACCTAACAAAGCATAATAATCTAAAAGATTTTCCAAATAATTTTAGAAGGCTTTGCATCTGGGAGTATTGAACAAACATGAATTAAAGACACCCTTTTGTGTTGGATAGGTATTGTTTCCCCCAAAAAGAGGGGAACTCCGACAGTTCCTGATTTCTAAGCTGGATATCTAAAGTTATGTACATAAATGACATGATATTCTAAATATAATAGGTGTGCTCAGAAGCAGAGGGTTGATGTAGGAACCTAATCTGCTGTTAGATTCCTAACACTGGGCATCCAAGCTACTCAATGGCAAAGAGAGATATCAGTTATTTCTAAACTGTAGGAATTGGCACCATGTCATAACTAAACCCCAATTCCATGTTGGAATATGCACCAACGTATCTGCTCCACTTTCCACACAAAGGAAACCCAGAAGCACAGGTGAGAAGAGAACATAGCAGGTTCCAGACTTGCCGTTGAGCTAGGGTAGCTGTGGAGCTAAGCATGTACTATGCCGTTCAGGACATGACCAGTTCACCAGCCAGCTGTCCTTGTGGCGCAGGATAAAAAGTGGGTTTAGAATTCAGAAGATCCTAGCTTCTAGTCCCGTGTCCTCGTTTCAATTAATTAGCATGGAGGGCTATGTTCCTCCAACAGGGAAAATGCATAACCTTTGGCAGCTGTTCTGTAATTCATTTTTTCAGTAGGCCCGAGGCTTATTGAAGAAAATGAAGATAACATCTAAAATTCAAGGTTTGGCCATATATGATGAAGCTTTTTTTTGTTCTTAGGCATGCCAACAGAAACAACCATGGCAATTTGCTCCATGATTATGGGAGGAATTTTTGAAAAATTTCCTAAGCTGAAAGTTTGCTTTGCACACGGAGGTAAGTAATATAATTGTTTTTTAGTAGGGCATGGTACAATTGTATTTTCTGGTATACCAGCTAATGGGGTTACCACTGTAAGCCTGCCACCTGCTGAGTACTCTTGGCCCAGTGAGGATGTCTGCCACATGGGTTGCTCATACTAATGTTCTCTAGCATGTTTCACTCAGTGTTTGAACTGCTATAGGTAGCCTTTAAGGAAATTGAGGAGTGAGGGGAGACAGGAGTCAGTTTATGGGCTTAGGGAAAGGGAGGAGTAGGGAGCAGTAGGAACTTGGGCATTAACTGTCGTGAAAACGGGGGAAACTGTGAAAACTGTGGGGAAAACAGAGAAAGAAAGTAATGAAGGGGAAGGAATAAAAAAATTGCCAGTGCAGTGCATTTTCATTCTAAATAGTTAACAATAAAACTTATTTATCTCTTTGTTGATAATGTCGCCTTTTCCCTCCTTTGTATTTTCAATTTCTGTTGCTAAAAATTTGTCCTTGTAGGTGGAGCTTTTCCGTACACAGTGGGGCGAATCTCCCATGGATTCAACGTGCGCCCTGATTTGTGTGCAGTGGATAATAAGGTGGATCCAAGAAAATACCTTGGTTCATTTTACACAGACTCTCTTGTCCATGATAGAGGTGCACTAAGGCTTCTAACAAGTGTAATAGGAGAGGTGAGTTTTAATGCTTCCAGAAGTAGGTAAGTCATTCTGGAATTATTTCTATGAAACAGCAAAAGGAGAGAAAAGGAAGAAAGCAGGAAAAAGACAGCATATTCACCCAGTGAAATCAGAACCTGAGCTATTATAAACTGACATGCTTCTGCAGTGTTGATAATGTTCCTTACTACAGCAGGGAGTTCTTGAAGTGCTGGTTTTAATCCAGGAAATCATCCACTGTGAACCCTAGTTCACAGAGGCTAGTTCCTTACATAAGGTTAGCCAGGATTTAGGACTGAGGGAATGGCAAGACCATCAGGGAAGGGATGGATATTAGGAAAAGGTTCTTCCCTGTGAGGATGGTAAGACACTGAAACGGACTCTTCAGGGAAGTGGTCATGGCACCCAGCCTCACGGAGTTTAAGAACCATTTGGACAACGCTCTCAGACATCAGGTCTGATTTTTGGGTGGTCCTGTGTGGAGCTGGGAGTTGGACTTGATGATCCTTGTGGGTTCCTTCTGACTCAGGATATTCTGTGATTCTAGGATGGGAGTGCAAGCAAAGGGGGACTGCTTCATTTGGAGCTTTCCTTTCAAATGCCTTAAGTGCGTACTTCTTCAAGTGCGTACCTGGAGAAATCAAATAGTATTTCCGCTTGGCAAGTTGTAGGCATTAAAAAGTCAGTAATAAAGATGATTTTTGTGGGCATCCTGGATAGCACATTAAACATCATGGCATGCAAAAATATTTTAAATGTTAGAGTAGAAAGTAAAGAAATCTTTGTACTTTAGCAGCCTGTTTAAATCACATACAGTGTGTGTCAGAAAAATCCAAGACCATTCAAATAATTCCCTCTTATTAATTCAAATGATTCCTTCTTATTATTAGATGCTCAGGAAGGAGGGGAGGACAGCATAACTCTTGCCAACTTCTAATGGATAGCTACAAATCAACAAGAGGCTTGTATTTGTGTCCTGATCTCTTGAACTCACCAGATAACAAATACAGAAATGCAAACTGTTGACATTGGCTTTCTTGTGTCGACAACTGTATTCATCTTCCTGTATATTAGTTTCTGGGCTCACTTAGTACTTTCTCAGTTATGAGGCTGTTGTCACCAGGGCCTCTTGTATGACCAAAGTTCAGAAAATCAGCTAAGTCAGATGTTTTCATTCCTTCTAGAGAAAAGTTACTGTTGATTTCCCATTTTCATCTGTAACAGTTTGAATGGGTTGCTGCAATAAGTCTGTACAAAAACTGATACAGAAATGACTTGCCTAGGCCAACCAAAAATAATAAAGTAGAATAAACTATTTCTTTTCCTTATCTTGGTACTGTGTACCCAGATCACATCCGTTTGAAATCCATGGGTTTTCAGTCTGTGCTGCACAGGAAATTTTGTATCTTTGAGATTGGACTCAGCTTCCCTACAGTACTTTTATTTTTTAGGAAAACTGTATTTGAAGATTCACGAAAAATTCAACAGTGACAGCACATACACAACTTGAAACAATGCTGTCACAAGTTTTTGTTAAGTATGTATACACAATGTATTTATATATGTATACAATACCGCTACAGCTATAAGAACAGGAGGGATAGTATTTCTCTCTTAAATCCATCATGAATCAAAAATAGATTTGTAGGAGAAGCCCCATAAAATGTGCAAAGAAACTGCCATGAAGCTTTAGTTCCATTATCAGCAAGAAAGATAAAGCCCAGTTTGATTTACCTGTCAAAAGATCTGCTAATGAGCTCTTAGTATTGGCAAGTTCTTATAACGTCAGTGGGTATTAACTCAGGTGGCATTTGCCAAGTTCTTTCCAGACATATTAGAGCATTTTTTTGGCAATGTTAGTCCTCCTGAGCACTGATGGAGAGATCTGTGTCAGGGATGAAGTTTTAGGCACCAAACTGGTTATTAACAAAATTCTAGGGCTCCAGCCCAATATTGATTTCTGTTAATTTCTGTTACCAACCTTTAAATTGTAAATATATCATGGTCAACAGTCCAGGACTTTTTATGATGTATTATTACCTTTTGAATGTAACTGTAATTTACAGTATCCGATGGTATTAAGTAACTTTGAGAAAAGATTTTAAAATGTTACTATATGTGATGCGCACTTCAATTTTATAAGATACCCAAAAGCTCATAGAATAACAGTTTGGCACTTGCCTTCTGTTATCTCATTTTCCAAGAAGTCTCCCCACATCCAGGCCATGTTTGTCGTAAGTATGTTCTCATTCTACATAGAGGTATAGTATAGCAGGGATGAGTCTAGCTCTTGAATTTTAAATTGCCATGTATAGGTGGTCAGATTCCTTTGTTGTTGTTGTTATTATTATTTATTATTATTGCCAAGGAGACGAGGCCACTCGCTTGTTTTGTTGTTTGTATTTTTAAATGTTGGTAGACATATTTTGCCATCATTTGAAAGACCTTGGTAAACTGGAAGCTGTGGGATTCAGCATAGCTGAAACCCACACATTCTTTTTTCTGGTCTGATACTGTTTTTAAGTTAAACTATCGAATTCAAGAGCAAAGCAGGAAAGAAAGTACAACAGGATGCTTAATACATTACTGAAGAACTTAACTTTTTTTTTTTTTTAACATGCATAGAATTCAAGTCTCAGAGCAGTTCTGCTTTAGAGTAGCAAGTTAGCTTTGCACCTCAAGGCTGCTCTGAGCTATGGCAATTGTGGGAAAGCTGCTGTCTGTGCATCATGCTTAAACTAACTTCCATACCTTTCCTGCTAAGAAGCAACACATAGCCTATGGCCCTTAATCATTATGCCTTCAAAAATAACACTTAGTTGTCTGAGGAGAGAGAGATTGTGGAGTGCGATTGGCTACTCTAAAAGTTACTCGGCGTTGTTAAAAATCATGTGCAGTAGCCTCTCTGGTGTCTCTTACTTTGCCAACAAATTTCTGAAATTAAGTTTCTTGATGCAATACATTAGCTCAGTGTAGTACATGGGATGTTGGTGTCTTTAATTCTCCTCTGCCTGTTTGAGCTCAGCAATATGACATGGGGTGGAAAGGTCTGGAAGAGGTTACTGGCTGAAGAGAATGGAATAGGGCTTCTGCAACTGGTTCTATTCTTTAAATTCAATCTGAGAAACTGGCTTTGCTGTCTTTTGTTTTCTATCTGATGGGAGGTAAGTCATCCTCTTCCCACTTTATTGTTCTGCTTATGACATATCAGTGTTGTCATTTAAGTATCTATCTGTACTTGTACTTGGCTTTTAATGAACACAGTTGTGAAGTCCAGACAATAATAAATGTCCCTGATGATAACAGCAGTAGAATCTTTCCCAGCATAAAAACAGTGCCAGAAACAAGGAATTATTGAAGGAAAAGGAAAGATTTAAAAATCCAAATAAAAATTCTGCTGCATACAGTCATTTTATATGAAGTCTGTTTTTGCAGGTATACATGTTACCTTTGCATTCTTGTTTTCAACAGCCTCACTGATCCTTTGCCTCTTAATCATATTCTTATCTTTGCGATAAGATGGCACTTTCCTTAGAACAACAGAAAACCCTCTTCTTCCTCCATTGAAGCTTTTTAGTTGTTGTGCCTGTTATTCTTTCTATAAATATAAACAGTATCATCCACTATTTGTAGTTTTACAGAATATCAAATCACGTATTCTACATAAAATTCTTTTGCAACTATTGCCCTTTTGTTTAGCCTGTGGTTTGGGGAAGACTCCTTAAGTATATTCAATTTGTGCTGGGTTCAAGCATCTCTCTAGTCCCCTGCTGTATGCCAGAGAACATTCCTGCTTAACTGGTCATTAGAAGATATCTCTCATGGGGTAGCAAGCCTTCACTGGACCTCTGCAGCCTCTCTGGGACCAGATTTAGTTACCCTTTGAACACTGTGGAGAAAGCACTGCAGGGCTGGGCATTTGTGAAAGCACAGGGATTCCCTTTCAGACTGCTGTTTTTTACTAAAACCTTTTATTAGGGGAGCATGCTAACTTTTATAGCCAGTTTCTTTTTTAAAAGACTTACAGAGGTTTAGATGAATGTAATCTTTCTTCCTAGTACCTCTTTCTTTCCGGTTTAGGAGGCAGTCCTGCTTTGTTCACTAAAATAACTACCGTTTCATGAGATGCAGCTTTCTTTGCCAGGTTGGGTATAATCTGTGCGCGACTGACCAGTGGATAACTTTAGTGAGGAGTAAATCTACTTTTTCAGTGTGCGTCTTCCTTTGCAGTGTTTCCTCTGCAGAATGTTGTGGTTTATATCAATTTTTCACATTAACAAGCATAAACAGAATACAGATAGCTAAACAGAATAAATGCAGCCATCCTGTCTTGGAGGGGGGAAAATACTTGGGTGGTATTGGGTGGTTGGCCTCAGGGCCGGAAAACAATCTACAGCCTGCTTTATCTACAAGTGCGTACATAGTCTTTGACATGACTATATCTGAGTGGGCCATGTGCTGGTAATATAATTAGCCATGCCTGTGTTACATCGTTTTAAAATTCCCCTGCTCAGAGGATTCCTTATCCAGAATAGCACTGATAGGATGGAGTGAGCTCTGTTATCTTTTGGAATTCTGAGGGGAGAAGGTGGGGAGAGAAATTGAACAGGTTGAAATCTAAGCTTTATTTTGCAGAGGCTCAGAGAAATATGAAGTCCATTGAATTAGTGAAATACATCACCTATAGAAATTATTTGAGGTAGGACGAGCTTTGAGTCAGGCATATATAATGAGTAGCTATTTATTTTCCTGGCAAAAGATGAGGCTGCCAAGAAGAAGCACTTGATGGAGATAGCATTGTATTTATGGCAGATATTTTCAAGAAAAGTCTCAGTCCAGTGAAACCACTCATAGAGCAAGATTTCTTTCAAAATAAAGGAGCAGTTTAATTAAAATGAGACTTCCTTCTTTCTTAATGTGAAACACGGTAAGAGAGTTACGTGCATTTAACTAAGCAGCAGATTTGGCTTCTTGTTGCAATATTTGGCAACCATGGTACTGAAAATCAGGAGTCAGATCCCAAAAACTCTAATGCTTTTAAGAATTACGAGAACCTGGAAAGCAGTACATTTTCTTTCTCTTTTTCAAAGCTAGGTCATCTTATCCTTGAAGAAACATTCACGTCATATTTTCAAGCTTCGCTTTATAACCATGAAGATTAAAACCTTCCCTCATTTTCCCATTAAAGTTGATGTTGTCACATAATACCATTCCAAAAGTCAAATCATGTGTTGGCAGAATAACAAGGATAAGATGAATAAATGCAGGGCTAAAAACATTGTGATTGGGTCTCTAGCATGACGTGTGACTTCATAAACCAAAGGTTTGAAATAGGACAGCTCTCGGGAGCGTAGCTAAGAGCTGTGCAGGAAGGGCATCAGTGTGTGTAAAGATCTGCATGCACATGGCTTCAGGTCCTCAGGGAACAGCCATTACGTGGCATCAGAATGTCACATGTGGGCCTTGAGCTTATGAATATTAAAATCCAGTGATAGCTCTGAGTCACGTACACTTAATTTCAGCCCTTCGTAGTTTGGGGTGCAGGTTAATTGGAGCCTATCACAGTTAAAAGAGGCAGGAGTAAACATTTCTGAGAAATACTTTTGTAAGGCTGCAGATTTGCTGCAGTCCTTTGCTCTCCCCATGATGAGGTAGCATGAAGTGAACAAAGCTAAACAAAAAATCCCTAATGATATTGGCTATAAAAAGTGAAGAACCGGGTTGGCAGACGATTAAATGATTCAGTGCATCTCTGCATACACCTCATGGCGATTCCTCAAGGTCCATCACCAGCAGGTAAAACGTTCTCATGCCAGAAGCTGGAGCTGAAATGGCTATAACAATCTGGCCTTTTCTTGAGATGTATTCTGGTAGCAGGAAAGAAGGTGAGATTCAGGACAAATACAATTTTTCACTAACGTAAGAGGAAGAAACCATGCTTGACTTTCTTTGAGATTCATTTTAAGATTCAGGTCTGTACTACAGTGAAAAAAAATCTCTTGAGTAGAAGAGTCCATTGAGGCAAATTGTCGGCCATATTTACCTTTCTGAAAGGCAAGAGGCTTTATTAAGGTATTGAACCTTAAGGTCTACTATGGAAAATGAACTTTGCTGATATCTTTTGGCATAATATGATGATAGATAATATGCTAGGAGTGTTGTCTAGCTACAGAGACTTCACAGGACTTCTGCGAGGCCAGTTGATAAATACAGGGATTGCAAACCCCATTTTATGGATGGGTACAGGCTGAAGCTCAAAGATTATAAATAAATAGCCTAATAAATAGCAGTAATAACTCTACTTTTAGATTTTCTCATTAATTTACAGCTCTTAATTTTTCTGCTTATGAACAGATCCCATGATTAGCTGTGAAACACTTTAAACTAGAGGAAAATAAAAAGATAATTGAAATAATATATATAGATTATTCCAATGATGGGGTGAGATTTTTTTCTGCTCTGGTATACAAGAAACTTAAACAAGAATGTACAAACCTTCCTGACCTTCTTAACCTTCAGTAATAAGCAGCTGGGAAGGTACTTTCTCCTTTACTAAGAAATCCATTTTCCAATATAAAGTTAGTATGCTAATTGGTATGGTTGTGGGGTTTTTTTTGTTTTTATTTAGTTGTTGTATTTTTTGTGGCATAAATTTGTTTTTCATATGTGCAGAAAATGCCTTGGTACCAGATTGAACTTTATAATGAATATAAGAATGTATTTAGCTGTTTAATCATACACATATCCAAATATATTTTGTTTAATCTGCACTCAGAAATTGATGCAGTAGACAGAGGAATATAAATTGTAGACAGAGGAATGTAAATTCTCCTGTTCTAATCATATGGCAGGACTTCTGTAATAAATTATAATACAATAATATAGGACAGAACAATAGAATTTGTATCTTGTTTGGATCTCCTGTAAGGTTTCATTTAGACTCTTTCACAGACTCTCTGGTGGCATCTACTGGAGGTAAAATAAATAAGCAGCATTTGACAAATAGGAAAAAGAATAATTTCATAAAATAACTGAAATATGTTTTCTTTGTCCTGTTTCAGTATTGGCAACTGAATTTAAATACTATAACAAGTTCCCCAAAATTCATGAGCTTGACTTCAAATTTATGAGACATTTCAAAACATACATTTTTAATGAAAATGGTGGTTTTCAAATATTCATGTCTCCAGGAGATGAAGCTTGAAAGAAAATAGACTTTTGATAAAATCAAGTGAGTTGGCAATATTCACTCTCCAGGGTAGATGATAATATGAGAAATATCATTGCGGTGTGGAAATGAACATATAACAATGTGGACCCATTGAGGATCTGCCTATTCGTTTCTGTCTCTGATAACAGGAGTGATGCATGCAGATTTTTACTGAATTTTCTATTCCCTGAATGTTGCTTTCAGAAACAAATCAGATCACGTCACTCATATTCTTAGACATGGGTTTCCAGCTCACAGTTAATACCCAGTCCCAGCCAAAGACAATGACATTTTAAGGAAATCATAGACTTCCAAAAAATATATGAAATTCGCAAATGAGATTTTGGTTTTGTTATCTGAAGCTGAATACCAGTTAAATAAAATATATTCTTTTCAATTTAAATATTTGTAATAGTTCTACATTTTACCACACTTTAAGTAGTATCACGTTGCATGTATTACAGCTTTTAAAGTACTGCACAAAAGATAATTTTGATTGCTTTGTATTTTTTTTATTACACATTCTTTTCAAGTATATATAAATTCAAGTTTGTCTGAGTGAGTGCATTTATGTGTGTGTATACTCAAGAATTTCAAATTCAAGAATCCAAATCCAAGCATCTTTTGTGAGTTTGGTGGAGAACTTCCTGAGATCCTTCAAGAAATCTGCCAAAAGATTTCATGGTCTTTTTGGACAGCAGTGCAGAGCATGCAAGTAACTTCCGTGAACGTAAAAAATGATTCAGAAGTAGAAGCAGTACTCGTAGGGCAGGAGATGAGCAATAGATGCCATTTTGTAACATTTCAAAGCAGCACCACAATAAAGAAAATCGATCTCCATAGGAAATTACCATTTGTACTTGTACCATAATCATCTGAGCAGCATACACTCATTTCCACATGTCTGGGTTTTACATTTTGAATTTTCTGTATATCAGAATAAAAGTACACCACACTTTAGTTAGGCATCACAAAAACAATTAAGAAATAACCAATACTTTTTTTCAAATTTAAATTCCCCAATAAACTCGAATACTTGTTTTTAAGCTTTTTTTTAAATGTAAATTGGAATCCATAGACTATCTTCACATTCACTTTCATAATTAATCAGTTCAATAGATATGTGTAACTTCCTGTGGTTTGTTATAAATTCCAGAAAGCATGTGAAACTATATTCTTTGATGTTACTACAGAATGTACAATGTTTCTTTACTACTAGGACAAAGTTATTTTAGGGACAGATTACCCTTTTCCACTGGGGGAACTGGAACCTGGAAAACTGATTGACTCAATGGAAGATTTTGACCATAAACTGAAGGTATAATTTGGGTGGATTTTGTTTCTTTGTTTGTTTTGTTTGTTTGTTGGGGGGGAGAGGGGAGCGGGGAGGGATCATTTTTAAGGTTTTCCAGGTTTTAGACCTGGATAAAAAAAAAAAAACTACAGAAAAATCAGTGGAGTACAGTAATTCCTGCAAAGATTGGAAGAGGCCCTTCAGTCTCTTTAAAGCAGTTCGTGAGAGCATTTCAAAGCAAGAGTGAAAGCATCTGAGTAAAAACAATTGACTGAAACGTGACTTAAACACGCACAAACATATGTAAATGTTTTGTTTTTACAGGATAAACTCAAGGCTGGCAATGCTCTGGAATTTTTGGGTCTTAGCAGAAAACAGTTTGAATGATTATGAAGATACTAAAAAGACCAAACTTCAGATAAAACATTGATTCCTTAGGGATACTTCAACTTTGCATGTGCAATTGTACTGTGAAAAATAAATTTGACAAGTACATTTCAGTCTACTGTTATTTCCAAAACAGGGGTACTGGAAATGCATACTCACTGATATTTCTGAGCATTTGAGGATTTAGGTTCTCTAAAAAATTCTGAAACCCCTACTTTCATACAGAATGAAAGATTTCATCTTTTGCAGCCTTAATAACAATCTCTGAAGGACAATAATGCGATGTCATTAGGAATTGATCCCCAGGATGTAACTTGTATCTATTTGAAATCTTGAATCTTGTATCTGTGTGAAAATGATGACTTGTATCTGTTGCATTTCAGTCTGTCATCTTTGATGCCCAATATACAGAATTTGAAAGACGTCTTTTGCCTTTATCCACTGACTGAAACTGCAGCATACAGCATGTCAGCCCAGCACTTTGAGCATGACACTCTGTAGATGTGGTAGGCAGAAAAAGGTCTATGCAGGGATGTGTGCTTTTTAGCTGCTGCCTATGCCACTGGCAATTAATTGGTCAGGAACAATTGGAACAAAATGACCGTAAGTACAAAAATGACGTATTTATGTGGATAATACTTTATGCATCACTGTTAGTGTCAAAATAAATAATACTGCTTAACAATGGCATGGTTTAATGTTACATGCCTTAAAAACACTTGTAATGGTAAGGCTGGGTACTTTAACTGTTGAGCTGTTAATGCTCTTTCTAGTTTCAGTGCTGCTGTAGGTGTGGAAAGATGGTTTGCTTTGTAGACTACTGAAGGGTAGACTCAAATGGGTTTTCATGATGCCTCAGGAGGGCATCCTCCTCCTGAGAAGTTTTTATGCTAGTCAGAACAATGCTGTTGTCCACTGAGACTCTCCATCCTCATGTGTTCATTTGTTTGCTGCATCAGGTGTCACCATTTTTCTGTTTAGTCTCCAGACATTCCAGGAAAAATAATATTAGGCAGACTTTTGTTTGCGGCTGTGTCTGTAACTGTCCTTGTAGCACAGAATAAACCTGAAGGATTCAGCAGTTCCTGCTGATAACAGCCTCGGTTGGACTACTGAGAAGGCTTTGTCCTTCTTTATAGAGTCAAAAAAAAAAAAAAAAGAGATGGTGTGCGTAGTTTAATTATGTGTTTGCCCAGTTTTTGCATTTGGATCTTTCCTTTATTGCTTCTCCAAATTTATGCCATTAAAGACTAATGGACATCAGAGGCAACTCAGTGGTAGTCAGCAGCTCAGAGGTTTGGGCCCTGTGAATATCAGCTTTTCATGTAAGAGGAAAAAAAAGAACCTAAATAAAACATCTTTAACGATATTAATTGTCCTTAGGTTTGCAAGACTTCTGTTGATCTTTTCTTTTTATTTATTTAAATACTTACCTGCAAGTATTGAGTTAACTGACTGTATGATTTTTCAACCAGATTGTTTTAATTAAATTTCAAAGTAGAGAAAAAGCAACTTTCTTCTACCTTCAGCATATTTGATTTTCACAGGTATTGAAATGGATTTAAGAGGAAAATACGTTATGATTCTGCCAATATATTTTAATTGGATTAATTAATTAATTCTTCAGTTTTTTAATGATCAAAACCTGTTAAGTAAGTGAGAATGCACTGTTGCATCCTCGGGGACAGAGGTCAGAAGCTTACCCAATAGCAAACCCAGTATTTAATTACCTTAACCTATGACTGAAGGGGTGATTGCAGCACTCTGCATGACAAGTAAGTAGTGCATACCCTGCATAAATCATATTCATTATGTACTGTCATTATTCAATGATGTTCTACTTATTCTTGATGTATTAAGATTTTTAAGCCAGGGATGTAATTCTCCCTGTCTTCCTTTTTTTTTTTCCCTTATCAATGCTGATTGATATAAATGTAAATTACACAGACAAGAACATTCCTAATACTCTTCCATGAGTTTTTAAGGGAATTAAAAATATACACAGAACACTTGAGTTTCAAAAGTTTTACCTGATGATTTAAACAATGAGGTAAAACATTGCACTGCTTTAATATTGCTAAGGGCCCAAAAATATGATGGCAAAGATAAGCTCCTAATGACAGAAGCCTTTGTAGTTGAATTTCATGTGAATATGCAAAATCTTAAAGATGTTCTGCAATTGGAAAGATCAGGCAAGTAATTCCATGCTGCATGGTACTCCTGTATGTATCATTAGGGTTCTGTCATGTCTGGTTATAAAATCGTAACTGCTTATATAAAATTAGCACTGAAGTTGTAGAAGAACTAGCTGTGACCTCACTGTAAGTGACCAAAGCTGCTGTACAGTGCTAGTGGCACATGCTACATGAGAAGAAGCTCTCATTTTGAACCATGATGATCAGCACTTTAAATAGACACCTTTCGGTACCTTTGGACCACTGAATGCAGTTGTCTCAAACTGCTACTGAAAATCAGTATCTATCCTATGTGAGCACCCAGTGAGAAATATCTGCAATTAGCAGGTGATAAAATAGATTTAAATGAATTTAAATGAACCCAGCTCCCTGGGTACCTCACAAAACATTACACAGTGCCTATTTTTTTGTCAGGAGGAGGAAGGAGATGCTAAAATACTAAACTCAAATCTGTCAAAGCTCTTTAAAGTTATCTTCTCCCACCCCTGCCACGTATTTCCATTTGACAGCTTCTGCCTCCTTCTTCGTGCCATTGTGTACTATTTGTGAGGCAATAAATAGGATCACTGAAATAACCGAGGTCTGAAGAAATCTGTGAGCTTTTATTCAAACAAGGAAGTTCAGTGAAGTAAGAGGCAAGTTATGCCAAGTTGCCAGTATCCCCAGCTGGTAACAGTCCAAGAAGATACAAGAGCACCTGGCAATACCTCAGAGCAAGACCTGCTCCACCAAGCTTCCTGCGTGTGTGTGAAGACCCTGAGACACGCAGTAAGCGATTTTTTTAACCTGGTCCCAGCAAAATAACCCATTCCTGGTGCTGAGCAAGCCTCGACAGCTCGGAGCTCCCGGGCAGCAGCAGGAGAGCCGCTCCTCGCACACCCACACCCGCTTCTGAGGCAGCTACACCAAGTTGGGACAGCAGAGCTCCACTCGTGGCTGCTCCTACTTCGGGGAGATATTGGTTTTTAAACTTTGAAAGGAAGAAAGGAAAGCAACAAACGTTAGGAGAGATTATTCGTTTATTAGTAGTAAATCATCAGACTGAGTTCAGCGGGAAGCGCGGCTCAGCACAGGAGCCAGGTGGATCTGAGCTCGGACACCCCGCCCGCTCAGCCTCTCGTTAATCCCAGCTGGGGCTGTAAAAACTTAAAACAAAACAAAAACAAAACACTTTTTCGCGGCTGGTTTCGGCTCGCCCACCCCCCCACACCTGAGGAGCCACCTGACAGACCCCGAGCCCGCCAACGGAGCGGCGCCGCGCACGTCATTTCCATATTCCAGACGGTAGGCGGTGCCTTTACGCAGCCGGAGAGGGGCCGGGCTACGCAGCCGCCGTAACCCCTCACGGAGGCGCGGCCGCTCTCGCGAGAGGCGCCGCGGAGGGCGGGGGGGCGGTGGCGGCGGCGGGCGGGGCCGCGGGGGGGGGAGGGGGCGGCGGTGTCATGGCGGCGGCGGGCTCAGGCGCGGGCTCCTCAGCGCGGGGCTGTGGCGGCGGCGGAGGCGGCGGCTCGGCGGCGGCGTCGCGGTGGTTCTTCAGCCGCGAGCAGCTGGACAACACGCCGTCCCGGCGCTGCGGCGTGGAGGCCGACAAGGAGCTCTCGTACCGGCAGCAGGCGGCCAACCTCATCCAGGACATGGGCCAGCGCCTCAACGTGTATCCCGGCGGGGCTGGGGCGGGCGGGGTCCGGTCGCCGTCGGTAACCCTCGTTAACCGTCATTAACCGTCCGTAACCCTCATTAACCGCCGTTAGCCGCCGGGCGGGAGGAGGCCGAAGCCCCCTCCTCAGAGGCTTTGTGGGCGGGCGGGCCCCGCGCCGCTGGCTGGGGGCTTGCGGCGGCCCCCGGGCTCCCTCCAAACCCGGCCAGAAAATGATTAAATTGGGGTAAAACGCAAATACTCGAGGCCGTATCGCAGTGCGTGTCATCAGGCGAGGAGGGCTCGCGTAATGAATGAGGGGGCCAGCCTGCTACCGCCACGCTGCCTGTGGAGATCCGTGCTGGTACCAGCTAAGTACGCCTTAATGCCACTCCGCATCGCCTTCTCAGGTCGTTTCCAGTTGGAGATGCTACGTTGGGTGGCAGGGTTGGTGTAGAAGGAGCAACGCTTTCATTAGTTGCAAACAGTTTTCGTAATATCTGCTCTTTCCTTAATTTGGTCCTCCAGATCTCAGCTGACAATAAATACTGCAATTGTTTACATGCACAGGTTTTATATGCACCATTCCTTCACAAAATTCAATCGAAACGTAAGTATGATTTTACATATTGTAATAATGTGCCCGTAATTTTGGCAGCATAGCTAACAAGGGTCATGTTCCTCTGCTGGATTGCAAAGTTCAGTGTGTTTATAGGCCTTCCAGCTTCTTGCCAGTTGTTTACTAGTGGTAACGATACTTTCTCTTCAACTTTGAATTATTTTATTTTGTTTTTTGCCATCTAAATAAATAGAAAATAGGCACCATCAGCAAACACATCTCAGATGTGTGACGAATGCATTTAGATGTTTTGAATCTTGCTGGTGCTTATGTGCCGTAGTTGGGAAGGCTGATGTGCAGGAACACACATTTTTCTTAATGAAGGCAGCAGCAGAGCTAGCGTGGTGTGTCTGACAATTCTAATGCGGGTAGATGTGTATCCATATGGATTATGTATCTTTTTGAAAACCAGTATAAATTCATTTTACTACTCCTGTCTTAAGTAGCTTGACAATAAGTCATGTTAGACAAGAAAAATCTGCTGAGAAAACGCTGGCCGTCCTGTTTCATCTAATGAAATGAGCATGCTGGATTTGATTAGTGTGTTATGAAGAGCAGAATTCTTTAGTAAAACTATTCTTGGTAATTAAGTGTTGTTTTTTAAGCAAGGAACTTAAGATACCGACTTCAAGAGTTCAAGCTTTTTATTTTATGTTCATAGTACTGGATGTAATAGAAAAAAAACAGTAAAATAATATTCTAGGTATCCTTTGTATTTTTTTTTGTTTTTTTAAGTACTTCATGCTGACTTTGTAAGAGCAGTAATGATGGTGATATGTCATAAAGTGGCTAGGATGACTTTTTTTCAGACCTTGGCTTTTTATGACAAAATAAATTAGGTGCGTGAAAGATGTTACGATCTCGACCAGAGTAGGCCATGGCCTACCAAGGGGTGGAGTGTTGCAAACCTTGGTCGGAAATTTGGGCGGACAGTGATTGCAGTTGGTCATAGCATTACCCAACTCTTGTGTCTGGTGTTGAATTTATTGTTGTTGGCTGAGCAAATGGGCATCTTATTTGGTGTTCACTGGGGAAGGAATACATAGGGGCTTGTAGACAGATTTCAGAGTGTATCTAATTATTTTTGTGCGTAATCTGAGATAAATTCAAACTCAAGCAGCAAGCTTGTTACCAAGACTGTAGTTCTTCGTGTCTCTGAGATAAAAGCTAAGCCTATAAATACAACCAGAGTCAAGCGTGCATCAGTCTGAAACACTCAAGAGGAAGAAATGTATAACGTGGGTTTTATGTAGTGTTAGAGAGCTGTGTGTTGAACTGATGGCCGTATAAACCAGAAGGTGCTCCCCTAAAACAGTTCTCTGGTTGTAGAGCAAGAATAGCACACACGAGAATCAAGTTCCAACAAGCTTTGTAGCGAAATACGTCTTCTAGAAGCACTTCTGTACTATATCAAGTGAAGGCAGTAAAACACTCGTTCCATCTTCTCCCCCTCCGTGCGCTGTGCCACCAGTGCAGCAGTAACCTGGAGCTGCTGAGGCACCTGGAGCTTTCCAGGGCTCTTTGTGGGTGGTTTGTGGACTTGAACTAGGAATGGAGAGGTCGCTCCGTGCAAAGGTACCTGAGCAAGGGCTTGTGATGTGATGCATCACCTGCTAGATTACGGTTTGTCGTCTTAGCTGGTAATCGAGGATGGATTTAGGTAGCAAGAAGCTTTAGCTGCTGTGTGTTCTGGTTTTCACCAGATGCTAGAAATTGCTGGGTCACTTGGAACTGGAAGCACAGTGGTACGTGGATACATAGTGCCCTTGTTACGAAAACTAAGCTTTCAATTATATTTGTGAATCTTAACATTTGCAAGTTAGCTATGAAATGGCTGAATGCCATGGAAACTCCAACTGTTAAAGCAGAATAAAGTGCATTGTTACATTAAATCTCAGGTAATTATATTCAACTAAAAGTTGAAAGGAAGCGCGCTGCAAGTTTGCACTCGGTAATATTGATTCGTGCTGAATAACTTCCAGTAGTTCTTAATAAGGCCAGGCAGTAGCTTTCTGTGTGTACTGATGGCGAAATTACTTATTTTCCTATTCTTCTATAGTGAATGGGGGGCCTCTTTCAGAATTCTTACTCCCAAACCATCTGGCAGGTTCTGTGTTGAGAAACAAAAAGCCAAGGACTGTAATAAATACTTAATATCAAATCTCCAGAGTACTTGGCCAGCTGAAAAAAACTAACAATGTTCATCCACTGCAAGAAGAAACTAGCGCTCGAAAATTAAGTAATAAGGTACTGCCAGACGGGAGACCTAGCTAAAAAGGTTTACAGTATATACAGCATATCAGTTAACGTGTGTGTACGTGTGGTGATGTGTATCCATGGAAAGAAGCGAGCTGAAGGCTGGGGTAGAAATTTAGACAGCCTTTAGCTGGAATTCCTTATGATGTCTAATTGGAAAAAAATCAGCCTTTATTTTCTTGGCTTACTGTTAGGTTAATGTTTTCAGTTGAGTAACACACAGTTGGGTGTTTGTGCTCCTGTATGGTTGCTGGGGTATGCAAATACACGTGTGTGTCTTACATATAAGTCACGTGCACTTCATTGCTGTTAGTAAACAGGTCTTCTAGTGGAAGCTTATTTACTGAATAACTGTTGGCTTAATGCTCTTCTTTTTATCTTAATATAATTTTATTCCTGAACAATTTTACAGGATGTCAAGATTTTGAGGATCAGGTGTGAATAGGGACCAGAACTCACAACCATATTTTCAATCTGTAAAGCCACAGGGGTGGGACACGACAGTTAATGTGGCCAGTGTGTTTTGATTGTGTTGCATTTACTGCTCTAAAGACCCAATATCCATATTTTTACTAAATTACTGTGGTTTAGCATTTTGAAATACCATGGTTTATCTATAAAGTACTTCCAGTTGCAAAGAAGAGTGTGTTTATTTGATGCCACAGTCAAAGCGCAGTTGCGGTGCTCCAGTATGGTGGAAACTTGCTTAAAGCTGGTAAGGAGAATTGGATGCCCTGACTGCTAATCTTCCCTAGCCATTCAAATCATGTTTCAGTGTGAATCACCTCAGCAGTAGTACAAGTTATTACTTCTATTTTTGCAGCTGACCAGGGCACAGTAACTTTGGTTTGCTGAGCACAAACTTAGTGCTAAGATCAGGGAGTGGGAGAGCTTGCTGACTTCTCAGAGGAAATACTAGCCTGTAACAGTAATACTTCAAAACATCTCAAAAATTAAAATTCTTCTGAAAATACCACTTCTGTGATACTTTGTCAGTTACTATTGTATAGGAATACGACTTGTAGAAGTGTACTCTTCAGTACACTGATTTCAAGAACAGAAGGGGGAAGAATTTGTGGTATGTTGGAAACGAGAGGTAAGGCATCGAAACGGTAGCTGTATTTTTAAATCTAACACTTAGAAGTGCTGTGTGGAATACCAAACAACTAGTTGCAAATATACTTGATGACGGCCAGTTTTTTTTGTGACACGCAGTGGGACATAGTAAAGTGCCTAGAGAGAGGCTGCAGGAGGAATTTTTCCTGAGGTACAAGGTAAGTGAGTTGAGTGTGCAGGGCTTGGGGGGGTTCGTTTCCTGTTTTTCTGTTACTTCACTGTCTTCCACACCCCATCCAAATTGCAATATTAAAGAATTGACTTTGGAGCTATGCAAGTTCTCAAAACTTTCGTAATACACACCACACTTCAGAGAGGCTGGTCGTAGACACTTCAGTTCTGTTTTCAATCTTGCAGTTTAACATATTTGCTGTTTTTATGCAATATAAGCTGCTGGTAATAATTACTTTTTTAGAAAAAAACAACTTGCAGTTCTTTGTTGCCCCATCATAGAGTGGCACTTGCAGCTCCGTCGTAGACTGAAACCACTTAATGTCTCGAGCTGCTGCATATCAAGCCTAAAAACATACTACTAGTGGCATTAAAAGGGAGAGGGAGTTCTCAGAAAGCTGTGTGCATGCTGGAGATTCATTCTGAGGTTATTCCAAATGTCTTCATTGCACCAAGGCTTTGTACAAGATGTCTTGTACTTTTGGTGTCGAAAAGGACTTGTACCACTTCTACCAATAAAACTTGCCCTTTGACTATCATAATAATAAGGATTGTATGTTTTGTATTTTTATTTCGTTGGAACTTGGTTTCTGATGCTCTTAGCTAGTAGGAAGGTGGAATTTAACTTCATAAATCACACGTGTTCTTCTGAAGATATTTCTCAAGTCTTGAATATTTTGGATGTGTAATAATTCACTTTAATTTTTTCTTTTTATATCAAATGAGGATGCTTGTGTAGCAGAAAGCTTACAGCTTTGCCAAGTCTGTCTTTAATGCTGCTTTTTTTCTACCTTGCTTTTTCTGCCATTTTTGAGAATTGGAAGTGGTTGAAGCCTTTATGAGTAACTTCGCAGTTACACACTTAGCAGGCGATGCGTTCTTCACTGAAGACTCTGCACGCCAAGTCTGAAATGTTATTAGGATGTCTGTTTTCCTCAAATACCAAGGGAGGCAAAAGTACTGACCTACTCTAAACTGGGAAAGCGAACCCTAGTTCTAGGCAAGACAAAGACCTGAAATTCTTTGGCCTGAAGCCAACGCTTCGTTAAGTAAGTAGATAATTGTGGCGTATGTAGGTTTCTGATGAACCAGAGTTAAATGCCAGTTAATCACTTTGACTTGTATAAGCATACAGAACTGTTTCATGTAAGGTCTTGGAGATCAGGAATTATGTGGAGACTTCTTGGCAAGATCTCAGCCTTTTCGGTATGTTAGGAAATATCCAGAAGTCAGCCTGGTGAAGGCTGCGCGTTTTTGGAATGAAGTAAAACCTTGGTGCGGTCAGACATAGAATAATAGTGAGTGAGAATTTGCTGGTAATTGAGTTGTGCAGCTCTCGGTTGCTTGGTTCCAGAAGAATGTCTTTGTGAATTGTAAATATTTTCATGGTAATAGTTGGGTGTTGCTTTTTTCAGAGAAGAAAATGGTGAAAATGCCATGCATGGAATTTGGAACAGAACCACAGACTGGGTAGAAATAGGCCTTGTATTCGGATGTATTTGACTTAAATTTCTATGCGAAGGTAGAAGAACTAAGGTCTGAACGCAGTAACCTGAGTGGTGGGATGGCAGGGCAGGAGGGGGAGAGAGAGCAGTGGAGTTGGGTTTGCTGCATAGAGGAAAACAGCTTTTGTTGTGTTCAGTCCCCAGCTGTGACTGCTGAGTGTCTTGTTTAAATACAAAACCAACAACAAATAAAAACTGAGTGGCCATGAGGGCACGGAAAGGATCATTTTATCTTCAAACGAAGCTGCTTCCCACTCTCTAGGCTGTTCCTGATTCCATCCACTTCATGACTCAGTTTTCCTCCCTCGGTGACTCCACTGTGCTGAGTCCTTTCTAAGCTAGGTTCAGGCTTCAGTCCATCACAGTCCATTTAATGCAGCTCTTTCTTGGGTAGAAAGTGGAGCCTGCTCTCGTTAGTTAACACCTCCTTGTGTCTGTCCAATTTCTTGTCAAACTTGTTTCTCTAAAACTGTTGATTCTTAACTATTCCCAATTTCCTTTCTTCTCAGTAGTTTGTGTTTCTTTGGCTTCCCAGCCCTGTCTGTTAACGTGGGTTTTCCCAGAAGCTCAGGATTATGTCGGAGAATGTAATCCTTAGCATCAGGTGTCAGCTTTGGAGATGACTGCCCTTAAACGTGTACTACTGTACTTCTCCTCAAAGCTGTTGATACTTCAGCTTTCAGAACTCCAGAAAGTCTTTCATTCACATGTAATATTTACAAATTTGTCTCCTGGCTTAAGTGAGGCATATTTTAAGTAGCACAGCCCTAGGAAAGGGAATTTATTCCAGAACTTCATGTCTTTACTTCAAACAGTGTGGGTATGAACTTCTCAAAAGTCGTCAGGATCTTAAATGTCAGTGCTAATATGGCCTTGTTCAGCACCACTTGACTTCAGGCTTTGATTTCACTCGTTTGTAAGGGTCAAGTTACAAATTCCTTGAAAAGGAAGGAGTTTTTTGTCTCAGTTGTGAGAATTTGCTGCCTGTGACATGGTGGTGGTGGTTTGGTTTTTGTTTTACAGTACTGAGTTTCTTAACAGCATGTTTCTGTGCATCAAAGGGTATCACCTTCCCAGGGTGTCAATTTTCCTCGAGTCCGCCAGCTTACAAGTTCTCCTTAAGATCTAAGTGGACGTTTCAAAGTGATTTGAGGAGCCTTTAAATGTATCAAGGGAGCACTTGCTGCCTCTTTAAATGTAATGGGTAATCATTAAATGTTCAGTTCTAATTAGCTTATTGCAGTTTTTCATATATTGGGAATTTCATACCAAATGTTTAATTTTGGCATAACAAAGGGCTACTTAAAAAAAAAAGTCTAGGGGGGGTATGACTGCTGTTCAACTCATTCAGTCTAATTCTGTGTGGGCACTGAATGAAAAATCCAATACCTGCACTATTTGCACTGTGCATCAATTAAATACTCAACAAGCATCTATTTAAATTCCTGGAAAAATACTTAATTTTAACCAATTCAACCTGCTGATATTTACATGAACACTTCTGCTGTCATCTTAATTCGTGTTTAACACGGGAGACTTCTGCGTACAGAGAGGACCCTGATTCTTCTCAGTCGTGTGGTTAACCATATTCCACATGCAGATAAATGAGTTATTCTAGCTGACAGCTAGGCATCAAAACTATTTAATTGCAAAATCCTAGGTGATACAGCACTGAGTAGGTGCTTTGCTGCCAGCTTATGACACCTAGAGTTTTATTTTTTTAAATTCTTTAAATGTAACTTGCAGTCTTTACTAACATCTGGTATAACTGGTGTTTTGTGAATCTTTGTGCTTTGCTTTCCAGATACTACTGGGTGTATAGTAAAGTTTCTAGGAATAAACTTCTGTTCCATCAGTGGCTGCGCTAAGATGTTATACTTACTATGATTATACTTCTATAACCTATGTTTCTGTAACAAACTATTTTCCTTAAAGTTCTCTGCCAAGTTGCTTGCTTTTTAGGAGAACCACATGCTAGCAGAACCTTGAGATCAGCTTTTTTGACGCATGCTGAAAAGGCGGTGTAACGGCCCACTACTGTGCTAGGACTTGGACGAGCTTTCTCGTCAAGTGTTTTTAACTTGAAAAGTCACTTCTGGTGTGGCTAAATCTTCTGGACCAAGTCCGTGCTTTTTGTGTTGAACTAGAATTAGCTTGACCTCAGACATCTCACTCGGTGTAATGTAGCATTTATGCTACTCCTTCCACATGGTGCTGGGAGGATTGCATTACTTATAAAATAAAACATGATTGGTTATTTTTACCATCTTGCATGATTTCAGAACTGTTTAAAAAAATTAAACCTCTACACCTTTTCTAATTATTACTTTGTGTTGTCCATAAAAAATAAAGTCCTACTTGTAAAAAGTTAAATATGTGTGTTTTTCTTCTTCAGATAATATCTCCTACGGCATTGTTCTTGGCTGCAAAAGTGGAAGAACAGCCACGGAAACTCGAACATGTTATTAAAGTAGCACATGCCTGTCTTCACCCTCAAGAGCCACTACTGGATACAAAGAGTGATGTAGGTGGAAGTCATGGTTTTAGAGATAATCAAATGACGCTTCATCTGACGAGTTGTTACATTGTCTTGACTGGATTATTGCTGTCTGCATACTAGAAAAAACACCTGTGTTTAAACCATTCAGATCTTTTGTATTAATGTAACTAGTTGAGAACTCAGATATCTGTGTTACAACACTTGGAGAGGTTGCTTCACCTTAAACTTGCATTATTTTTAAGACTTCCACACGTGTAGTAGAAATCTTGACGAGACATTAAATGAGAGGTTTCGTGCGGAACTTACAGAACCACGCGTGTTGTGTAGAGAGTTCAGGACACTGAGTATTCCTCTCTCTCAGCCAGAGGCTGACTGTGTGCTGTTGTCTGCCTTCTGTTTTAAAGGATGCCATACAGGCAGTCAGCTACTGTCTCTGCTGTACATTGGTCTTCCTTTCATTTGCCAGACTTTGTACAGCTTCCACTTATATCTCAGTTTCCATTTTCTTTCCTGTCATGAAGCTTCATGGAACCAACTATGAGGATGTTATGGTGGAAATGCACCATAGTTGCTCTGCCTGAAGGTCAGGCTGAGCCAGTTATACCCTGCTGGACCTGAACTGACATATAAAACTATTTGCTGTGCTCCCAGTTCTTGGAATGACACATGGAGGTGGATTATATATACATTGGAGCCCAGAACACAGGCCAACTGGGTATCTCCAGCTGTATTTTAAAGTACTTCTGAAATGGATAACCTGCTTAGAGATAGTTAGGTTTGCACTGGCAAGCCTCCATAATGCATATCGCATTCCCCATTTTCCCAACAATGCTTTGCTGGAATAACTATGTAAGATTGAAACTAAATAAGTCTTACTGTGAAAGATGGTTAGGCTGGTGTAACTGAGGTATAACCGAATTTACAGTAAGGCTTATACAAGTAGAAGGAAGTCTTAGTGCACTAAAGTATTCTGAATGCTCAGTGCTAACTGGCGTGGTTAGTGGTCTTTAATTTATGTTGATAATGCCAGTGTTCAAGTAGGAAGCGTGTAATTGAAATTTTGAGACGATAGATGCCTACGTCTTGACGTGTTTGCTTATTTGTTTCAGGCATACCTTCAGCAAGCTCAAGAGCTGGTTATACTTGAAACAATAATGCTTCAAACTTTAGGTATGTCTTTCTAAATGCCTGTTGTGCAGCCAATTTACCATGAGACAGTCATAGGACCCAGGTAGCTGGATTTTTGATGCGTCTTTGGTATACTAGAATTTTACTGTTTTTTTGTATGCAACTTCTGACCTGTGAGTCTAGTTTTATATCACCAGTTGCTGTTGTGTTCACTCTGGAGAAAAAAGGCATACCAATACTTGTCAAATAAATGTTTCTGACAGTTTGATGGAGTAGAAATGTATACCCTTCCAAATAGATGTTATTCCAAAGTAGTAATCGTGTTGGTATTTCTTTACACAACGTAGCATGTGCTAGGTCAGCTGTATGTGTTCTGAAGCACTTGGCAACAGCTTTATATACCAAGTACTCTTCCCCGTTCTGCCTTTCAATAGAAAAATACTATCTAGTTGAGTAGAGTTGCTACCTCTGAACATCGCAATTTGTAGCGTAACCGTTTAATGGATTCGGGTAATTCCAAAATCAACAATACAGTGTTCTGATAAGAAACTGTTCTGGCTTTAAACTAACATAAATAGAGACAACTACAGCTGGCAGCCCTGAGAACACTGACTTACTAAATACTACTGTGAGTGTATTGCTTTAAAAAAAAGGGAAGAAAATAGTAGTGACCTACTTCTTAAAATAGCTTCATAAACAAAGATAGGCTTCTGAAGTGACTGACCTACAAATTGACTTAATTGGTAATCTCATAGATGGAATATGTTCAAGCCCCAGAAATGATTGAATAAAGCAGACGTGTGCATACATACACGTTTCAGCGTCTGTGATACAGCTCGTACTGATAAGTATCTTAGAAACTGCTCATGCATGTTCAACCTGAAAAATGCAGTAACTTCATATATTCTATGTAGGACTTGAGAGTAATGCAGGGATATTTTACTAATTGATCTGGAAATGGCACTATCATTCAGAAATATAAAATGGCAGAATAAGAGGCAGTTAAATAGTGTTACATGATCTGCAGTGCAAAGGTTTAGCAGGTATTAGGTCTCTGGGGGAAGGAAAAGGTCTCTTTTTTTATTGTACAGATGGAAATGTATAGTTCTAAAACATATTCTTAACTCTTCAGGTTTTGAGATTACCATTGAACATCCGCACACAGATGTTGTGAAATGTACGCAATTAGTGAGAGGTCAGTGGCTTTTATCCCCTTCCGTAAGCCCTTTTTTTTACATTTCTAGTAAAAATTTATAGGTGATGTTATTTGTGCAATATGATCAATTATGTTGTCCGAAGAGTTTTTGTTTAAGGCTAACTACTAAAAGCTTGATCTTAACCATTACAGTCTGATGAAGAGTCCAGTTCTTTGTCCTTCATGAATTTTTCTTTTGCTTGCTTATTAGCTTTGATTGAATAATCTGTTCCATGTTCTTTCAAATGACAGAAGCAATTAGTAGTTGAGAACTAAATTCTGGGTTGATTATTTTCACTCTGAAGTAGTTTTACAAAATAAAGTTTAGTCTTTGTGCTGGTTGATAGCTAACAGTAGCTTTCTACCTTAATTTTTTTTAGGTAATGAGCTGTGGGATATAAAGAGTGCATAGCAGGTCTGCTATTGCATGCAAATACTTAAAGATGTGACTAATTATTTTTCTAGAGAAGGACGTACTTAATTTGGATTGGGTGGTAGCAAACCTCCAACCTTTGGTGTTTCATATCCTCTAACTTATATGCAGTTCATTAACGTGACTCTAGCTAGAAATCTGTTTTGTTCTTCAGTATTTTTTTGTAGTGTTGGTACACCTTCTTTAACTCTTAAATCAGTTTCTCTTAGAGTTCTAAAGAACTTTTCATAAGATGGAGGATGAAAAATTGGGGATCAATTGAAAAAGCACTTAAAATCAGCTTTTTCACTTTGATCTTGTTCTTTAATTGAAAATTGGAAATTATTAGACTGTAGTTGTTGATCTTTAGTCATTAGTTGTTGTTTGCATTGAAAAATGCAAAGTTAAACGCTTCAATGTTGTTTTTCTCCCCCCTTATAAAATATAGGAAAGGTAGGCATAACATTATCATGTTAACTAGGTCTGTTTTCTAGTAACTCTAGAATGAAAGCTGTTCTTTGAGGGAAAAATATTTCTTCTTTCTCATGTTGAAGTAGCTTAGTGGTGTAGTGTCTTCAGAGTTTGAGGAGAGCTGGTGCCATTTGTAGCTTATTTGCATTTAAAGTAGCTTTATCGCAATTCTTTAAGAAGATTCTTTGCTTTCTGTCCAGATTTGATTGTGACTCAGTGCGTAAGTCTGATTGCACCTGGTGTCTCAGAGTGAATCAGCAGCTGTAAAGTTTTGTCATGTTTTGTTTTTGTTTTTTTTTTTTTAGCTCTTGGTCAATATAAAAGTTAGCACACTTTTTGTTGATTACATGTGAGCCCCTGCACTTCAGCTATGTGTTTTGGGGGAGTGGGGAGGGGTGATAAGCAGTATTGTAGTTACTCCAGAATTTCCCCATTAGCAAGTGTGTTTTACTGGAGCTTATAAGAAGAAAGGCATATGTTAGGTAAACTTCATTTCCTTTAGTCAAGGGTATATAACCCAATAAGACAGTTCAACTCTTTGCTGTGCATTTTGTGTGCTGCTTTTGTGTAGTAACACAGTTCATACACTGACGGTACATGCTACTTTTAAAACTTAGAATTTTAAAGCTAGTGTTAATGTCAGTGCAGTTTAACAAAATACATAAAATTCAAAATTATATGAAGTCTTGAAATCTGAAGACTCCACTGAGGGCTGAAAATCTACATAGGGCTGAAAACCTACATACCTCAAGAACTGGTGCAAAGTGAATTTAATACTACAGGTGCTTGAAAACTTCCTGACTGGAGTAGGCATGCTTCCTGGTGAATGTACATGCAAGTAGGATTCTTGACAGCATATCCCCCTCCTAAGGGTGGTATGGGATATGAACACAAAGCTTGAGTAACTCATTTAAAAATCATGGAGGGAAAAAAAAATAGCTTAAAAACGTACACCATGAAATCTGTAATCACACTCACAAGTAAAGCAAGTAGAGAATAACTTCCACAGAATTGTATGTATTGAGTAAAGAGATGGACTTTGGGGCACAGTGATACTGTGGCATGATTTTAGTTCTCAAAATCTACTTCTTGGACATTATGTTGTTTTAATGTGAGTGCTACACTTGGATATCCAGTCCTGAAGCTTTCCACATGTATCGAAAACTGTTGTCAGTGTTGATCCCTTTAGCCCTAAGGGCTTGACTGAGAAGCTGAAGAAAATTAAGGTTTCTTCATCCAGTTCTGGTAATATGCTGTCTTGGACATAAAGTATTATTCTAGAGGGCAAAGTGATCCCTTCTTATATTAAAGGGGATTAACTTATCTGAGACTATTATGATTAAAACCTTCAACTGTGTGTTTGAGAGGAGAAGGAAGGGAAGAAGATAATTTGGCTGACTGCTCAACTGTCAAAAGAGAGGCTACAAGTTAGCTGAGGTATGTGGCTGTGCTTAACAAGGCTGTGGCTCAGCACCTGTGTGTTGAATTGCTGTGTGGTGAGAAGGTGCCCTGGTCCCTCAAAAAAGCTGGCTAAAACTTAAGTTTAATGAAGATGCTAAGAAAAGGGCTGATTCCTATATTACTTCTTATCTTGCATCCAGGATGGTGCACTTTATGCTCTCACCTGTATTAATCTGTAATTCCCTTTAAGAAATGTAAAAAATGGGTTCTGTTGCTGAGGCTCACAAGTTCCAGCCAAGTCCTTTGTCAGATGACCCAGTGACTAGTAGAGGCGTACCAGAACAAATTCCTGGAAGCTGAACTAGTAAGGGGGGCTTGGTGCAAATCGATATAATCTGCTTCAACCTACAACTAAAGGAAAAGTTGAACTCTTCGTGTCTGGTTGAAAGCCTGTCTGAAAGTAGTATTAGACAAGACAGATTATTGTCAGTAAGGGGTGACTGGGTAGGTACGTAATGACTCATGATGTTCAGGCATAAGGTGTATCTAATTATTCATTCTGATCTTCAGAGATCCGTGGGTTCATTAAATTGTTCCATCTGTACAGTTTAGTCAGGGTAGTAGACAAGGAAAGGTGTGGGCTCAGTCTCTTTTCTGCACCATTCTTCCTCAGTGTCAAGAGACTGAGAAGAGGAAACAGGACCATCGTTCCTTAGGTCCTCTAAGGAATCTGGGGCAGTGGATCTGTAAAGGCCCATCAGCAAGCTTCAGTGCCCATTCCAAGGATGCTCCAGTGCTGAAGAGGAGAAGAGGGGGGGAAAAAAAAAAGAACTGCTCCTGGTGCCAAACTACATTTACTGGATTGCATGCTAGTTCAGCAGTGAAGCTGCCTTAGTGCTGAGACAATCACAGTGTCCTCTTAAAGCTCGGGTGCAAAATCAGTCTGTTCTCAGCCTGGTTCTGGTGGAGCTGGAAGGGGAAGAATCTATATTCTCATCCACGTGTTGGGAAGTTTTCAGTCATTCCTTTTTCTATGTTGGTACATGACACTCTCCTGGAACCGAAGATTGGATCACAAGGATTTCTAGGATTGTTCTCGTTGCTCTGCAGGTTATCAGGTATCTTGAACACCCATGATCCTTACTAATCTTTTGGAAGGTCACTAGCAAATTCTTCAAACATACCGCAGTATCTGTGTGCACAGCTGCTGTTGGTTAAGTCAGGCTGATAAAGTCTGCAGAAGAGGAGGTGAATCTGAATGAATGGGCTTTTTCAGGTGGTACTCTAAGGAAAACCTAAATCTCAGCGGTGTGGAAAAATCTTAGATGCCAGCTGTACTCCAGCCATGCTACTGGCGGCCTTCACATTCTGAACTTTCACCTTAGGCTTTCACAGGCCTGTTCCTGCTGTTTAAAAGCTTCCAAGAGAGAAGCTGCCAGGACTGCTCAGACCTGAACACCTGCACCGTGGCCACCTCCAGTCCTTTCCAGATACACCAGGTGTCTGCCTACATAGCTCTGTGTGGCGCCTGTGGCTTTGGTTTTCTTTTTGCTCAGAAGGATTTTGGCAACCTTTCTGTCTTTTCATACTGACTGGCTTACCTGCAGCCTCCTCTTTCTGGGGATGCTTGCCTACATTCTCAGGATCTTAGGCACAGTAAGCCACCATGCTCCTAAGGGTGACTTGCCAATTGCATTTTCATGATTATCTCAAGATCAAAGATAGTTAATGTGAAGAAAAGATTCAGAATATCTTGGAATTGCATCAGTTGAACTGTGTGGCCATGTCCAATAAGAAGTATTTTGGCTTCATATTGGTAACTTCTTGAACTCGGTAGTTTTTTTGGGATGTGTATCGAGACAGCAAGTCCTGTTTGAAAATCTTGATTATTAATTAAGTAATCCCCTGCCTTACGGTTGCTTCTGCAGCAGTGAGACAGGTTAGGTGTTTTTAAATCACTCCTGAATGATAAAATATAAAACTGATTGTTAATGGCTGATGTCCTGAGTCTTCTGTCCTGAGGCTTGTGAGTTGTAACAGACGAGCTGTGCTGGCTTGTTTTAACCTCTGTACTTCCAGATAATTTTAGTTCCAGATAATTGTACTTCCAGATAATTTTAGTTTGGAGATGCACCTTCCACGAAAGGAAATAACACAATACAGGAACCAAGATTGATTAGCTTTTAGTGGATAGATCCTACTAAACCAAAGCTGCCCCAAATGTAAGAGAAGAGTTTGGGACGGTTGTTCTCAGTGGTGCGTGGTTTTGGCAATGTTGAGTATTTAGCTGTAATTACATTGAAACGTGTACGATACTGCCTAGAGGATAGGTTAAGGTATTTATCACATTAACTTTTTGTTGAGGCTAAAACGTGTGTTTCAAGATGTGATTCTTTTCTTCCAGGTATGTGTTTTGATTTACTCAACTTTCAAGCTGATGTTAAATAGAAGTTTTCTGGCATCTGCTTTTCCTCCTTTTTCAGATGTGCCATTTCAGTGAGAGTAGAGATGCTTCTTGGTCTGGTCCCGTAATTCAAACGTGTTGTAACTGTACAGAACGTAGATATGATTGAAGAGCCTTTAAACATTACTTTGATGAAAAATGAAGAGCAAGATATCAATTTCAGTCTTATTAAAGCATTCTACGTTTTCATTTGTTTTAATAGTCTCGTTTCACATTCTTTGTTAATACTGCCTTGTACTTTGGATGGGAGGGAGAAGAAATTGAACATACCTATCTGGCATAAAATTACCATTATAGTTTGGAAACTAAATATTATAGTATAATACTGTCACATAGCTCACCTTTTGATTATTATGGATTAGCAGGATCTGTGTAGCAGTGGTTCCTGTTACCTTGCTACTTCTGTATTCTTTTCAGATTATGGCACTGCCCAGCTGTGTAGCGTGAAGACAAACCTGATTTATACCCTCTGGCAATCATCCCATTTTTAATACATGTTCCTTAAATTAAATTTTAAAGGCCATTGCAGTATTTCTCAAATTTAATGGAAAGATCACTTTTAAAATAAAGATTTGTGACAGTGTACCCTTTGACATAAAATTCAACAATACCCTTTCTGCAGGTAGCACTGCTTTCAAGTGATAGTGTCAAAGTAAGAATTCAATGAAGGCTGCGTTCAATCCTTGGTTTAAGCCATTGTGCCCAGCTATCCCATTATGTACGCGTTACAGTAAGTCCTTTACTTGAGTGAGGATCACGGGGGGCTTCCCTGGTAGGGGCAGTGCTAGATGTTGTAGCAGTGGAAGTCATTGGCTTGTCCTTTTTGGTATGTTGAGGTCCTGGGTTGGTTTTCTTTCTGGCTAAAATGCAGTCATTTAATTCACATCAGAAGCTTCAATGGAGATTTAACAGAAATGTGGAACAAAATGTTGTGAGTGCTGTGCTCTTGATCGGGGGGAGCAGAAAACTTGTGTAGTTTTGTTAACCATCTGTCTTGGGAGCTTCCTGCGTTCTGAGGTGCTGGGGGAGAGACGTGGTTGTGTTTTGGGGGTGAGGTGGGTTCTCCAGCTATCCCACCATGTTCTCAAAGGGCAGAACTTGCACTGTAGTAGGAACTGGCTTTTATTGACTGCCTTGCTGCAGTCTGCAGGTGGGGCAGGGTTACGCTGGGGGGCAGCTGTAGGTGAGAGTGGAGAAGCAGCTATGCCTAGAAGAGTGCTGTCACGTATGAGGCTTTTGTGGGGTAGATAAGCAAAGGGAAACTTTGGTCTGTGGGTTGTCTCGGGGGCAGAGTCAGGGAACTGAAGGACTGGTCCATCTCCGCTTGCTGAATATGATGGGCACTTCCGTATCTTGGAGAGATCTTAAAGGCTAGCTAGTTAAATTCAAATCAGTTCTGTGAAAATAGGAAATGGTGCTTTTGGAAGGCAAAATTGCTTCAGTTTAGAAATGAACACAAGTTAGAGTAGATGCTTAATCTCTCTGTTTTTCTTTTTCTTACAGCAAGCAAGGATTTGGCACAGACATCCTATTTCATGGCTACCAACAGGTTGTTATCCTGAACCTCTTTGTTGCACTGTTGTAGCACACTATAGCTTCCTTTACTGCAGGGCCCCCTACATGTGTCTTACCCTTGTTGCAACAGGAGACTGGGCCATCTACAGTGGTGGTACCTTTCTGTTTGCAGTGCGGTGTATTGTACAAGGGCCTGACGGCACAAAGGGGTTAAATGCACAATGAGAAGTGTAGTGGTGCTTTCTGATGACATTTTCTCGATTGTGAGTGCATAAGTCTAAAATTGGTAGCCTGAATAGCAGCTAAAGATTACAAAGAGATAAACTTAACCTAGAAATTCGAGCATCTTGGTAAGTACAAAACTATTTCTAGTTTACACTTGTAATTAATGGCAGTTTTCTCTTAACTTTAAATATATTGATCCAATCTTAACTTATAAAATTGTAGTGGGCCTAAGATCTTTTCAACCAGTTGATTTTTCTTTTCCAATATACTAGAAGTAGTCCAATGTTCTTCCTTTTAGAAACAGCTCTTTAAACTTAATACACAGTTTTAAAACTTAAGTACTTGTATTAAATTTAAGTTAACGGATTCCAGATGGGGATTGTATATGGGTAGCCTGTTGTAGAAAGATAAAATTTGAGAGCAGACTTCAGTCTTTATTTCTTGATTACTCCAATTTATTTCTTGCAAGACAACTTTGAGCTTTACTTATCAGAATTCAACTGTGTGTAGCTAAGTTTTAAGTAATACCTACTACTGGTTGGTTAGAATTCTTCCAGCCAAGCATTCCCTGGGGGTTCCTTAGCGGGCAGTGTTCTGTATTGAAGCAGCTGTTACGATAAGCTGTGATAAAGTGGTGATACTGAACCAATGCTTTTGTGCTGGTGCCAGCTGGAAGCTGAAGTTCAGTTCACAAATATCCCAGGTTCAGGCCTAGTGACAGCTAAGCTGACAAGTAATTCATTGGCCTCTGTTGAACTTGTGTGTACCTTCATCTACTAGTCTAATTTGGAGACTGCGTAATGAGCTGTATGGTTTTTTACTGTAGGTAGAATTTTAATTAACCATATTATACTAATTTCTTTCTTAGTACTTAAGTACAGTAGAGTAATTGGTAAATTTCTTTACTGTTAACCACACCTTTTTATAGAAAAAGCAAATTAAACTTTCTGCCAGATAAATGCCCTATCCTTTGTTTTATTAAGGCAGTAAGATATATTAAGAACTTAATCCAAAGTATGTTCCTTGAATTAATGTTTATCTGCTGTTACTTGACAAATGATCTTACGCTGTGTGTTAATGGTTGATTTGTTTGTTTGTTTTTTATTTTACATGTTTGATTTCCTTTGGTTCCTCATTATGAAATTTATGCAACAGTCTTCACCTTACTACATTCTGTCTTCAATACAAGCCTACGGTGATAGCATGTGTGTGCATTCACTTGGCCTGCAAGTGGTCTAACTGGGAGATTCCAGTATCAACTGATGGAAAACACTGGTGGGAATATGTGGATCCTTCGGTTACTCTGGAATTGCTGGACGGTAAGCAGTGCTGCCTTTCCACATCTTGAGTTTCAAGTGCTTATTAATAATGTCTGTAAGAACGGGAGCACAGTACAGTAAGAGCTTTAAGCCTAAAATAAGTTTCACTGGCTTCGTGCAGAGGGTCCTCAGATAAGAGGAAGGTATAGGACAGGGAAAGGCTTAGGAGGATAGTTTTGAGACCCTTTTGATTTCAATTTGTGAGCTGGGATACGCACAGACCTTTTGTTAGGTACAGGTTAGAGTTTGGCTTTTAAGGGCTTTCCAGAACAGGGAAAACATCTAGAGGAACATCTGTGCAAAGCCATGAAATCCAGATAATTTTATGTACACAGGTGTTCAAATGTATGGTGTCACTGAGACAGCTGTTCTTAAAACTCTGCATAAAACTAACATCAACAAACGTAATTCTGTGTTAACGTAAGCAGAGCCTATGATACTTCAAACTCCTGCAAAAATAGTTTTCTCTTGTTAAATAGCTTCTTTCAGGAAGAAAACACACTTAGAAGACCGTATGCCTAGAAGTTTTACCATCTTTTGTTCCGATCTTGCTTTGTGTGTTGTTACCCAGTAGTGCCTGTGTGCTATCTGTTACTTTGTGGATTGTAAGGTTTAGAAGGCAGAAATTGCACTTAGCACAGTGGGGCCTGAACTTAAGGCCTTTGTACCTGGCTTATGTAGGCGGTGGTTTCGGTGGGGTTCACATCCGTTGCGCTTTGCTTGTAGTTCTAGAACAAAGAATTATTTCAGAGAGGTGATGATGGAAGCCCCCAGGTGTGGTATGGCCCAGCATAGCTCCCTGTGACCTGCTCTTCATGTCTGCTGAGCTCTCATTTCTTACTGGCCTGATTATGTTTTGAAAATGCAAACCGGAGTAGATGCCACGTGAAGTACAGCACCTGAGTGAGCTTGAAATTGCAAGCTCAAATGGCTCTGTCTTAAGATTCTTTTAAGCTGTACCTGTAGCTTCAAATTCAGCCACTACACCGCCTTCTCAGCTGTCTGTTGCCTGTGCGTGTTTGGTAAGCGTGCATCCTTGTGATTCTTAAAATCCCGCGAGATGTGTGCTGCGAGCCTGCAGTGACCGCTGCTTAATTCTTTAGGCGTCTGTGGAGCTGGTGTGTGAAACAAAGACTTGGGAGCAGACTGAAGTGGTGAGGTGCTTTTGCACTTGGGAGCAACTTAGTTTGTAACTTGCTGTGGGGTTCTGGAGGAGCCAGTTCTTCCAGACCTGCAGTAGGGCTACTCTTGCATTTGAGTTCTGACTGTACCTAATTTATTTTTAGCTTACAAGTAACATGAAATTTCAGTTGAAAGTATTTTTGTTGCAGCTGACAAGTGCAGAGCCCTAGGTTTCCATGTGGGCCTATTAATTGCAAGGACTTCTTTAAACTCAGCCAGCTGCTTTGCCTTGAACACAAATTAACTGAAACCTGTTGTTTAAAATAGTGCTTCCTAGGGTCCCATGGCTGATGTTTTGCCCAGAACTGTTACTGGTTGCTCTTGAAGTTCAGTGAAATGACTGAAACGGTGACTTAGAGGTTTAGATTTTAAAGGAAATTTAACATCACACAAGAAATGCTTAAGCTGGATAGCAAATGTGTTATTTTAAGAGCTGCTGTTTGTACAGTTTCCTCTAAAAATTTTTGGTCTAATAAATATAGACTCCGTAAGAGTATGAATAAAATCTTAAATGCGGAATCTGCTTTTCAGAATGCATGTAGGGGCTAAAGTCTGTTGTGGTGAAATACTGCAGCCATTTTTGTTCAGCACTTATCAAACAAGATTTTTGA